>NW_020884887.1:3249120-3567472 GCF_003945725.1 Corapipo altera
ACTGCAGCTCAAATGCTGTGGGTAAATCGTGGTGCTGGACTTCAGCACCATCTCAGAAGCACTACTTAGTTGATGTTATCAAGATGATTATTTTCTCTTGACATCACAGGGAGAAAATAATAGAGAAGATGCATTTTAAAACCAACTATTGCCTGAAGACAAAATGGTGATCTGACCCTGTTAGCAATTTCAGTCAAACCCTGAGAAGCACATCCTTAGCTATGCATGTACAAACACCCAAAACACCCAGCACAGTTCTCAATCCTGCCTGTTACAGGTTTGTTTGGACTTTTTATTTAACACCTATCATTTTATTACTTAAAGGTACCACCGAATTTAGTAATGAAAACCATGTATAAACCCAATTAAAATATTGTTGAAATACAAGATTAGATAATAAAATCCTTTCTATTGTGTTTTGGGGATTTTTATTTCAACATACCACAAATACTTAGACATAATGTGTTTTTTCAGATTCATATACATGGATCTCAAGTCAGAAATCACACACAAAACTTCACAGCCTGTTACACATTTACTGCACCGGAGTTTTCAACTGCAGAGTTACTGCACTGAGGCACTAGAAAAAAATTCCTCAGCATTCCTGTGATCTTAATTATATTTTCCTGGACAATGATGACTAAAGAGAACAAAATAGATCTCTGGAGGAATATGTTCAGGCATCCAGAAAGTTATTACACGTAATCTATCTTAAGGAATGGCCAGTAGGCCCAAGGGTAGAATACAAGGATTGTTTGAACTTTCTTGGAGTCTAAAATCTTTTACAAAGACATAAAACCTTTTCATTTACACACCTGTGTGAACACACATATATATGTAATATATATGTTATACATCTATGTATGTTTGAGTACATATTTTCAAAATAAAAATTTCTCACTTTTTTCTAAACATTTCATAATATTCATCAAAATAGTTCTCAACAATTATTTTATTTGAACCAAATGGAACCCACACAAAACAAATCATCAGCTCCATTTGTTGTATTTAGCAAACACTCACATTTTCACTTAATTGGAAGACTGTTTGCCTTTGTTTTCTCTCCCTATGAGCAAGAATTTCAATACACTGCATTTGAGAAAGAGCATTATATTCTTTAAATAAAGGATGTCACTCAAATAATCACTAAGCATTCATGTGTAAGGTCACTGTGGCTTAAACATCAACTGCGAGAATCACGACAATTGTTTTTATATACATCTTTCACTGAATTTTAGAAAAATTCTGTTTATGAATAAAACTGCCACTTCCAGGGTAATTGCAAGAAATTACTTATTTCACAGTCTAGGACAGGTGAAAGGTTTTCAGTCAGCATCATATTCCATGTATTACATTACAGTACTCTTGTAGCTATCTGAGGAGTCCATCAGAATCTGACCCAGCATTCAGGTGAGTGCTGATACAAAGTGGGCTGTCAGGTACTCTTCAAAAAGCACTTATTTAATATTTTTGGGTCCAAATCATAATTAATATTTAACTCAGTATACTGAATATCAAAATAAAAGCCTGTACCATATTAATTTGGATTAAAAAGAGGGATATTTAGTCTTTAAATACAAACACTACCTATACTGCTTCAGAAAGAAAACACATGTAAGAAAAGGATCAGTCCTGCAGTAAAATCCCTTTCTTCTTTCACTGTCCTCTCCTCTCTTCTAATCCTTCCAAGAAAAACCCAAGGCAAAACCAACTACATCAAACTAGGAATTCACACAGAAGGCACAGGAGTGTCTAAATTCCATACAGAGCCTCGCCAAAAGAGCCGATTTTGGGTGAAAAATGACAGTTAACAACCTTTAAAAGAAAGAGCAGAAAAATAGCAAGTGTCAAAACTTCGAATGCAGCAGCTACATTTTTCTTCCCCGATTTCCACACCTGGCCTGTGGAGTGCCAGTAGCCATAGCAACCCCTGGGTGTGCCAGGGCTCCCACACCACTGAGCTGGATCTGCACTGCCTGGTGTGCAGGCTACCAAAATTACCTGCATTCATCAGGATTCTCCTCCAAATCCCCTCTCCTCTGTCCCCTAAGCACATGCTAGGGGGCTTTGTCTTTACAAACTCAAATTCCTGACCTCTCAGTAACTGGAGATTGAAACCCCTTTTTTTGCTGGGGGCACTCGGGTCTGTTCAGCCTGGAGGAGGCTGAGGGGAGACCTCATTGGAGTTACAACCTACTTGTGAGGAGAAGAGGGACAGGCATCGATCTCTTCCCTGTGGGGACCAGTGACAGGACCCAAGGAAATGGCCTGAAGCTGTGTCAGGGGAGGTTTAGGTTGGATGTCAGAAAAAGGTTCTTCCCCCAGGGGGTGATTGGGCATTGGAACAGGCTCCCCAGGGCAGTGGGCACAGCACCAAGCCTGGCAGAGTTCAGGTGTTTGGATGATGCTCTAATACTCTTGAAATATATCAGAAATTTTAATGAGACAGCTGGAGGATCCCTAAACATAACCCTGTGCCCCATTTCATCCCCTGAACAGTGTATGAGCACATCATAAGTAACACTAAGTTTTGCAAGTAGTTTAACCTGGCAGAAATTGCAGAGATGCAAAAGGTGCCCTTTTCATGCTTAGCTACCCATATCTCACTTCCCCTCTTTGCAGTCTCCCTTGTGCCAGCCTTCAAACCATTCTGAAACGACCCACACAGGGAGTCGATGGGTTTCAAATCAAACCAGGGAATGAGGAAGAAAGGCAGCTTAAACTATAGCAACGTTTCATTTGGTTCATTTCAGAGTCAGCTCAAACAGATGGAAGGGAAGGAAAAGCTTCCTCCAGAGGCAGGATTAGATTACCTTTAAGTGCTTGTGGAACTATAACATATACTTAACATTTCAAATAGTTTGAATAGGTGTCTTCTGCAAATTATAATAAACCCTAAAAATGTCACCTAGTATAACTATCATCATGTCTGCTGTAGGTACAACACTATGTTGGTAAAACAGTTGATTCTACAGCTAGAGGTTTTGCTAGTTCCTAAATAAAATAGAGGTATCGGTACAATCATGTTAACACATTTACACTGGAAATACATTATTGCAGTGAGCCAATTTGCTCATAGAGAAGCCTTATTAAAATAAAATTGGACTAACATTTCTATCAGGCAGAATTTCTAATAGGAGGAGAATTTCTACTAAAAATCAAGACTACCCATCTGGGTTATCTTGGCCTGCATTTTCAGGGGTACACTCTGTGTGGGAAAAGAAGAGGGTGAGGGATTAATACTGGCTCTCTGCCAGTTTATTTGAGATGCACAGATGAAGATCATTCTAAGCAGGAAGTTTACTAGGGAATTCTGTGTACAATAGCTATAGGCTCCTTGTTATATATTTGAAAAAGAAATTTATATTCCAGAAGAAAACAGAACAATGCTCTGTTCCACTAGGTACTCTGCAAACACTGTGTAGGAGAGAATTTTTCTCCTGTAGATCTTATTTAGCTGAAACATGAGAAAAGAAACAGCCATAATACTTTAAGTCAGTTGGCCAACACAACTTGAAAGGACAGTTGCCAGACCACAACAATTTTTGGCATTATTAGACCGACTCTGAACAGAAGTATGTCTGTGGATTTGAATGCCTTATTTATTGAGTATATTAATAGTAACATTATTTTAACTCTAAGCCCTTGCTAAAGAATTAGGGATTCCACAGGATACTCAAAATGAAAAATCAGTTATATGAGCAAAAAGAGAAAATCAGCATCACCCTGACACACAAACCACAGACGTGTGTCTGTGACCTGCTGCCTGTAGTGGGAGAAGGAAAAGAGCAGAGAACAGTCAGACTTACAGTGTAAGCACCACCTGAGCAAAGCCAGCACTGTGGGGCTGGTACAGACAACTGTCCTGGTGAGCAGGTAGGGACTGAGGAACAATTCAGCATTTAAGGCATAAAACCAAGTCACCAGGTCACAGGATCAAGTTGAGAAATCTGTTCCCCTCATCAAGAGGGAGGAAAGTCTCTTCATGTTTGAAAAGGTCATCTCTGAGTCTCCTATGGCCTTTTCCTTTCATTGTTTTGGAACGTTTTAAATTATAATTTTTTGATCATTATATATTTTATATGTAAATCAGGTGGTTGGAGTAGAAAAATCAGTATAACACTCTATCAGAATAACTCTAACAGAAGGCAAAGATTCAAAGAGATGATATGGAGAGTAAATGCATAAACTGCTCTGTTCAGACCAGCCTATCTCCTGCTTTATTCCAGATCTCTATTGTGGCAATTTTCACCACTCTAAACAGCTGGCTTGTAAAAAGCATAAAAGTGGCTACATCAGTCAGTAAATTGTTAAAATCTCTTATTTTGATGCAATGCCTGCTGACAAGATACAGGAAGCTACTTTTTACAATTGGAGCAAGTAAAAACTTCAGTTGCTCTGACATTCCCTACCTTTTTCATTTCCTTGTTTTCTGCCACTTTCATTAGGCAATCAAGATTAAAGAGTTATTTGAAACTGATAAACAAAAATCATTCAATTTAGATTTTGTGCATACTAAAAGCTAAAGTGAGTGCTGCAGCAGAATCAAAACCAGAAGAATTTCAAACTACTGTCTTTTGCCTTTGTGAAATAAAACAATTTAAGAAGCTATCAGCCAAAGCTGTTAATCAAATTAACTGGAAACTACAAAGGTGAATTAAAAGAAAAAAAAAGAGTATGAGATATTTTACACTTAAAGCACTGAACAATAATAAGCTGCCACCTGTTAACATATTAATAATGCTGTTAAGAATGTGATGTGCTTGACACTGTGCCACAGATTTCATAAGCCTATGCAATTTCTTATCTGTCAAGAAGCACTTTTTAGCTACTGCAAGAAATGTAAGAAGGTAGAAGGGGAGAAAGATAGAAGAAAAAAAAACCACTGCATTAAGACTTGAATGAGATTGTGAAAATCCAGTCACTTGACTCATTTACCATCAGGCTTCATATATCGGAAAATATATAAAAGCCCGACATTGCATCAGGAAATGGATTGTACTGAGTGACCTCACAGAACTTTTCCATCTGTGCCATTATTAATATGATGCAGACACCGTAAAACAGAGCTGGCAAAGAAATAAATGTTCTCAGGGAGATGATGGATAAGAAGGGAGTAGATAATGCTGATAGAAACAATTACTCGGTATAAGAAGAAGAGGGATTTTGTAAAAGTGCAATGATGTAATAAGGAACATAAGTTGATATCCCTAAAAGTCAAATTATTACATTTGTAGAGCCGAAATGTAACATCACAGAAGGTTTTCAAGCTGAGTAAATAAATCAAAATGAATAATTTACCTGATACTTTGCTCAGAAGATGTTCTCTAAACTAATGACACTTTCTCTGGATTTTTTGCTTTAAATTCCTGATTTCCATCATTTTCTGTGAGATTTGGACTGTATGAATTGATTGAAATGTTTTGGTGTACTAGATATGTCAAAGTCACATTGGTTTTTGGATTACGTACATTAGACAAAATTCATTTAGTATTTTCTTATGCCTTGTGAGTCAAATAATATTTACAGAAAAGTATAGTTCGAGTCCTCCAGACAGCAATTAGAGAATGGTTTATGCAGAACTTTAAAAATAGCACATTCACTACTGTAGTGGGTTCCTGTAGGACAAGCTTGACTGTTTATTCAGCAAGCCTGTTCAGCAACCTGTAGTGTTAAAAATATATATATATACACATATAAAATTTAACTTGCAGAACTTTGTACCTGAGCACAGTAAAAGGGGACCTGGACTACAGCAGGTGCCCCAGGGGGAAACTTAAAGAGGAGTGGATGTTTAACACATGTTGATGACCAAAGCAATTTTTAGTGTAAGTAGCGGATGTGTCAGAGGACAAGACCCTTTTTTTGATAAAAAGTAATTTAGGATAAATGAGGCTCAGTTACAGTGACACTGTGAGATACACAACACTGAGGAAAGATTGTGCATGCTGTACAGCAGCTCTATGGACACTCTAGGACAGCAAGGCTAGAAAAGTGTAATCATATTCAGCACAACTCCATCTTAGGGAAACTGCAGGTCCAGCAAGGTCAACGAAGTGGCATCAGTGACAGCCTTAGGTCCTGTTCACTGTTTCTGTCAGGGAAACACCACATTGCTTCTCCTACAGAGAGCAAGTCCTCCCCTCCTCTATCATTTTCCTGACACTGCGGCCCCAATCACTCGCCCTGCCGACTGTTTAAGCCACCTCAGCTGGGAGCCTCGGTGGGAAGAGCCAGCAGTTCACCTGTGCTAGCAGGTCAAGCCAGGGAGAAAGCAAATTACTGCAGAACTTTTATTTTCAATGCCTTAATCCTACCACTGGTCTGCACTGTCAGCCCCTTGGGGTTCTGCCTAAGAAAAAAATAGGGAAAGTGCAGACCACCTTAAAAATTCTGCTGCTAAAGTTTCTGAGGAACTCCTTTGGTAACTTTGTATTCACTGCCCACTGACTAACCACACACACCACCCTCTATTTTCACAGCAAACAAAGGTATTAGAGAACACTGAAGTCTCTCAAGATGACAGCAAAGCAGTGCTTTATTAAAGTGAGAGGGAGGCTTTGATTCATTTTTAGCATCAATGTCACTAATTATTAATTTCTAATATCTCCAAAATACCGTGTGGCTGACAAAGAAAGCTTTGAAACAGCAATATTTTCAACATTAGCTGTAAATTAGACTCAAATTAACGTGCCAAGAATTGTTCTAAGTTTGCAAGGATGACTTTTTCAACAAACTTGCTTTGGTAATGTTTGGCCTCTTCTGCCTTTGTTGAGTGAGCGATTTTAATTATAGAATCACAGAATATGCTGAGTTGGAATGATCCTACAAGGATCATCAAGTCCAACTCGTGGCCCTGCACAGGACCATCCCCAAGAGTCACACCCTGTGCCTCAGGGTATCATCCAAATGCTTCTTGAATTCTGTCAGGCTTGGTGCCATGACCACTGCCCTGGGGAGCCTGTTCAGGGCCCAACCATAGAAATTGAACATCAAAAGATGTTATGAGACAAAAAAAAACTTGTGGGCAATTAATTTTACATTCATAATGAAGTTTATTCACAGCAGAAGTGTTTTAAGTGTTCATTTACCCTACAGTCAAGAGCAATATAATACATGCAACCAACCGTAGCTAAAACTACAGCCTTGACAGCGTCTATACAAATGAAATGTTTTTATAACCAATTTGCCACTAATACATGAAATTAAAAAGACATTCTCAGACATTGGTATATGAAATGAAATGTTTCTGAATAACAGATTCAGTTTAGTAAAATGGTGGTCTACATGTAGACATTGCAGAGCACAGCAAAAGGAGTAAAACAACAAGATGGGTTATTGCAGATGATTACTTCCCCAGAGTCACACAACTCTGAAATAAACACAACTTTTGTGTAATATTTTCCTTTTTTTTTTTTCAAAACCAAGGAAAAACATGATGCAACCTACCAGATTTTCAGAAAAAAAAAAAAATCCGTTTAAATGCTTGTTATTTATCCTCAAGTATCAAGTTTCACTAACAGCTATTGCTGCTGCCTTCCATAACACTCGTGCACTTCTGTGCTGAGGTCCTGTGTAAATAGAAATGCATTTTAGTACACATCCAAGGAAGTGCAGATGCATCTTTAATTGTTTCAGCACAGAAGGGAATTTTTTAATACAGTTATAATCAGCTTAGTCATGAATTAACTGATATTTATGTACTGAGTAACAAAGCTCATTAAGCTTGCATGTCATAGCCATAGTTATCCACCTAAGATCATCCAGAATTTTCTTTCAATTGCTGAAAGAACAAATATTTAAATTCATAAGAAATGGGCCCCTAAAGCCTTACACAGTTATTAAAATACAGATTTTTATCCCTTGTCCACTTTCATTAGCATTTCATTCCTTTTCAGCCATTCCTTAAGCAGTAAGTTCCTATTTAGAAGGTGATCAACAACCTCAGAGTACACTCTACACCATGGAAAAATTACACAGACTCATGGAATGGTTTGAGTTGAAAGCGACCCCAAAGCTCATCTTGTTCCAACCCACTGCCATGGGCAGGGACACCTTCCAGTAGACTGGGTTGCTCCAAGCCCTGTCCAACCTGGCCTTGGACACTTCCAGGGCTAGAGCACCCAAAACCTCTCTGGGCAACCTGTGCCAGTGCCTCAACACCCTCACAGGGAAGAATTTCTTCCTAATATCTAACCTAGCCCTGCCCTTTGTCAGTTGAAAGCCATTCCCCCTTGTCCTGCCACTGCTTACCCTGGTCCAAAGTCCCTCTCCAGCTCTCTCGTATCCCCTTAAGGTACTGGAAGGGCCTCTAAGGTCGCCCAGGAACCTTTTCTTCTCCAAGCTGAACAACTCAGCTCTCTCAGCCTGTCTCCACAGCAAAGGTGCTCCAGCCCCCAGTCATCTTCATGGCCTCCTCTGCAATCACTCCAACAGATCAATGTCCTTATGCTGGAAGCCCCAGGGCTGGACACAGTACTCCAGAGTCCTGAACACCTAGATCCTGATCAGAAATATCCAAACCTCTTTGGATGAAAAAACTCCTTGAAAAACCTCTCTTCAGGAATTAGCCGAGTCTTACATACTTCAATGCTTTCCAAAAGCGAAGAGGGACAGTATCAATACCCTTCCTTAGAGGAAACCTGTGACACACTGTGTCCATAAAAGCTTTCTAGTTTTCATATAGAAAAACTGCCAGAGAAGTTTTAGTTAAGGAATCCTCTGGGTTTGGACGTGGCTTTTGCAGTTCAGGCAGGTGAAAGCTTCCTTAACAAAACACTATGTTTTGTGCCACCGGGTATCAAATTTGTCTAGTGTTAATAAAGCTGCAGAATCCCATAGGATGCAGCTGTAAGTAAGGGATGTGCTTTATCTGCTCTCTGTTTCCAGCATGAAGACCTCCCTGCCCCAGAGTTCCTCTGCATTTCAACGGCCTGGCCACACACCTTGTCAGGCCCTGTCAGGTCTCTCAGGTTTCAACCAATAACCACAACAGCAGGCAGAGGAATAGGGAGGGCAGGCAGGAAGTAGGAAATTGTCTTGCACTTTCAAACAGTGTTTGGAGCCACAGATGTCAAGCTTCATTCCCTTTGCCCTCTGTGTGCTTGAGAGGGACCATCTTGGCAGCTTCAGCTGCAGTTGGAGCTCAGGTGTTACCCTTTTACTCTGCAAGTCAGACATTCTCCATGCACATTCTTTGTCCATTCAAAGCCCGAATCAATACCTCCACAGCTAAGAACAAAGCCAAGTTGCACAAATGTGTGCAATGATTTGATATTGCTCGTCCTTAAAATCAGTTTTTGATGAAACACAGCCATACACGTGTAAGTGAAAAGTCTAAAATGGTATTTATGCTTAAGTTTGCTGTGGTCAACCAAATTTATAATGGCTTTATGAGTGCACATTATGATAACTGTTCTTGACATCTTGTTCAGTTTCCAAAAGTAATTTGTATTAAGTAATTTTTCTCACTACCTCAGTTTAATTTACAACTTCATCTCTGCTGAAATAAAATTACTGCATAGGTAACAAACTTTGTCTCCCAGGTTTTAAACATCGACAGACTATATTTAAACTTACTGTTTTCTGACAAATTATGATTTTTGAGCCTATAAATTGTGGCTTCCACTTTTTCTCCTGCCTGCAGCATTTTAAAATGCAGTAACAAGTCTTACCACTCAGCACAATATCTTTGTCAGAATTTATGACCACAAAGCTACACAACACCAGAGATTACTTCAATCTAACACAATAATTAAAACATGATCCCCATTATTTAAGATGCTAGGCATGCACTGTTTCTTACACACACAGTATATTACTGGCAGGAGTTTCACAGACCTACACAGTTTTTATATGGTTTATACCACTTTTTCATGTAATATTTCTTGCACTACTGGGTTTGACCAGGAGTAGCTGGTCATCCACACTGTGGACCTGTTCCCTCTACAGTTTCTGAGGTGAGATCAGGCAGGACCTGGCCAAGAAAAGAGAAACATCCACACATTTCTTCTCTAACATGCAATTAGCAGCTCAGTAAGACATTCAGAGAGCTGCATTAAGAGCAGTGATCAGATCACATTATCCCAGGCCTAACACTTTCAGGCAGACTCTATTGACATGTTTGGCTCCGTGACCTTTCATGACTTGATTCTGGGAGCAAACTTCATCACCCTCAGGAGAACAGCATTCTGGAAGTTGCCAAGTGTAGCTGAAAACTTCTGTCAGTGTGACTGTGCTAGCAACCACAAAGGGAAATCGAATACCAGCTGGGTTCGAACGCTTTAGAGAATGTTCCAATCTAGCATTTCATTCCTTTGCCCAAACAGGATACCCACAGTATGTCTAACAGCTTGGACTCAGTTTTCTTGGCCTGAAATAATTTTGCATCCTGGCAGGATACTTCATTCACTCTGCAAATCTCTTTCACTTAATGTTTCCAAAACACCTAATTTTTCACACCACACTTTGCTCATTATTTAGAGGATCCTGCATTTCCAGCAGGGAGAGCAAAGTAATTTGAAATAGTATTGCATTATCATATGCCTGTGATTTTACAAATCTGCATAAAGTTGCTTTTTGGAGAATTTCAGACTTCAGCTTCTACTAAGCTTTTTATTCATTGTGAAATCCGCTTCCAACATGAAGCTTAAAAGTTGTTTTGGTTTTACAGGGTTTTTTTTAAAAAGAACAGAAATAACAGATATTGCAGGGTTGATATGGGGCATAGCTAAGCCCTAAACATTATACCAAATACTAGATCTTTAATTTCTCTAGTTTCATTCCAATCTGAACTAAATCAAAATATATTTGGAGTGCCTGCTGCAGAACATCCCTATAAGTAAGAAAAACTCATTTTCTTCTTCTTGTATTCAAGAATTTAACGAGAGTTGTGAGAATGCACAACTCTCGTTAAACAAAACTTTTGACCTGCACCGGTTCATACTGTAATTTTGAGCAGAGAAAGCAAACTGAAGAGTAAGGTAATAAAAAAGAATTTATTCCCATATTCTGTAGTTCAAAGGGAGTTAAAAATGTTTAACTTGACATGCTTTAAACAAAATAAAATGAAAAGCATGAGCCAATGCAGGAAAAATATAACATGAGTATAAAGAAATAAATCACACACACACACTAATGACAGAGTAATCTCAAAGTCTGATGTACTTTTCTAACCAAACTGTACAAGCACTCCCCAGTTATTTTTGGCCAGATATATTCCCTAGGATTGTGCCTACTTCTGGAGTTGCAGAGTGAGCAATCATTTTCCATTAACATTTTTACCAGGACAAATTATTCACTTAACTTTGCTGAAGGATAATGCAAGAAGCTCAAAATCATGACTGACATAAATGTATTCCAGTCATTTGTGGATTAGAGCTTCTTTCTGGTGATTTCAGGGAGATAGAGATTGGTTCCAAAAAGACTTATTACCCATACCATATCCTTATGCATAAAGATACAATAATCACAGAATATGAAAAAAAAGTAAGGTGGAAAGGGTGTTAGACCATTTAATCCATTCATTGTAGTTTATGACTCAGAAAGAAATTTGCATAACCTGTTCTAAAAGGTTTTCTATATAATGATACTTCCTCAGTTTCCCAAAGCAATAGTTTAATGCTTCAGCTCTCTTACTGTTAGAAAAGGATTTCACATGACTAATACAAATTTTCCTCCAAGATATATTTCCTGCTTTTTCCAAATAAATATCAGAATAGATCTTCATTTTTCTATGCAGTGGCTGACCACATATTTGAGTTTTGATGAGTCTACACCGTTTCCACTATGCTAACCCAAAAGTGCCAGTTCCTCTCCTCTTGGAAAATACTGAGTTTGCTGCTTATGATTATTCTTAATTGTCCCCAGACGTTCTCCAAGTAATACCAGTCTTACTTTTCCAAGTATGATGCCAAAAACTGAATAAAGTGCACTTTACAAAAGGTTTATGTTATATGATTTAACTTTATGCTTCTACTCATGAGGTGTCACTATGGCTGTGTTTGTGTGTCTGTCTTTCTTGTGAACCACTGAGTATCTGATCACTCTTATGCACTCAGATTCTTTCCAGGGTTTATTTTTCCTAATTACATATGTTTTTATCCTCATAACTAATATGGTCAACATCCTCACAACAAAATCCTTGGTTGATTGTTTTTCTTTCTCCCAAAAAACAACATAAAACTGTTCTCAAGCTCATCAAGAGTTCCCTGAAATCTAATGGCATCCTTAAATACAGCGATAATTCCTCCCTGTTCACCTGCACATGTACCATTTATAGTTTCTATTCCACTATGCAGACCATGTATGAAAACACTGAGCAGAGGTATGATTAGAACACACCCTAGGGAACTCACACACAATATCAGTATTCCTCAATAGGGACTGTGACTTGCTAAAAATTTCCCTCCATCACAGCAAAAAGGTAGAAAGGTTTAAGCTGATTTCCTTTTTTTATACATTCACATTGCTTTTCACCAGTCTGTTTCCTCATGTGCTTACACACAGCTTTATGGAACAAGCACTCAGAAGATGCCAGCTAAGTTCATCATTCCCACAGCAGGATCAATCTTCCTCCAATTTCTCCTGCAGGCTGACCCTAAAGACCCCAGTACAGAAGGTCCTCCATTGAGACACCCAAGTTTAGACCTCAGGATTTAAACAGAAGGTAATAAATGAGCTCTCCTGTTCATACATGCAGTGCATCAATACCCACACCAAGCTTAATGCTACTAATATGTGCAAGTTTGCAAAGAACTTTTTACCAGATAATAGACTTATATTCTTAAATTCAGCTTGGTACATCATAAAAGAGAGCTCTTCCCACACAACTGTTTTGGAGTTGATCCTTTTGTTTTATTTATGTGAGTGGTTAAGATTTGTCAAATATTTTAGGGGAAATTTTTCCTACGGATTTTTTTTTTACATATCCCTGTTATGTAAGCAGATTAAGAAGTTTATTTTCACTCCTGAATTGTAAACACTAGTAAAAGAAAACAAACAGAAAATCTAATGACCTTCAAGTAGTCAATTTTTTCCATTGACACATTTGAAAAGTATTGTGCAAACACCTTTTCTTACCTATAACAGCAGGAATGCACTCTGTACTGCAAAAGGCAGAACAAGTCATTATGACTTGCTGGGGAAATAGAGGGATATTACAAAACAATCAACTTCCTTTATTGATTTTAAACTTTGCTTGCACTCTATATATGTAGTTCAACTAGCACTGGAAAAGGGAATGTGCTCCTGTGACATCATTTTTCACTGCCACGTGCTTATTTGTTGAAAGGTCATTTCTAAATTAAAAATTTGAAAGCAAACAATAAAAAACCAACCTTGATGCAGTTTGACACTATCATAAAACCCCATTTTAATTTCTATGTGATATGATGTTTTCCTAAGTTCTTTTTCTAACACTGTTTCAATAAAGTAGTTATTAACACTTTCCAGCAAGAGTTCATTCAGACTAAGTTACAATGGAATTTTATGACTCTAGGTGACACATTTTTTAAAATGGAATAATCCAGAATCATTCAAGCTAATTCTCTGAATCCTAAGGGAAGTGATAATGCTTCATCATGCATTTAGCAGTCTGACTATGGCATGCACACAACTCAACATCTTCAGCATTACAAATGCCTAATGAAATCAATTCTCTAAAAGTTCACATTTAGATTTTATACACAAGCAATACTTATTTTTTAATCCTCTGTCCACTTACATCTCTTGCATAGAAAGAAATTTTTTACAACTTCTTAAACTAAAATAAATCATGCATGTCACAGTTGCGCTGGTAACTTGCTGCATTTTGAGCATGGATGTTGTTTGGAAGCAGAGGAAGCTGTGGAATCAACAAAATTAGCCCAGTTCTACTGCTCCAGCTTCACAATAGTCATCTGACTGCTCCAGAAAATGATAATTTGTCCCAAATCATTTTAAAGCTATAGAGGCACATTCAGTAATGTTATCTCTGGCAGAAAGGGTACCATGAAGTCTGTCTGAGAGCATCAAAGAGCATTTGCATTTAGTGTGAAAAATCTAAACCTGCCTTTTTTTTCTGCATTAAAAGCCCAGGTTCTTGAAGGAAATGTATTTTTAGCCTTATCTCAAAGAGGGGCAACTGAGCAGTTTCCTACTGCAGCACAAAGTTTACATAAAGATGATTCTATCTGTGAGTGCTAATCAAATGTCATTTGTATATGATGAGAAGACATTATGAAGGCTCAGCTCTATGGAAACTGAGATCAGTTTTGTTATCTTCAGGCCATAGTTATGAATAATATATTGTCCTGTGTACCTATAGCAGTGATTGATGCACTGATTAATGTGTGTCTCTTCTTATCCCCTAAAAGGCCAGAAACTAAAAATACCCTCAGAAGGCCCCTTTCAGTAAACTCATTTCAGCTTCCATTCACACAGATCTCTGCAGCCACTGCACAGATAAACAGCATCCACAGAGCTTTCATATTGAAAAACAACAAGTGTCTTTCAGAGTTCTGAAATATTAATCCAAATCCTGCACTTGTTTCACACACTGTGAGCATCAAGGCACAAATGTACCCTCTTGAGAAAGATTTGAGAGAGGATCTACATTAATTCCCATGAATTCTCGTAGAAGGACTTAGGCTTGACTAAGGGCACAGAAAGTGTTTCAGAGCAATTCTTTGTTATATGAATAATAGGGATAGAGAAGTTGTAGCAAAGTCAACAATTCTGATGAAGTTTAGACTTTGGAAAACACCTCTCAAATTCACTACTGCATTTTGAAAATCCAACCTTAAAATACTTTTCTTTTCCTCCCTGAATTCTGATTTATCTCAGTAAAGGGTACAAACAAGGTGTTTAAGGTCATTTACTTAATGCAAAGGTACAAATCTCTTTCTGTCCTACTGTGGAGGCAGGGAACAGATTTTAGGTCACAGACAATACTTATACCTTGGAGAGTGATTGAATGGGCCAGTACTAAGAATTTTATCATTGTGCAATTGCACCTTCTTGGATCTCAGTGTCCAGCCATGCCTTTTACAAAACACTACAGCACGAGCTCTCTGTGAAATATGTTTTTGCTGGTTGTTTATGCTGTCTTATATGTATTTACACACTTCTGCTTCTGTCATTGATTTTTCATATCTACTACAAAATGTCAGATGACATTAACAAGCTGTAGAGTCAGATACTACCTATTTCAGATACATCATAATAAAAGGAATAATACTTCAGTCTCTCTTGCTCCTCTGCCTCCAAATTTTACATATTAATACATGGAATACCATAAATATTTAACATATATATATATACAGTCTGCTCCAATAACCTTCTACTTTCATTATTAATTGGGACCTATAACCCTCATTCCAAGTAAAAATGCTAGAAAAAACATTCTGACCTTAAAGAGCTGCTAAATAAATCAGTTAATATATTTTTGTCTTAAAACTGTCAGAAGATATGGATTTCACCTTATAAAATTAGCACTTTGAGGAATAGACTCTGATCACTTTTATACTGGTTTTATATTGATATTGGTGCATTATGTTCAGAAGAGCTATTCCTGATTTACAATCTGCACCTCTGCATTCTGAAAATGCAAAGAAAAGCCAAAAGAAAACCTGCCTTGACTAAACCTGGGACTAAGTCCTTATATTTGGACAGGAATATCAACCTGCACCCAAAGTGCCTCAGTGATCTGGGCTACAATAATGCCTTCCTAAGCAAAGGTTTCCATGGACAGCAAAGTCTTGTACACAACAGTCATGATCATAATTCCAGGGGGAAGGGCTGACTTCTCCTACCAGCACTCGGTGTTTGACAAAGCCAGGAGGGTTAACTGAGGTCAACTGGAGGCAGCACGGGGTGGACTCTAAGGCTGGCCAGATAACTCTTTGGGATAGACTTCATGCAGACTCTGAGAGATAAGCATCAGTAGAGATCAATACAGCAAAAGCAAAACCTCAAGAGTTAAGAAATCATACAGCAGCAGCTTAGGGAAAAAAAATCAATTTTTTTTTTCCTATCCAGAAAGCTACTAGCAAGATTATATTTGGGTCAATGTCACTCAGACTTTCCAAATCACTGTGTTTTCTTGGGCCTTATATCATACCTATTGCTCCTGCAGTCTCATCTCCTCCTCCCCTTTTCTCTCTAAAAATGAGGAAAGTTAACAAAGCAGAACAGAGTGTAACTGGATTTTCTTCTGTACTGCAGGTTTCCACTAACCTTCAAACATGACTCTGACCATGAAAGTCACTACTGGTGTTTCATTCACATGATTTAGTGAAGCCAAACAAAATCATTTAATAGTTATCAGAATAACTAATTAAAGAAGACTGTAGAATATTACGAGTCAAACAAGTTAAAAAAAAAATTCATTGCTGTAGTGTTCTCTACACTTTCTACCTTTACAGCTCCAGAAAAAGAAGGAGCAAACAGATCACAGAATGTTTAAGTTAGAAGGGACCCACGAGGATCATCAAGTTCAACTCTTTAGTGAATGACCCATACAGGGAACAAACCCACCACCTCAGTGATATTAGCATCACTCTGACCAGCTGAGCTCACCCCAGGGTCAATGGTCTCTCAGAAACACTTTCTTCTCTCCCCTTCCCTCATTTCTCCCCCCAGCCACAAACAAACAAACAAAACCCAAAAGCAAACCAAACAAAAAAAAAAATCAGCAATAAATCCAAGACCCAAAGTTCAGATGGGAATTTCCTCTATATAAATTAAATTACCCACAGATTC
The DNA here is from genome assembly GCF_003945725.1 of Corapipo altera. NCBI lineage: Eukaryota > Metazoa > Chordata > Aves > Passeriformes > Pipridae > Corapipo > Corapipo altera. The sequence continues at coordinate 3,265,861 of NW_020884887.1, forward strand.
AGCTGATATTTGCATTAGTGCCAATGGAAGGGAAGGGATTTTGCCCATGCTTTGCTTGAAGAACATCCAGCTGCAGAAAGGACCCTCCCTGCCCTGTGGGACAGCCAGAGCCACCAGGTAGAGGCTCTGCACAGTTTTAAAACTTGCAAAGACGGAGACATTGTGCTCATGGCACAGCCTTACTGAGATTTCAGCTGGAGTAGAGCCATTTTCCTGCACTTTTTATTCAATATTAGGGGTCTTGTGCAGTTTATAATGTACCATGTCATAGCACAGCTCTCTCGAGCAATACCTAAATGAGAGGTGATTTTTTTCAGCTTAACATAGTTTTATTTTCCCAAGTTGTTATACAACCCAGGGCAGCTGCCTTCCTGAATCAACTAAACAGACAACACAAAGCAGCTTCCCTCCAGTGCACTGATAATCACTCCAATTACTTAATCTTTAGCTTTAAGAAGCTTGGATATGTCCTCTGTTAAAGCATTCAAAAAACTTAAGGCATGGACAAACATTTTCCTGTGTTCTGATTTTTACCCAGATTGAATGAGAAGTATCTTTGAACTCCCTTCAACTACAGCTTCCTCCTGCACATAAGTTTTTCTCCTATAAAGAAAAACCTTAAAAGAAAGTTTTCAGACATCAATTTGTAGTGGAAAATGCAGTCAAAACTGTTTCATATGCTGCTTATAAATAAAATTCTCTCTTTACCAGACTATTCATCTATCTTCTGTTTTCTTCCTAGCTGCCATCCTGAGCTCCTGACACATGATTTGTGGAATCCCAATTATTCATCTGATAGCACACAACTGCGTGCTCTCAGCTACTACATTATATAAATTGTGCCTTTGTGTAAATTACACATCACAAAAATTCCTGTGTCATGCATTCAGACAGGCATCTCTTGATTCACTGTTTCTTTGATTTGAGTGCTTGTATGATACCCTGTTCTCTCTCCCCTAGCTGGAATTTTCTTTTTTTTTTCCTTCAAACTTGTCCTGATTACAGTTTTATTTCTCTTTTCATCTTATTTTAAATTTCCAGAGCAAGAAAGACTGTGGCTTGGATGATTGACCAGCATAATGAAGAAAAAGGGGAGAGAAAAGAGCAGACAAGGTTTGGATTAGCAGAATTTTAAAGGCTTGAACTGATATGCCATCAGCTTTTGTAGTGGTGGTACATAAGCAGAAACTTGCAACATTTCCTGAAGACATTTATTTTATCTTCATTGCTTTTTATGATCCAATCTTAATCACCCTTAAATACCTTGGCATAGAAGCCCTGCTCATGTGCTTTCCTCCACATTAGCCCTGGTCTGATGGTACTGGGGCAAAGCACAACTCACAAAGAGCCCTGATACAAGTGTCAGTTGTACTTTACTACCTCCCAGCTCACCCTGTCTTGTCTCTCAGGTCTATAAAATCATGAACAACAGCACCCAGGAGTTTCAGCAAAGTCAGTGCATGTGCAGAAATGCTGTGGACTGAAATGTGGCACCAAGTGCAGTGCCGTGATCACGGTCGTGCTCCAGACCTGGCACCAGCACCTGACAGAAAGGCAGCACTGGAACCACCATCAGATCACAGCCCAAACCCTCACTACCAGCTGCTGGGATTAGCACACAATGTAGGAATTCCTGCATTTTCTTTCCCTCAAATTCCTCTAAACTGGGCTTTCTACTGCTTTGAAAAACAGTATCAAAAAAAAAAAAAAAAGAAACCCAGCCCTGTAATGACAGACAATAGTGCTTCCCTCAGACAACAGTGCTTCCCTGTCTGCTCTATATATCACCTGCACAGTTCTCTTTTTCCAGGGGTTTCTCAGACAGAGCCTCTTGTGGTACCCCTCAAAGAGCAGCTCTGCCACAAAGGTGTTCAGTGGTAGAAAGGGCTCAATCAGCTCCACTGGCACAGCTCATTCTGCAGGGCAGGCACCGAGTTGGGTGGTTACTACCAATAATAAGAGAAAAGTTCAAGGCTTTTTTGGGTTTTCTACCCCTAAAGAACAGCAGTTTACTCCAGGAGTCATGTCTACAAGGCAATCTCCTCTTGGTCAGTGTAAAAACTGCTACCCAGTGGGGGCACAGCTTAAAATCTAATACTAAGCACTGTGGGATGACAGAGGTAAGACAGTGTTAAGTCATCAGCTCCTCTATTTCATCAACAAGAGCTTCTTATAATACTAAAACATTATTTAATTATTTCCATGAAGGCTGTATGATGAAACTCAACTTGTAGAGGAACTATCCATTTAACTTCACAAAAGTATTATTTCTCCCTAAATAAAAGTGTTGATAAATATATCACGAAAAATATTCTTTACAGTGTTATTTCCCTAAAAAAAAAAAAAAAAAGTAGCTCTATTTCTAGTTGTATGTTAATACTACAGGTTTTATTTTCCCCCACCATTTTGTTAACAGATCTTCTGTAATTATGAATAATCAAACGAGTGTTAGTTACATCTCTGACAAATGATTTATGTTACCTGGAGAGCTACTGCGGGTGACTCTCCTCCTCTGTATGATACTTAGTTATTTAAACAAGATTTCCTTTTTTTCAGCAAGTGCAGAGGAAGGGAATGGGAGCGATTTCTCATTTACTTGTTCACTTTGTGAGGCATATTTCCTTCCCTTTCCTTCCTGGGAAGGGCCATCATTTATAGCTATCTGAAGCATCCATATTTCCACCAGAATTTAGAGTCATTGCTTAGCTGATAATATTAATAGCACTCGAGATTGAAGCTGAGAAAGCTGAAAATAACTTATCCCACTGATGAAACAGCAGTTAGAAGAAGTAAAATACTGTAGGAATTTGCACTGAAAAGGAGCAAAGAAAGCTTTACACAGTTGTGTAGAACAGATATTAAAAGGTACTATTTTCCATGCTATTCCCCTATTCATATTTTTCAAACAGTTGGCACTGAATCTTGCACAAGATAAATATTGAATTTTACATCAATTACTTTAAAGTTTACTTTTTTTCCTGGTACTCAGAAATCTTTCTTAGCATCTCTTTCATTACAAAGACAGCTCATTCATCGTCTGTGGATTAACCACCACAGGCTGAATATTGTGGCTGAGAACATAAGCTGGTTTAAATCAGCACCAGCCTTGCAAAGGTGTTCAATAATGTCAGTTTTAAGAGACAAACCCTCTCTCATTAGGTCTGTAAAGCTGCTTTACCCTTTTGGCACTGTATCATTAGAAATAATAATGTACAGGGCTGGCCAGCTAAGAAACACTTTGGCTGCTTTTAATGTAGACCATATATTCTGGTAAGAAAAAAAACCACACCACTCTATAACAGAGTTTGCTGGGAACAAAGCAGGCCCACATCTCTGGTCACAAGTATTGACTTTCCTTTTCCACAGTGAGGTGAGTGACAGCACTAGAAATGCTAAGTGCCACTCCCATGGGATGGGAGGAGGACACAGTGGCACAAACTGAAGTGCTTCTCTTCATGTGAGTGGGATTGCAGTCCCTGGACTGAGTGGGGATGTCACACTGGAACTGGCTACCTGTGAAATCTTTAGCTCAAAAAATGGAACTATATAGAATTTTCCATGGGTTATATTTTGACAGCAAACTCAAATGTAGGTTAAATCTCTCAAAAAAATGTTATTGAGGTGGCATATTTAAAGTCGGTTTGGGTGGGTTTTCATCGCTGTAGAAGTGTCACAGACATACAAACACAGAAATTGATGCAGGGCAAATCATCCTATTTTTACCAGAAACCACACTTCATCCTCAGAGAGGATTTTTCATGAAATTGAAGCAGGTAATTTTTTATACTTTTTTTTTTTTTACAAGCAAAATAAACATAAGCAATTTTTGCAATAATAAACATTTTTATCTCTGGAAGCAGAGTATTGAGAAATGCATTTCTTTTTCTGCACTAGTTGACCCAACAAAAAAATTTGCAGTTATTTATCAAGTAATTTTGTAACGTTCAAGTGAACAAAAGCTTAGAAAATATGCTGCTAATGAAAGAGAGGAATAATTCTCTTCGTGAAACAATCTTATCCAAAATGTATAAAAATGCACAAAAGAAGCAATAAGTACACTTTTCTACCTGAAACTATTTTGATGAGCTATTAACCACTCTCTTTGAAAAATACAAACTTGGATGCCAAACTCAGCTCTGCTTTTTCTAGAAGTGTTTAGTTTTAATTGTTTGCATTAATTGAGGAAAACAGAGATAAGTAGCAGCATGGCTTGGAAAAGCTACACTAGACATACATATCAGCAGTACCTGATACACCCAGCCCACTAAAAAAGTCAGTATAATATTAATGCAAATGTTGTTGTGAGAGCCACCATTTATCAAACACACAAGCTACTGCTACAGGCTGCCAGGAGTCACTGTCAAAACAAGGAAAGAGGACACTCCAGAGTGCTGCAAGAAAAGCATTCCCCACTTGGGAGCTCAGTGGACTTCTGGTGTCTCTTGCCAACAGAAGCAGTGAACAGACTTTGGAGGGTACGAGCTAAAAACATGATCAAGGTTTAAGCACACAGATACAAGATACCAATTAAAGTGCATATCAAGGGAGAGGAATAAAACACTTTTCCCTCCTTTGGGCTCAGGAATCCCTTTACTCCACTAATCAGACTGTTGTTGATGACACCTCTTTTCCTTGGACACTATGAGTGACAACTACTTTTTCTGCCCATCCCCAAGTGCCAAAATGAACACCATTCAGCCAGGTACACAGCTGTAAGGGCAGGGCTTTTCCTAAGTTATCAGTTCCCACCAGGAAAAGCTCATCTCCACACCTGACTGCCAGGCTGGGAGAAAATAGCCTTGGCATGAGCTGGGGGGCAGAGGTGTTCCCTCCTCCATAACAGGGACATTAATTATATTGGCTCCTGCAGCTCTAAGATGGAGATAAGCAGAGACAATCTGATCATCTGACTTAAACTTGTCAGCTGAGAAGTAGAGTTTCACGTTGGTAGAGGGGAAATAAATATTGAAAATCTCCTTTTACACATGCAGCAAAGGCAACAGTTATACAGTTATTGAGTGAAGCACTTGGTCTCAGTATCAGCAGAAATTAATGAGCTCTGCAGCCATCCTTGACCTCACAAGCCAAAGAAAAGTTTCTGACTTTGAGACTGTTTCTTCTGGCTACTCGATTATACTCACATGGAAACTAAAATACAAAGAACCCCAGACAAAGCTCAATTCAGAAAAAACAAGATGTCAGATTTAAAAACTTGATCAGAAGATGTGCTTCTCTGCAGAAATTGTAAACATTTAAGAACTTATCTACCCTTAAATTTGATTAAATCCTTGACTATCCCACTACAATGACCTTGTGGACAAGGGCATAGACAGAATATGATAATCAGAACATGGGCAGGGTATGCCATCTTTTGCAGAGTATTCTCCAGTACCAGATTGAGAGGAATAGTTTTCTGTGGTGTGGTTTTGTTTTTTTTAAACCAAAAGTAAAATCTTATCCTCACTAAAGATGTCTAAACAGCATTCTCACAACCATTCCAAGTCTGATTATTACTATAATACAATGCTGGAAGTGTTTGCTATAGGAACCCTTAGAACAAATAAGCATGAAAGATTTCTATTTATTCCTAGATTCTACTCTTTGGAATTGCAGCAAAAGCCATGAAAACAAACTGTCCCTAATGCATCCTATAATCTGAAGGAACAAAGGGAAGAAAGGAGGATGCAATAGACAAGGGGTGTGAGCAATGCCAGAATGCCTGAGGTTAACAACATTATAAAATCAGCATTACCATAAACAAGTCAAGGGAAGTGCTTCACACTCACACTCCTCAAAGTATGTAGCGTTTTATCCTTGAATGTGTGCACATGTGTGTCAAATTGGAGAGTATTCCAAGGACTGGTGCTTCAAAAAAACAAACATTTCAATTCTAGAGACCTTTGGTCTTAGTCTACCCTTTAACTCTTCTGAATCTGTGGCTAGATAAGTACATTACATCAACTTTGGGGAAAAAAAAATCACCCATCTATTTCCAAGGAGTTTTATATCTTTTCCAAAGCTGATTTAGTAATGGGAAAATTAACCCTTATAGACAATCATGCTTCAGACAAAACTTAAGTCCAAACTAGATATTGTAGTTCTATGCAGACAGAGAAAAAAGATTCAGAGAGATTATACTACAAGCAATGCCTCAAAGGCAGGAAAGGTTTCATTATCCGTTTCCTCAGCATTCCATTCTTACATGTTTGTTCATTTTTTCTGTATAAACACATCTAATGATCTGGAGAATTTAAAGTTTCACAAGAATACAATTTAGCAGTCAGAGAAAGTTACCACATGTACATAGAATATCACAAAAAGAATATTAGCTTTAAGAGAAATGGTCAGTGGAGTTATTACAGATCTACACTTACTACAGACCTTTGCTTCAAATGAAGAAAAGAAATGAAAAAATAAGTGTTTTAATAAAAATTGCTAGCCCTGTAGATCATGAATTTGGAAAAAAAAAAAAATTATAGAGTCATCCTACAATAACACAACACAAAAAAAGCCAAAAATTTCTTCATTAGCCTTTCTACACTTGCACCTCAAATAGGAAAAGAAGCATCATCCCCAGAGCAGCCCTACCTCAAATCAGAACTTTGACCTTGGGTCCCTCTCCTCACCCAGTCTGGTTCTGCTAAGTCACAAAAGCCACCATGATAAGAGAGGGAGAGAGTACATTTACGAATTTCTCTAATCTCTTTAAAGTTTTTCAACAGTCCTAAATTAAATCCCTTTCACCCTTATCGCTTTATCCATCAGAAAATCCGAAGGATATTTGGATTCTGACATCCATTGCACCAAAGATCTTTCATTACAACACACAAACAAGCACTTTTATTGAACAAGAACCCAATTACTTAACTCAGTTTCAGATTTCATTCTACCCTGCTGCTTCCACCTCGACATGGACCTACTAATCTCTTCTGACGGGCATTGCTACATATCAGTTCTGATACACAGAGATGATTCCTAAGCCTCCCTTGCAGAGAGCTACTGATTAAATAAACTCAGATGCCCATCTCTGCTTCTTTGGACCAATGAATAACAATGAGGAAATAAAGTTGGGAGATAGAGACCTTTTTCCCTTTAATATGAACAGCATTCAGAAATAGACAGAAAATGAGGGAAAATAATTCAGTAAAAGAAACAGGAATGGAAATAGCTAAGTGTTTATAGTGCCCTGTATAAATGATTCATTTATTATATTGGCTAGAGGTTATGCTTCCTACTTTTGTTTCTCTGCAGCAGATTAGTAAACAGTTTCCTTGCTCCTGTAATGGATAAGTGATGGTATAACTTCAAATTTACCAAGCTGAGGGTTATGAATATTGGAACACAACGACTTCAACCTGCTCTGCAGAGCTCCACAGCTTAGTTAGCCACAGTGATACATTAACTCCTTGTTTTATTCCTTTCCCCAAAGGGTGACAGAATCATCCCATGCTCCAGGCATGTATTACCCAGATCACAAGCATATGGATGAAAGTCTGTTGTTAATAAAGTTGGGAAAATAGAGTAAGTATATATAGAAAAAAAGAGAGAGGTCAACTATATAAACAAATAATCTCTTTCTAAATCAAATCAATTATTAGAAAAAAAGTTGTTAGATCCAGACTTCTACTAACTTCAACAGCCTGTGGCCTCAAACTCAGTGTTTTAGATACAGAACTCTCAACAAAGAATGTGCTATTCACCTGCTTATATAAGCAGCCTGCTGTCTAAATCAGACAGTGACCAGCACACAAAAACACAGGGATCTGAACAAGGACAAGGAGCCATTGTAAAATATAACAAAGAAGGACATTGACATAAACATGGAAAGTAAAAAAGAACAGCTGGATAAGAACAGAATGAGAGAGGGGAGATCAAAGCAAGCAAGCTAGAGGACTAAATAGGATCAGTGATAATGTAATTATACCGAAGAAGTAGGAGAGCTCTAACATCACTTGTCTCAAGCCATGGGGAGTTATGAAATACATAGCACTGAGAGCAGGATCACAGAGCCACTATGATCCATTCCCTTCCATTACTCTAAGATTCATATTGCTGTACTTTTTCTCTCTAGAAAGAAAAAAAGATTCTAATATTTGACAATGTGTTTCCAAAAGAAATTTTAAAATGAACTTTAGAATTATAAAAAACACGAACAGCTGAATCCAAACTATTTTGCCTTTTAAGTAATATCTTTTGCTTCTATCAAAATATCTGCTTATCGTCTGTGTTACTGAGATGCTTTTCTTTCATACAAGTGTGTATTTCCAAGAAAAATATCATAAAGGAAACGTAAAAGTTGGTGGTGTTTCTGTGTTTGATATTTGTTGACAAAGAACTTGTGTTATGGCTTTTCCTGCCTCTGTTTTGTTGCTGTTTTGTGCTGACTTGCTTTGTCTCATTTTTATCTCTGAACTAGGGAGCATTAATCACTTTCTATATTTACTTCGAGCTACAGACAAGTATTTTTCACGGAAAAAACCCACTTACTTCAACCATGAGCATGGAGTAATTTTTAAAGAAATACTTTTTAATCTCAATATGATTAATAATTTCCCTACAGAAGGAACCCAATCTTTAGAACAACTCCATTATCTGCCTTGAGTTTCTAATCAAGATCTTTTCAGGCAAAGAAAGCTACACAGAAAAAACAGTTTTGTGAAAAACCCTTTAACATGATAATCTCTATCAAAAGATCATTTCAAAAGATACCTGCTGTCTTTCATCACTATGCAAGACATTTAGACAGTTATAGGTGCATTTCAGAGTATCTTCTATTTGCAGTATTTTGACCCTTTAAGGAGCAACTAACACAACTACAGCAATAAGATATTCACATTATCATTGTAGATTTGGCTGCCCCCCTCTTCTGACCCTACAACAAGGAAAAAAGCTTTTCCAAAAGAGAGCTTGGTGTGTATTATCACAGACCTCTACTCAGCCTGTATTGTTTAAATTTTGTATTATTGAAGCCACATTTGTTTGCCCTCCTGCTCCCTCCACACTTTTATCCATTGTGTAGTCAATGGCACAACTATTCTTTATTTGCAGAGTGGATACACACTGCATATTCTCCACATGGAAAGAGTGGGGAATTTATAGTAGTGGATAGAAAGGAAATGTAATGAGAACAGCATTTTTGCAATAATTAAATTGCTAAAAATATGCCTTTCTCTCCATAACACACACACACTCCCCGGATTTTTTCTTCCTTTTGTCTTTGGGCATGAAGTACTACATCTTTTATCATTTTTGGAAAGAAATTAAAGCACTTGATTATATTAGTTAAACAGAGGTTGATTGATGTCATCAATGCAAATTAATTATGTCTAGTTAATGTTTCCATGCCAGATTCCCTCAGCTAATAAAGTGATAGGTAAATGAAGTGTCAGAAAGGACCATTATCTTTGATTTTCAAGGTCAAGTTGTCAATAAAGTTTCAACATGAACTCACTGGGCAGGGACAAGGCTCGCTGAAGGAGGTCTTTTAATCATGTTTATTATTTCTGCCAGCATAAATGTATTACCTAAACCTGTGGTAATAATCTTCACAAGCAAACATTAAGCCAAAAACATCTGCTTGTTATCGTCGCAGGTCAATGTGAGAAGCTGCAGATCTATTTCTGCATTTACATCAACAAAGTTCTAACCTGCTTCTGTTTGCAGTGTCAAACATTAGTCTGTAGAGGTGACCAGAAACGTCACTCATGTTCCATCTGTTTACGACTAAAATATCCTACTGATCTACACACAGTGCAGCCAATCTGCATGTAGGACAAACACCTCCAGTGGCTTTGCAGCCACTGTCTGTTATGTCACATTCAGAGGTTTTCCTTTGCAAGGTGTAACTTTCGGACTGGGCATAAATTTACTTAGAAGTCTTAAAAATAAGGTGGGTGAACAGAGTTCACACAAACTGTTATTCCCTGTCAATAACAGGTATTCATTAACAAAACCTCACAGGAACCCAACAATCCATAAATCAGAACTTAATGTAGCACTAGTCTCTTTGCAAGATACAAAAGTGTTCAATAGTCCCCTGATCTGCTGGCTTTATAACTTCAGGGGGAACTTACCAGCTTTTTCACACACTGGAAAGGGAAAAAAAATCATCAAAATACATAAATAAATTCATTAACGAACAAACCCTAGGATGATGTTTAAGCACTTAACTTTGCCTGAACAACAACTGAAGGGGAGTCTCACTTCTAAGCATTTCTGAAGTGCAAAACCTGAATTGCTGGGGGGTTTTCCAGGAGAAGCTGAGGGGTCCCAGGGTTCTGTGTGCATCCATGACACACAAGCCTGGCCAAGCTCAGAGTAGTCTGTGCACTTTGCAGCAACACCTGCTGGGCTGTGCAGCTGTGGGGGATGTTCTTCTACTGCTCATCCCAGCAAAGTTCTCATTGACTCTGACACAGTTTTTAACAGCAAGAAAATTGAGTTAGCTCTGGGAACAGTGTATCAAAAATACTGATAGTGCAGCTACAAAAAAGATTAGTTTGTTTGTTTGGCATATTTGCCTGTAGGAAAGCCTCTCACCTGATCCTCCACGACTGAAAGACAGGTGAAATAGAGAAATGCTCTTCCCCTCATAAAAGAGGAAGCTGAGTTTAGAGCTTCTGCCTTGCTATGAAGCACCATCAGTATGATAAACATGCAGAACCTATTAGGTGCTCAAAGAGAAACAGGCAATAAGAAAAACACAAATATAATTGTAACCCACAGCATTATTTCGTGTTGAAAGACATGGGTGGCACCCCTTACCAACATATGGTCATACATTACAAATACACAGACATGCATCACACAGAAGACCCTCATTTCTGCCTTCCAAGATACGAACAAAACCACTGAAACATAGGACATTTTTGAATTTGTTTTACAGTATCTGCACCATGGGCCTAAATTCACATATTACACTAAGAGATCAAATAAAATATACTTTTATTTATTATATAATGTCCCTTTAACAATAAAGTAAAAATCTTGAAATAATTGTAGCTCATAAAGACACAACAGGTCCAAAGAATACCCTCCTGAAGAATCTCGTAGGTTGTGTAAACAACCAAGAGGAAGCCACAGGTGAATGTTTCACCCAACTGCAGCCAGTGCATTAAACACAACACAGAACGTGACCTCATAAATCTGAAGCTGTGGTCAGATGTTCACTTCAGAAACAGCCTCACCAGTTAAAGATGCAAATTAATCTCTGCAGCTGAGTGTCAGTCCAGTTCCTTCCCCAGAGCTGAAGCACTCCCTGTGTGAGCACTCCCAGCCATTGCAGTGCAGGTACTGAGGTACCTGGACCTGCTGGGGGAAGCTCCTGAAATATCAGTGCCTGGTTTGAGAACATGGCCAGCCCCAGGCTGCCAATGCCAACACCACATTCTCCAGCACACATCAAAGCAAGTTCAATGACACACCCCTTTCTTGCTGGTCATTTGGAAAAACGCTGTTGATCCTTTCTAGAAGGCAGCAGTCTCCCTGCTTCTCAATCCCAGTGCATAGAATAGAGACTGTATGCAATTATAGATGGTTTCACAACAATATTTTAATTTTTCTCATAATAAAAATACTGGAATTTAGGATATTGTTAGCCTCAAGTACTACCAAGAAAGTATTATCTATCTTCCTAGTTTTGACTTTGCTATTACTTTTTGATTAGAATTCAGCTGACAATACAGACTGAAATAGAAAACACACTCAGATCCTGCAACACAGAGAAGTTAAAAGAACAAAAAGGGAAAGAAAGGAAAAAGCAAAAAACCCCAAGCCTTTGAGGGCAGAACATGCACACATACAACTCCTGAAAAAGGCAAATACAGCACAATACAATATAGTCTTTATACCAGCTAAGAGTTTTTCTCCCATTTATGCAGTCGCTTTTCTGCCCAGTGCTGCACTTGCATTTCGAACCATCCCATTGAAAGTGTTCTCTGATATGACCCTTTTAGGAATTAATAATTCATAGAGGTATCACTGCATGGTACAGTTCTAAGATTAGATAGCACTGAGAGAATCTATTACAGCATAACGCAGTAGCCAATAAAATATAAAAAAAATTACACTACCTTGCTTATAAATTTAATATCTTCAAGATGCATTTTTATACTTCTACCCTGTTTCAAGAAGGCATCAAGAAACAAAAAAGGGAATTGGAAAAAGGGCTTTCCCTACTTGACCACATTTTAGCATATACAGGTTCCCTAGCAAAAGTATATGCACAAATATATGTCCTATATATACACACACACACACACACACACAGAGCATATCAACATTTTATCAATATCCCAGCCCTCTGGCTTGTTCCAACAGAGCCATGCAATGAATGCAAAATTTAGGCATCAATAGAAGGGCAAGAAAAGAAAAACAAATACTAAAATATTTTCGCTTTTTTATTTCTACTAACACTTTTTAGTAATTCTACCTACAGGGCTGCAACAACAGAAGGCAGTTTTACCCAGAGGCTGACAAGTTGAATGCATTTTATTTATTTATTTATTTATGGCTTGAAGTGCTCAGAACAACTCAAAGATCTTACTAATATCTCTCCCTGCCTAGTTGAATCTTATGGTGTGTTTTCACTTTTTATAGGGAAAGAGTATGACATTTACTTCATTATACATAGCTGGAAACCTGTGGATACCATGTTCAGTGTATTCGTGTCACTAAGCAGCTCTGAAATACTGTTAGTATGTTTTTCATTTCTCCTGATTATGAAAGACTGACTACCAGAATAAACCAGTTAGAAGTAAACTGAAACATCCCTCCACAAGGACATGAGATCCCACATTACTCTCTCTTGGTGTTTCCAGCAAAGTAAGAAAAAAAAAAAAAAACAAAACCACTGAGTTGTACTTTTGCATCTAAGCCTGAAAAGAAAACAAATGGAAAACAAGATCCTGTACAACTCTGTTGGCCCACTGTGTGTTTCTAGCTTTGCAAAACAGGTACATCAGTGTCAGTGAAGAATTACTACATGCCATAATCACGTCCTTCGCAGTAGTTTTCCTGCTACTGACATCACTAATAGCACTGCCTTCGACGTACTACAATTGAAAAACCATTTGTCATTCTCTAGAGACACTAATGCAACCTGGATCACAAGAGGAGAGTTGGTATTTCTTAAAGGGTCCACTTTCCAACAGCCACAGTACCCAAACCAGCTAAATTTTGTGTACCAACAAAAACCTGCACACTTCTTCCTGACCTGTAGGCTCCCCTTGCTGTAGCACAGCCACTCTGTGAGCTCCTGCCTCTCCCTGCTGGCATTTCAGAGCAGGGATTTCCCCCTCTCTCCTGGATAGATCCATCACAGCTGGCAGCAGAGAGGAGCACAAGCTACTGTTCCTCCAAACGGTGTGGGTGGGCACTCTGCAAGATTTCTTTTGTCTATTTGTTTCTCTGTTGAAACACACTATATATATATGGGGTTGCATTTTTCTTTTTGAAATTGATTCTAATGTTATGGCCTATCCTAAATAAGATTCCATTCTCTCTTCCATTTACATCTTGGTTTACTGGCAAAGCTTCCAGCCTTGAGCACCCACGTGGCTCTGGGTCTGCTTTCTCTGCAAAATTCACCTTATGAATGCAAAATATCAACCAATTCAATTTATCTACACCTATTTTTTCTTTCTTCTGATGTTTAAAGCACTGGCTTTGTACAACTACTGTTTGAGTTCAATGACAACCAAGAAAGGATAGAGAGCACTCAAAAGCTCCTAAAGAAACCGAAAGACTTACAAACTCAGCTGGAGTATTTCTTTTCTCTCTTTTCAAGTGCAAACTGTGGAAAACTACAGTAGTTTATCTTCTTTCATTGAATACTTTGACAAAACCCAAAACTGAATATATTTCCACCAAATATCCATTTTAATTAACTAGAAATAGACACTAGAGGTTATCAGTGCCTTCCTGCTCTACTGCATGTTAATACTTGCTTTACTCCAGAGGGGGAGGTGCAGAAGGTATCCCTGCTCTTGGATGTATTAAAAACTTGAGGGACCAACAGCCAGCCCTGGTCTGAGGTGAAACCAGCAGGAAAACTAGTCAAACAGCAGGAAAACACCACCAGTCAAAGACCTTCTATGGTAGTAGAAGGGGAAGAGCTGGGCAGTCTCCAGCTGTAGCTGCACTAATAACAACTTAATATGGAAAACCACTGGGCACTGGAGATAGTAAAGGAAGCATACAAAACCAAATAAATAAGAAAACCCTGCAAGGCTTCTTGGGCTTATTTGCTTCTTCATGCCTATGGTGCACATGAGCCCTCAAAGAAAATGGATCATCTGACCATTTGAAAATGAAAAGCATTTAGAGTCAGGGTGTTTAAAACTGGATGCTTTGGTTATGATATTTTAACTTGAAAGATTAATTAATATTTGGAGAGTGGAAGCTTTTTTTTTAAAAAAAAAGGTTCAGTGCTCAGCTGCTCATTAAGCACAAAATTGCATCTTCAGTAATTGCTTGCAAAAGCTGAGCAAAATGGTAAACATTTCTGTAGTACAAGCAGGAGCACGCTGCAAAGCAAGGTACGAGTCTGCCTCGTTTGGGAAAGGAATTGAGAAAAATAACAACTCTTCCACAATTCAGTATAACCTTATCTCTATTTGTACATTCCCTGGCTGAGGGATGAAGCTCTGTGCAGACACAGTCCAACAGCTGTGAATTTACTGTAGCACTGAGATTAGGAGAGGGACCCCAACGAGGAGAGGGACCCTGATCTCTCCCCACACCGTGTTCAACCATTAAATGACAGCAAAGGAGGTTCCTTTTGCCACACGAGGTAACACCAGCCCTTGTGCAGCTCCGTGGAGTTCTGGCATCTCCAAGCCAGGAGAGAGGGAAGGGCATTCCCAGGAGTCTGAACACATGAGAGGCACAGAAAGTTGGGATAGCCTGTCCAATGTCAGGTAGGAACCTCACGTCCACATTTCTAACAAAGCTCCAAGTGCAGAGGGAAGTATTTCTAAGACAGCAGAGATATGGAATTCAAACAAGGTATAGTTTTGATGCAGCCAGAAAACATATTAAACACTATATTTCAAATAGTGTGAACAAAGTTGCTGTTCATACATATGAAATAATTTACATTTTCCTATAAGACATTTTGAAAAAAATAGCAATTCCTGCTTCGCTGTGAAATAATCTGTTCCAGAAGGATTTTTTGGCTATGAAAACCAAGTGACCTTTCATATTAACATTGATTCAAAATGATATTTTTATTTCATTTTGAAATGTCATTTTGGTTTTTTTAACCGCCAAACCAAAATGAAGTGACATTTTAACTTTAAATTCATTGAAAAAGAACTGTTTGCATTTAAATGCCAAACTGAAATAAAAAAAAAAACCGCTTCTCATTAAATTATTTCTCTCCAGAACTTCAGAAGCTTTTGTTTCATACCTCAATTGAAAAATGTTGTCCTAGACTTTTGTTTCAAAATTTATGTCAGAAAATACTGCTTTGTCCAAGCATCAGTTGTTTTTACTGTAATTTAAATTTATGGATCAGAGAGACAAGAGCATTATTTCCGTTGCTTGCTTCAAAGTTCAATCCCCAAACAGTCAGGTCTATTTTTTTTCACCTGCACTGCAATTCACTAAAAGAATCCTCAAACAACTCCCCTTCTACCACCCTACCCCACCTTTAAATCAAGGGAAAGGAGAAATTTTAGAATTTCGTCTGCACTTTGAGAAGGTAAATTTTATTTCTCTTGCTATTAAACTCATAATCCTATTAAGGTTTATCTCTCCCCTGAAATACTTCTTACTCGTATGCCTTTTTATCTTATGTTCAGTAGCAAAACAGCAAATAAATCAGAGTTTAATGGCAAAGCTACATCTGTAATAGTATTTGTTTTAACTACTCATCTTGCCTTTTTCTTTTCCTTTACAGGAATATTTCTGATTTTCTCAACTAATTGCTTATGTAGCAAAGACAATCCAGTGCACAAATGGATATGGAATGTGGTTGATGCAAAAGTTGAACTTTTGCTGCATCGTCACACTGCAGAGTCAGGAAGGCTTTGGACTACAGTTCTTAGAGTTCCATGACACTACAGACAATCGAAATTATCCCACCAACTAACTGATAATTGCTCATCTTGGTCAGGGAGGGTGTGATCCAAACCATCCCGAGCCATTATCACATCATTCATGGCATTTCTATGAAAGTTAATAATTGGAAATAATAGAAATCTTTCATTTTACATCAAGAATCATGAAATTGTGTCAGTCATTTTAAGATGGGATTTTCAAGAGATTTAATTCTAGAAATACAAGTTTGGTTTATAAACTTGCCCATCTGCAGGTTCTTCTTAAGATTCTCAAGATTCTTCTTAAAAAGGCTCAAAGTATAAATCTGAATGGGATAAAACCAAAATTACTTCATAAGTATGACCTGCATCTCTTGTTCTTCCTGGTAAAAGTATAGAATCCCAAACTGAGGGTGTTGGGAATATTTTGGCTCACAAAGAGCAGCAGACAAGCATTGCAGCTGTGTTTTACTTCTGGCCTTATCCTAGAAAAACTGGGCTGCTGCCAGGTTTTCTCAAAGGAAGAAATCAAATTTTTTTCTGTCTGATTAAAAGAACTGAGAAAGTATTAAACACTTGAGTTTCACATGCTGTAGTTTAAGAAGGATTCACCTATACCTTTTTGTAAATCATACTTACAATTCTCTTGCTTGTAAACACATGAAAATTCCCTCATAGCAGGGTTATTCCCTTCTTCCTGTTATTAAAATGCAAATGGCTCACAAATGAGAGAAGCACTTCAGAATCAGAGCAGGGAGCAACACTGATGAGGGCACTGACACAGGAAAACTGGTGCAACCCCTTCCTTGACCCTTCCCCAACCCTACACAGTCATGTCAGACACAGATACACAAAGTATCTGCCTTGATCTCCTGCTGGGAGCAGCTCTTCCTGTATAGATAAAGAAATGTTCACCAGAGGACGAATTTGAGCTTGGATTCTAACTAGGAAATGTCCCAGACTCTCCTGCTGATCTCAGGAGTATTCACAGAGTTGCATTACAGGGGCTGGAACCAGGGACATCCCTATCAGACATCCTGCAGCAGGATACACACCCCCACCTCCCCCAGGAACTGCAGACAGGCAGGAATGTGACACATCCCATATCCCACTGCTGGAATGGACTTGCCCCTTCCAAGATATTCTGGGACAGCAAACCCACAGTGATTGTATGTGTCAGGACAGAATTTTTTAAGATCTTAACTCTGGTCCAGTTAAACATTTCTTGAAGTTGACAGTCAAATTAATAGCATCAAAACCGAGGGACTTTTGGGGAAATGGACTTTCCCGAAAATGTTATTTCATTGACAGATTTTAGTTGAATGGAATTGCAACCATAGATGTTTTAAGAAATATGAAGATTATCTAATACTGAAATTATCTTTCTTTTCTTAATTCTGCCCTTTGAATCTTCATAATTTAAAGCTTATATATCTCTAGTTTGAAAAACACTCAGTTTAAGACTGTAAACACAATAATTAATTGTTTTATGTAGTGGAAGGGTAAACCTATCTATTTAAACAAACATCTGGACAAACAGGTGCTTCCTCATTCAATATCCTATTAATAATTTCACTTACTTCTCTTTCCTGCTGATGCCAAACGATTTGTGAGGGATTTAAATCACAGTGGTATAAAGTGTCACCTGCTGATATCAACTTATGTATTTGAAATATCCCAGGCACTTGAGTTTATCATATGTCTTGAGCTCAACTTCTGTAAATGCTGTGAGCTAATTTCAGCCAATGTTGGAGAGACCTGAAATCAATACCTGAGTAATATGCAGAGGTGTATCCATCATTTAGCAGGTGATACTTTGCCATTTCAGACACAGTCTTGCCTCCAAGTCTCATACAGGTTGTTTTGGGTTATTGTTTGTTTGTTTCTTTGAGGGTAGTTGGGCTTGTTGTTTTATTTTGCAATTTGTTTTTTTTTCAAGGCAGAAAATAGGATCCCAATTTTTGGGAAAGACAAAAATTTCCCCATTTCATGCTGTTGGGAGAGTGTTATTTGACCCAAGCACGGTGGCCAAATGCCAATTATAATAATTACATTCTCAGCTCTCTGAATTCTCAGTGGAGCTTTAGCTGGATACACTGATCATCTGAGGGCACACAGATGAAGTGACTGCACAGCAGTGCAGTGTGAAGTGACCACTGTGTGTTTCTTACACATTGAACAGAAGTGTTATGTCTTGCAGCTCAGTCAATTAATTGTTTGTAATAGGAGATCACTGGATGAATGATGGTGTAGGAGTACTAAAACCAAGGATGAATAACACCTATTGCTGGATTAGATTTATACATGTGAATACAAACTCTGTCACAAACTCACTCAAGGCAGTAGAAGACATGCTTTTCTGGACTACTTACTTTGTATGAGAAAAAAGGTAACAAAGACTGTTTTGTTGAACTAAACCACAAGAAAACCTCTTTTGGAAGAGCAAAAAGGTCAGTTTAAGTTCAATCAATCTGAACATTCACCCATATTCAGAAATTCTGGATGAACAAGGGGTTCCTCTACAGACTATTTCAAATAAGAAAAACATAAATGCTTTCCCCACTTCTCCCTCTGCTATGAGCAAAGATGGTGGCATTTTGGATACAATAAGGATCCTAAAAGAAGAGGCAAAAGAAAACAAATGAGAACTTGACAGGAAGGAAGGTGGGCTAGTGAGTGGCTACATATTCATCTGAATCTTCTGTTTGCTCATCCCAAGGATTTAGGTATATTAGGTAGGTATTTTGGTATATTAGACTTTACAGACACATCTGTGAATAGATTGACTACAAGCAGTTATGGTTGATATACAACTATAAACCCAACTGTGTTCTGTACTATTTTTTGTAGAACAGAGCATAAATCCTAAGTTTTAATGTTTATCCACACACATAAACATAATTCCCCAAAACTTTAAGTCAGGCACAAAGCATAACTTTAAGCAGAAGATTTTGATGCCAGAGTTACTAAACTTTGGGGGGAAGCAGGGGGAACATGCCATGTTTTCCCTTTGCAGTGTATGCTCTTATTGAATGGAGTTGAACCTTTTATGAACCACAGAGAGCATAATTCAGACTGCTATGATTGATTGCAAACTATTCATTACATATTAGGCTCACAGAACTGCACTTTGGTATGAATCAAGAGAATCGTGGCATAATTCAGATTGGAAGAGTTTCAGGAGGTCATCCCCACAGGCAACAGAAGGCAGCTCTCACCACAGATTGCAGTACCAGCTACGACACTAGAATTGGGTTGGGTTTTTTGAATAAATCGTCTGATTTTAGTAGGAAGGGGGCATAAAAATTGAGTTCAGCAACTCAAGTCATCCCACACATTCATTGAAAATAAATAAATAAATAAAATCCTTTCTCCTAGACTGGCAAATTAAAAAGAAATAGAACTTTTGTTATCACTAGCAAAGAAAAGATGAAAAAAACCTCCTCCCCCCTCGCCCCTCCCCTTGCTTACACAGCTAAAGTGACTGGATCTGCTTAAGGTCAGCATTCAATTTTTCTATTTCTGAACAGAGGAAAAGAGTTTCTATAGATCCAGAAAACTAAAAAAAAAAAAATGCATTTTGACATCAAGCATTGTGTCTATTAATCGTCTCCATATATTTTGCTTGCAGCACTTTCAATTCAGTAGTAACATTATATTTCTTACAAATATTTGCATTGTCACAGAAGCACTGTCAACTTGTGAACTTTTCTCTAATTCAGAGTCGGTTTCAAGGGCTGATACATAACTTTCAAAAGGTTGTATTGGTTTGGTTTTGTTGTTTGTTTGGTTTTAAATATGAAATGATTTTACACGCTATGCACTTAAATGTTTTACACTGAAATATGAGGACAGGTATTTAGGAGGGGATAATTCACTTTTGCAAGCCTAATTCTCTTAAGTTACACAGTTAAGAATTGTTCCCTTCCTGTAGAATTGCCCATATGCTTCATAGTTATTATGTCTGGGCCTCTGTGATCCCTGATGGCCACCCCATACTCAAGTTCAACACTCCATTTATAAACACAGAAGGGCCAAAAGGAAGAGATGTGTCCTGTTCCACAATCTGATCTAGAATATATTCCTTCATGCTCTTCTCAAACAACTTGAAGCAATAGATTCCTCCCCTCTTCAGTTTATAAGTAGGAAAAGAAAAAGGAATTGTTATAACTGCAGATCCAATACATCCAAGCAATTCTAAGAGTCAGAAGACAGAAGAATTTTTGTTCAAACTCAGATAGAGAGTGGAGCACAAGGAATTATCAGAAGAGGTCAAAGCAGCCAAAGCACATCTGCTGAGTGGTTCTGTGCTGCGTAAGAAGCTATCATTTATTCATTTTCAAATAAGAATGAAGGCTACATGCTCAAAGGCAGTTTTGTGGATGTGCCTTGTGTGTATAGAAGTTGTTTCTCCTACGCAAATACATCATTCTCTTACCTGGAATAATTCAAATAGTTGGACCTCTAGCATAGGCATTCAAGAATATGTTCGCTTTATTTTTTCCTAAGTGCCTTCTTAGGATTGGAAATAAAATAAAGGGAACAAATAAATAGGAAAAGGGAACATGAGTGCCAGAATGACAACAAGCACAACTTTTACCCCTGCAAAGGTGGACAAATAGAGTTCGGTCAGTTGCATAATAATCCATTGCTAATTTTTTGTCAAAATTATACACAAAATTAATTTCTCAGTCAGCTTCTGGATTTATAGAGCAAGAAAAGTGGCAAAATGGTAGATCTTTATGTAGCAGCACTACTTCCAGAGCCACATAATCCAGAAGTAATATTTGCTGTGGCATCAGGACTAAGTGCAACAACAGTATTCTACACCAGGACATGAAGTGTATTATCCAAAACACAGAAGGAAAAATAAGACAGAACTAGATAGACAGTGCTTTTAAAACCATCCTAAATATCAATAGCATAATTTTAATAAAAAAAACCAAACTACAGTTGGTGCAAAGATCAATGAACAAGAAGCACAGCACACACTTCAAAAGAGAAAGGATGAAAAATCCCTGTAGTATGTTCTTTAAAATGGCAAAACACAGAGGAGTCAGTTAGGTGTCTCCTGAACATTTTCCTTTTCCAGTAAAAATTCATTATTATATTTGTCTTGCTAGGGCAACATGTTCAATTTTGACACCACTAATGATGCCAAAAACTTCACAAATCGAATAGAAACACAAGAGGATAAATAAAAGTAGATCTTGGAATGCCTGGATTTCACATGCCACATGCTGCTTGTGACTGTCTGAAATACTCACTGCAGAAAGATTTACAGCACTGTTCATGAAGTTGCAGAATAAATTCAGAAAGCAGAGGAGATAGGAACAAAGGAATAAAAAGAATTAAAGTGCTGCTGAAAAGAAGATAGAACTGTTAAATGCAGTTACTGAAAATAAAAAACAGCTGAATGTGTCAGATTGCAGAGAACTACATTTTATAATACAACTTAAATAATCAGATATTCTTACCAGAAGGAGTGCTGTATTTGATGCACTCTGATGAGAAGCAACTATGTTTCCTCCTGAAAGAACATAAAATGAAAATTATGTCAGGAAAAGGCAGCTTGAAAATTCCCTGTCAAAACAGAAATGATTTAGATTGTTTATGTAGCATTAGAATGGATTCATTCAGGAATAAGTATTCTTAGTTATAACAATATAGTACAATATTCTTTTTAATAACAGTCTTATTCTGGAACAGGTTTTTTTTTTTCCACCAAGTTCATGTTAAGACAGACATTTTCATGTGGGCAGAGCAGCTATTATGCCTGCTTATTTACTATTTCTGCTACAGAGTACCTGGGAGGCACACAGCTGCAGGCAGAGAGTACTTTGTGATACTACACATATACATACAGCCATAAGAAGGAATAAAAGGTTTGTTAAAAAATGAAATACTTATGACCTACATTAGAGGCTTTAGGGCAGGAGAACTAAGGAGAGTGGGAAGTGGAAATCACTGGCCTAAATTAATCTGACAAGAATTTATATTCCTATTCTAAACTCGAATGACTGGTTTGAAACATTTAATTCCGTGTTAATGCAGGTAAGAGTTTCTGTGACCCTGGTTCTAGCACGCTGTGCAGCTGTGCAATAAAAAAAAAAAAAAACCTCACTTGACAGGTTTTTTTCTGTCAACCTCAAATTAGAAAATCTCGTGGTATGGTCAAGTGATTGGCAGGACGTGTTGGCGTCTTTGAGCACACTCATGACTAATCTACCAGAATTTTCACCTGTTTTGCCCCAAAGTTGCTCTAAAAGCAGGTTCAGGCACGAGGCTGTTTCATAGTCATCAGAAATTGCCCTTTTGTCCCTGTGTCCATTACTAGGTAGCAGCTTCCATTGTGGGATGGCACATTTATTCTGTTGTGCCAGAGTGTTTAATGAAGCAGTCACATGTACTAATGAAGCATTATATCAGGGTTCAAATGCTGCCCTCACTAACGCTGAGGCTGCTCTGTTGCTCTCTTAGGTAAGACAGAAATGAGTCCTTTTGTGTCCATATTTCCCTTGTGCAGTAGCAGCTAATTCTTCCCATGGCAGAGCCTTTTCCCACCTGAATGGCTGCACCAAATCCATCAGGACACGTGTCTCCTGTCAGACAGTCTGGGACAAGCCACACGTGAAAGTCTCTGCTAGATATCAGACACCAACTTTCTTCCACATACTAAAAGTATGACTAATTTTTTTTTCTTTTAATAGAGAAAGGAGTAACAGCTATCAGTTACATTTTTCAGTCAGTAACTGGAGTTTCCTAAAGTCCATCTTCTAAGACTGATCTAACTCCCCCTCCCTAACACGCTTTTCACACCTTTATGCAAGTCACTTGGATATGATCCAGAACTGACAGACTCTCACCTCAACCACCTGTTAAGCTTCCACACTGTATTTCTACTAATTCTCTTTCCTGACTTATGCCATCCTTACTGATTAAACAAGAGAAACACAGTCACTGGTCTCTCATGAATGTCTCCCTCCTGTATACATAAAGATGAACTTTAAGATCAAGACAGATGAGGTTATCATAATTGTTGACGTTGTTCCTCTTGTGGAGCCCTTCCCTGTCCCAGTGCTACATTGCACTGAACAGAAACAGCGACACCTTTACCACTTCACAATCACTTCATTTTCATACACAATGTTATTAAGCAACCAGCTGTGCCATACATTAAATTGCATGACAATCTAATAGGCAAGGTATATGTATTGAAGCAAAAAAAGTAGCCTTTAACTGTGTGTGACAGCAGATGGTTTTTGTTATCACTGCAGGTAACAAGACGCTGGAGTAGAGGAACTCACAGCACAAACCCTTCACTGAAATTCAAAGTAAGAAAGGTTCCTGACATGGAAATAATGCTTCTGAATGAAACTTCCAAGCAAATATTTTTCAAGTAATTCATACTCCTAAATGCAAACTGAAACACTGAAGAACCTCCAGCTCTACATGTCTGATGTAGCATTCTGTAGGACTCAGAACCTGTCACATTTTATCATCTGGTACCAGTGGAAGCGGATTTTTAGCTGGTTCTGGGAAAAGGACAAAACCACGAAAACTTCATGCTACTGTATCTATTTGCAAACAATTTTACACAAAGCTTTCATAGCCTGGACAAATTTTTACTTTCAAAATTAAGAAATATAAAGGCCTGTTTAAACCATTATGGAAGTACAACTGATGGTACAATACTTACAGAGTAAATGTTACCTGATATATCATTCACATCTCAGTTTTGAGATAAAACCTCTCCAGAAAAAAATGAGATGGGAAAGTCTATATTTGACTAACTTATTAATAAATCCAGAATCGTTTTCACGGTCCAATTATAAAGGTAAATAATTTGGATTATTCAAGAAGAGATCAAATCTTCCAGAAACTAATACATATATGTTTCAACCATTAGCATTCCTAAATTACCATCATGAGTTCAAGGATGGTAGTTCATAGCATTAGGTTGAGTGTGATATTTCTTTCCCTAAATGAATACTCTAGATAAGAAATACAGCCTCTAAAAATAAGATTTTTGTTCTTTAAGGCTCTTTTGGACACACCTCAGACATTTGGGTAGATGTGAGTAACACAAAAGATCAGTACTTCTTTTGACACACTACTTAGAAGAAATAGATTATTTTATTCAAGTGTAGTATAATTATTTTTTTTTAATCTGTTGAAGCAGAGAAATTGCTATTGTTTGTGTTAGAGTTAAAAATGACAGGAAAGTTTCCTTCTGTGCAGCTTCAGTGGAGTGGAATACATAGAAAGAATTAAGAAACTGAAATACTTGGTATTTCAGTTAGCTAATAGCTGCACTTATACTGTAATTAGAATCTAAACCAGACGTGATATACACGTGAAAATACAGCATGACACACACCAAAAATGAAGAGTGTCATATGATGTGCTGTATAGTCATTAATCAGTTTTCTAACAAATGAGTGCCAGAAGCCACAGCATCTCTTCTGAAAGTCTAGCTGGTTACCTAAGGAATTTCGAAATATAGACACACCTCCCACAGAATCCACACAAAAGCGACTGCTTCCCAGACAAACCCTGCAGAAAGATGAACGCTTTCCAATTTTTCTTGGAAACACGCCAGAGAACTGGGGTCAGCACTGTAGGATGGCTTTCAGGAGGTGGATGTAAGGACAAGCAGTAGGAATGCTCCCATGCTTGGCTGGAGCCAGTTGCCCAGACACTGCTCTCCCTTGGAATGGGTACCCCAGAGCTGTGCTGTGCTGCCACGCTGTGCCCAAGGTCGTAGCAGAGTTCCACTGGCTCATGCTGAGCTCAAGGATTCACCAATCTCTCCTAAAGGGTGCCACAAATCACCTCCAGAGTGGTTTTGTGCCAGCTTGTGCCCCACTCTCTGGATCTCAGGTTGAACTGAGCCCACCCTGCTCCCTGTTTTACCTGTGTAGAGCAGGAAGTTCTTGAGGGAATGTATTTTACAGAAGCAGTGAAACATCTTGCAAGAGATCTTTCTCAGCCAGTATCACACTACCTGAGGATGTTTTTCCTAAAAAGACATGTGCTATACCACTGCTGAGCCCTTCAGACCATGCACTTGTCCCCCAGCCTGACAATAGGAAGCAGTTTTATTCTGGAATACTGCAAATCACTGGAGATTGCCACGGGCTTTCTCACACACACCATCCAGGTGGTATGACTAGAGCCAAGACAACCACACTTTCTAGGACACTAGAATCAGACTGATTTAGACTTGAAAGGAGCTCTAGACATCATCTCAAGTTTAACTCAGAGCCAGACTAGACTGCTGTATATTCAGTAGAGTTCTGAACATGTCCATGGATGGAAATCATCCAAAATCTCTTGGCACTCTGCTCCAGTTGCTGACTACCATCATTTTGAGATCCCCCCTTCCCCTCACATTCAACTGGAATTTCTCTTGTAGCTTGTACCTGTTTTCCTCTGCCCTTTTGGTGTACCCCTCCAGAAGTCTTCATCTTCTCTGTAAAACCCCTTTAAGTAATTGAAAACAGGAATAGGATCCTCCCCTGAGTCTTCTCTTAGAAGAAGAGATCCAGCTCTTCCAGTTTCTCCCCATATATTGTGCTCCAACGCTCTAACAATTTTGATATCATGGATAATACCAAGTTCAGCAGTGTCACCATGCCATCCCAGCTACCTGGGGTCTTTCTCTACTTACTGGTGCCACTGAGTCACAAGGTCATTAATTTCTAGGACTTTTTTTTCCAGTTATTACACAAATAGTCACTCCATGGTTACAAAGTCAAGCTGAATTCTAAATCAGGCTTCGATTTGAGCCATATTGCTTTAGTAGCCATATTGCTAGTCTTATCTTCCCAATACCTCACAAAATAAAAAAAGAACAGATCACAAAGCATAAGACCAGGAAAAACACGTGGAAACATGACTTCTACAGGCACCAGTAAAAGTTCATTCGTTTTCACTTAATCACAGGACTGTAATATGAATGGAACTATGGAGGATGAGAGCAAAACATCTTGTATCTCCCCCTCTGAGTTCAGATTTTCTCTACAAGTACCAGCACTTATTTTTTCCTCTTACTTAAAAAAAAAAAAAAAAGCCTATTTCAGACCCAAATACAAAACCTAGTAAAGTTAACCATCCACCGATATTAGAAAATGGAATTTCAGCCAGCTAAATGTAAGAAATCACAGGAGTAGCCCAAGGTCCAGCAGTTTTACTGACACAGCATTAGTCAATGCTCTCCAGTGCCTGCTGGGTCTGGGGTGAGCAGGAGGAACTGGAAAGAAAAATTTAAAAAGGTGAAAAAAAAAAAAGGGGGGGAGGCAAGTTTGAGATCAGTCATCAGCCTGTATCTGAATAAGCTGTACTCTGAATGGAGAGTGTGATACATGGGAATGTAGCCCCAACTGCAGATGCCACTTAGCTTTCCTCCCAGCTGCTCATCACAGAGTGCCGAGCCATTCAGGGCTGCACATGTTCATTTTTCCTGACTCCTCACAAAGTGTCACAGCAATATTTTGCCTTCTTCCTTACTTTTTGCTGCTTTTGCCTTCCTATCCTCTCTCAGCTGAATCTTGCATACATTGATGGGCTAGATGGCTTTGACATTAGACTGACATTCCTCAAGCTAAAAAATGAAAGTGCTCTTTGTTTTCTCTGAAGTCACCTTCTCTGAGCCTCTCTTTCAGTTAATTCAGACTCCTCAGCAGCTTTTGTTCCCCATGTGGTTCCATGTGCAGGTGTGGCCAGTTCAAGCTGCTTCCTCCCAGGGGCTCTGAGTCCCGTGAATCTCCTACACTACACTTACTCTTCTTTTGAACTACTATGAGGCAATGGAAACAATGGCAGGGGAGAATCAGATGGGATAGGTGTCATATAATACAGCTGTACTTTAAGATGGTCCTGCCTGAAAAAAGGGAATAGTCATTTGACAGAAGACTGGGACCTGAGTATGCCTAAAGCAAGTGACCTCATGAAGCTATAAACCACAGGTTAAAACCCATCACACATTCACCTGTGGAGTACAAGGAAAGCTTTCTACTGAACAGAGGCAGACAGGATTAGTTGTCTTTTGAATCATGGCCTCAGCGAAGTCACTTCCCCAAAGCAAGCAAGGCAATATATTTTTTATTTTTATCAAGACCATAGGTAAGACAAGTTTCTCTGATTTCAACATCGATTTGACAATGCCCCAGGAGTGAGCACCCCAAGCACAAGCCAGTAATAAACACAACCTTAGCAGCAGGTTGCCTTTTAGAAAGCACACTCTGAAGGTTGGTAGGAGAAGGAAGAGTAACTGCTGCCAGGACTGGGACAGGAATGCAGGTATCATTACTGGATCATTGACTCTGGACCACAACAGTTCCTTCAGAAAATTCCACCCAGTTCCTGAGCAATAAATGCCCAGAGCTTCACAGGAAAGAATGTGAAAGTGATTTTAGAAATGGGCAGTTGAATTCTGGCAGAGCTGAGAAGATCCTGGTGTGAGCATTCAGCAGATGATTTACAAATAAATGAAACCCGAACAATGCCTATTTTCAAAGGACACATTTTCATAGAATATGGATTTCAGCATGTTCTCTGGAGTCCTGCTTTCACTTCTGACACTACAATGGTATGCATAATA
Organism: Corapipo altera; assembly: GCF_003945725.1. Lineage (NCBI taxonomy): Eukaryota > Metazoa > Chordata > Aves > Passeriformes > Pipridae > Corapipo > Corapipo altera. The sequence continues at coordinate 3,293,506 of NW_020884887.1, forward strand.
TTTCCATAGAATTAGTTTATTCCCATACTTGCCTTCAAATGAGATTTCTAGCATGAAAGTAAAGGTAGGCATGTAGAGAGATACTTTTCAATGTCAGACTGTCAGCACATCCAAGCAAAGACACTGAGAGTAAAGCTGTACCGAATGCAATGCAAAGTACTCACAAGTATTTATCCCTTTCTTGATCTAGAAAAGAAATAATCAAGAAGTTTTTATTACTGCTCAAAAAGACTACATTAAATAGATGCAGTAATCTTAAGAATTAATAAAATAGTACTACAAAAATTAAAGTTAATGTATTATTGGATCTAAGGAACAATAACAAAGCCACATAGGCTATTGCTGGTCGAGTCTTGGTAAGTCTTACTAAATTCTCCAGAAAGAATTTCAATTTTGTGAAGACTCAATCCTTCAAGAGAAACATATTTTGCACTTTTATGATTCTGCTTTGAAAGAGTCCTCTCACAAAATCAAAACATCTCTGTGTGTTAATGTTTCAATACATAAAAAGGTGATTTTTCTTAAAAATTAGCCCTTTAAACAAGAGATGAGCTAGTAACATCAGGAAAAATATTTTAGTCTCTCTTTGGCTGTGAAGACTAATAATGATAAAAAACAAACTTAAAATGTCAATGCTTCAGTCTACACCAAAACCCAACAGTTCTAATTGCATCGGTGTCATTGAGGCAGACTAATAAGACAAGTATATGTGCATTTACTGTGCACTGTTGTATGTTTGCTGGGGACTAATCATAGTAAAATAAATCCAATACAGCAATGGAAAAGGTTGTGTTATGACTCATAAATATTTATAAACCAGAAAAACAGTAAAGTTTGGTTTGATGTTCATGAAAGAAAAGATTTATTTTTCATGAATCCAATTCTTTAAGAGCTTCAGCGTGCAACATTTTTAATCTTTATATAAATGACCTTGATAAAATGAATAAATTGAGCAAGGCTATCACCTAGTGGTCAACGGGAGTAATATTATATTTTTTCTTGCGAGCTCTTCTATCTGCTGGGGAGGTTTTCTGGAGGCTTTTTTTGTCTCTGTGGAACTCTGTCAAATACTAAATCTGCACAGTAATATTACATAAGCAGCAAATGAATATATTAAGAAATCCTGTTATTCCAATGTTTTATTACTTGTCATTTATTTTTGTCTCCAGTAGCTCTCTTGAAACATTTCAAATCTTGAAAAAGTTCTACTAAATCCTTGATTTCACTTAGTGGTTTAGTTTTTGTCCTAAGCTAACCTTAATGTCTACCTTAGAAACCTATTCAGAGATTTTCAAGAGTATGCAATTCTGAGTTCAGGCAGCATTCCTCTGACCATGTTAAACAGAATGAAATACTGAGAAGGTATTTCAGGTAGATAGAAAAGCTAAACTGAAGGGAAAATGAAATAGAGTAGCTCCTAAAATAAAACTGAAAAAAAAATCCAAAGTACAAACGGAAAAAATCAGTGCCTATTCCACAGTGAAAATTCAACAACACAGGTATTCCAAAACACAGTTTTGGGTGTTTGGCGGGCTGGGCTGTATGTTTTGGCTTTGGTTAAAAAGTCAAGCAAGCAAACAGCCCTCATACACACACACACACACTCTCCAAGCTCTGCACTGCCACGGGATCAGTATTCCAGAGTTCCCAGGAGCTCTGGTCACAGCCCAGTGCCCTGGAGGCTACACCGACACAGAACAAAGGCAGTGCCTGCCCTAAGCAGCTTAGTCCTTCCACCTCCTCCCCGGTATTATTCCATGGCCATTAGGGAGCCTGTAGGATTACCTTATCAAGGGCACCGGGGCTCGAGCTCCGGGGCTTTAACCAGACAATCAGCACACTGTGATTATTTGTCAAGCTGGAAGAGGAAACAGTTTTCCATCTTGGAGGTTTCTTCCTTGTTTTCAGACAGTTTTCGGCCTCATCTGAGGCCAAAAACTATTCCTGTATTTTATCAGGAGGTAAGGGTGCTCTTACTTTTCAAACCACTTGGGAAAGTTATTGTAAGCAGACTTCACTGCTTTTTAAACAAACCAAAAAAAACCCCAAATTGGAACTGTAACAAAAAACAGCTTCAACTTCGAAAAGAAAAGGCTGTTGCTCCCTGCAGTCCAGGAGAGCATCACGAAAAGATAAGGGCACATTAGTGCAGACACAGCACCTCAGCAGCACTGCTACGTGGCTTCAGTCAGCCTTGGCTGGTACCTGCCAGCTCTCAGCCACGGCAAGAGGGTGGTGCACACCTATCCCAACTGTCAGGAGAAGAAAGTCTGTTATTGGAGGTGTCCTTTAACCATTTAAATAAATAATAATTTTAAATTTAAATACATTTAATTAAATAAATCAATATTTAGATAAGGTTTACCATCTACTGTACCCAGTTTACTCTGTTGTTTGACAAAACTAAACTTATCCCAACTCACTATTCTTGACAACATATATACTTCTGAGTCCAGTGTAAGGTATCAAACTGTCTCAACATAGTTCATGCATCTCCATGTTTGAGGGCTAAGGAAGTAGCTGGAATGTGTCCCAGAGTTACAATTGTTAGTTTTATTCTTTCAGCACAGTCTACCTATCATCTTCAGCAAGGGTAAAATGTGATGTAAGAGAAGACAAAGCACTCCTGGGAGCCAACCTGAACTGTGAAACACACTACTCGCTACAAAATCCTGCATTCTTACCTCTCCAAACTGATTTTGCCACACTGCTGGTATATACACACAACACTTCTACCAACAACTACAATGCAACTCCCAGTTTCTAGAAAAGGGTTTCATCCAAGGTACCATCCTGATTGCTTTGTTTGGGCTGGCATAGAAAAACAAAAAAATTTCACACAGTACAAGTGTCAGAGTATTCAAAGGCTTTTCTTCCAGGTGGGCATGAGAAGGGAGTTTTGGGGAGCAGATCCTACATCAAGTAAATGCCACAGCTCCAGAAATCCACTGCTGTGTCTGCATCCAAGTTTCTCAGCCCACGGACAGTGATAAATCTGTTTTCTCCATGACACTATAGAATACATAGTAAGGAGTGACTTAACATTACTTCCAGCAATAATATAGGAGAAGTTGACCTGAAACAGTGGAGAGTCCCATTTACTTGAAAAACAAAAATATTTTCCCCTCAATTTGACCCATGACATCTTTTCCTCAAGCCCCCACCATTTTGTTTGTCTTGACTCCTCCAAACAGGAGTTCAGTATTTCACCTCCAACCAGGACGGCAATGCACAACTCCTGAGGAGACAGGGAAGGTGACAAATCCTGTGTGCACTGTAGTTCATTCCAAACAGTGACCCAACCACAGCTTGTGCATCAAAGTACAAACCTGATAAGGAGCAGCATGTCAGGGATCCCTGGTGAAATCTGAAACTCCACACAGAACAAGTGCCAAAAGTCAAAGGAAAGCATCAGCAGTTTCAAATACTGTTCTCAGCTTTCCAACACACTTCTTTCTACATGGTGCTGGTGAGTGATACAGGAGTTATCAGTTTCTCAATTGACTAAAAGTAATTATCTATTAGTTGCCAACAAATGACACCAACATTGAGAATTTGCATGTAATGTATCTGTATCCAACAAAACACTGCAGCTGGGCCCTCACCTTACCCATCATTATGTTTCATGTGTTCACATTTTGTTGCTGGAACACATCCAGAATGGACACACAGGGAACCTCCAAGGGAATATATAAAGTGAATGGCACTTCAGATCTGATTTCCCACAAATTTTCACAGCTATAACTCATTAGAGGCCTTGTTTTTCCACGTTCACAACTGTTTTCTGCAGTATCATTTCTGCTAAATCCTGTTATATTTGAGAGCAAATCTGCCTGGCTCACCCCTTCCCAGGGAGGAGTACCCTCTCCTTATCCTGAGCCCACGTTTACTCCCACTGAGTTGTAATGTAAACATTATTTATAGCAATTGCAGCTTTTAGCGTGACTTAACAAGTCACATCTAGAAATAGAAACAGCAGATCACAACTGTGCTGTGTACCCAATTTTGTACTGATGTTTCAGATACAGAAGTCTAAGCTAAACTTCAGTGTGAAATGGAGTTCCTCTTCTCTGATACCATCTCTGATCATATCTGCAGGTGGTAATTGCTCTTTTGATAATACCAGAACTAACTATGTTAAGGTTAACAGTAGGAACATGGACTACTGCAACTTATTACTAAGGTCCCAAAGTATAAAGACATCCCTTGTCCCCTTTTACTCTTCCAAATAGGATGGTTTCAAACCAGCACAGTGTCCAATTCCCTGAAGACATTATTAACTCAGGCCTGCAGTGTTAAATAAGTCAGGTACCAGATCAGACAGAATTAGATTAGACAAATTAATCAGCAGAGGATGCATTGCACATTATCCAGCTCGACCTGCCTACATTTATATTACTGTTAGAATTTAGGGACAAGTTTCAGTCTTTAATGACAAATTCACTTTTTTCTTCACATGCCAGAAGTTGGCTGGCAAATGTACTGACTGTGGAACAAATAAAATAAGATAAAAAAATTTTGCTTCACAGTATTAGCATATTAGGCTGCTTGGTAGTTTGAGATTCACAGGGCATAAAATACACTGAAACACACTTGCAAATTTGAGCTGTTTAGAACCTTGCTGCTTTATCTGCAGTTCAACTTATTTAAATTGCATATTCGCTTGCGCTACTACATTTTTGAAAAGAAATAGTCCAACATCTTCCAAGAAAGTTTTGCCTCAAACTATACTCATTTCCCACCTCTTCAGACGTGACCACTGTATTGTCCAATGGATCTAAGGCTATTCCAGATCCAAATCTTTAGTCATCTTTTAATCCACCAACATCCTTTAGTCGAGGCACTCAAAATTGAATGTAAGTCTTACAAAAATAATCTTAAGTTCAATAGCACAACTAAAAATGATATTTAACAGTGTGAAAAAGAGAAATGCAGCAAGATTGACAACAAGCCAAGCCCAACCCCCAAAACAATATAAGTGCAACAGCCTCCCTCTTTCAACTCCTTTTCACACTGTCAAGTGTCATATTTGAAATACAAAAAAAAAAAAAAAAAACTCAGAAGAATTGACTACGTACCCATAAATTATATGGAATATATACATATATATTGGAATATATTCCATATAATGGAATCAGAAAATAGTTGAGGTTCAAGAGGACACCTTGAGTTCCATCCCAATTTCAGAGCAGGGACAGTTGTGATGGGACACTCAGGGTGGGGTCCTGTTGATTCAGAACACCCCCAAGAACTCTCCCAACTGCCTCTGACCATGGCCCATCACCCTGACAATAGAAGAGACCTCTCCTAGGCTTACATAGAATTTTTAATATTTAAATATAAAATTGCCTCTTATTCTGAAACTGGATACCTGACAGAAGAGTCCTCCCTATATATACAACTGTAATCAATTTAAGGCAGAAATCATAACTGTCACTGAAAAAAAATAATCTGTTATCCTCAAAGTGAAATCTCCCTTTTTTTTTGCAGGATAGTAACAAGTTTCCGTTTTAAAAGAACAGCTGTGCAGAAGATAGATCTAGATCATGAAGATTTCATTATTTTCTGGGAAAGAAAATGTCAAGGGAATTTTTCCCTGACTGTGAATTTTTAACATTTAAAATTTCAATATGATAAATTTCAGAATTTAAAACTATCACTCTCCAACAGAACAAACAAACAAAAAAAAAATAAAAATGGTGGTTTACTCTTTCTCCTCACTGAAACATTTCCCTCTCAAAATAAAATTTCACTAAAATTGACAGGATTTTTTCAAGTATTGAAACTTCATCAGAACTTTAACCACATACGTTGAAAAGCAGGATTTTTCAAGCACACTCCAGCTAGCAGCAAACCACCTGGTAAGAAGCTGGACATCACCATGTTTTTAGCAAAAATGTCAGCACATTCAAAATTAACTTCGCTTGTACTCAGTGTCTAAATATTGGATCCTTGGTGTACTGCATGTACTGACTCAAAATCATGAATCAAAGTCTCCCTCAGAGTCAAAGCAACTGTTTCTCTTGGCTAAATTCTGCAACAATTCTCACTGAAAATTTATTTTAGCTATGTTGCTTCAAACTTAAGAGGCAAAATACATGAACATGCATTCCTATCTGTAGAGCATTGCAGAAATGGAACAAAGAAGCCAAATCTATCTGTTCTCTAGAAGCCATGGGACTTGGAAAGAAGGTCATAATACAAGGTTAAAGTTAACACATATTGATGAGAGATGCAGTATAATGTGACACCTGCTATGGGCAGAACTACAGAAGAGCACAATTTCACCCTTGTTATTGTTTTTTGGGGAAAAAAAGACTTTCAAGTGTTGAAATTCATCAATAATCTAGCCTCTACAGCTTTATTGTTCTCCTTGTCTTCCTTCTGGCTTCAGAAATCAGTGCAGAATGCTTAGCCCTGGCTCAATCTTTATTAAAGATGATAAAACAGTGCAGGGTTTGCATAGTCTCAAGAAGGCAATGACACGAGAAGCAGGATCTGTATTACAGGCATTTGTATGGATGGATTGGACCCAACAAATGAATTAGCTCAATCCAGCGCTTCACAGCTAGCACAGAATCTTGTTTTGGATTAATTTTCAGGCAGTAGAACTGTTTCACTCAGAAGATGAAGTGTTTTGGAATGAGTTTGAATGAGATAGTTAGGAACATCACATCCAATCTTTTTTTAAATCACACACATTTAAACCACCACAGCCAGAGAGCCCTGTTCAAATTCTGCTTTCAACCACACTGGAAAAAGAAAAAAAAAACCAAGGGAAAAATACCATAAAAACCTTATCTGCTCTGTAATCTTTTGGAAACTGAATAATAATAATAATACTTAACAGTGATATAGCACTTTACCTCTTCAAAGCACTGCACAATCATTAACTGAAAAAAAAAAATCATCTGACAATAACTCATCTACCTCCCATCTGCCATCAGTGCTGCACTCCAAATGAGAGCACTGCAAAGGGAAAATTCCTTAGGGCACCCAACACCAACTTGCTTATTTTGTTCCTCTGATTTAACCTGTACACTCCTTCTATGGGGCAAAATGTGCCTCTGGGGGCAACCCCAATGACAAGAGCCCCCATCAGACCTCAGCTGACAAACTGCTGCTGATGCCCAGGGGGATGCTGAAGGGTCAGCTCCCAGCACACTGCCTAAGGTCCACAGTCACTGTGTGACTCAGGTGCACTTTCTGCAGATAGAAAATAGTGAATTTTGATATTTGAATTAATACCCAACAAAACCGCACAGAATTCTTCTGCTGCCAACTAAAAACAGATTTGTTGAATAACTAGGAAAGTCCTCTGTCTTTGGGGGGGTGGGAAGGGCATGGGCTGATCTATCCAGGAATAGGAAACTACTGAGCAAGTTTGATGATTCTCCTCCCCCAAAATGCGCAATTTAAAATTGTAAATGCGAGATTTCCACACAGATTGACTTCATTGCTACAGATATACCAGACAACATTAAGTGGTTTTCCATTCAATTCAGCACAAGCAGGGTGAAGCAGTAATTTATTACCAACTGGTTACTTCCAAGTCACCTTTACCATTTGTCACATATGCATCCTAAAAAATTACTGTACAGAAATGAAAACCATGACAAGCAATCCAAAGCTTTCAAGAGGTCACTTTCTGATAAATGCTCCCTGAGATAGGAGATACACACAAAAAGGGAAAGAAGTTACAGTACATTAAACAGATACACAAAAGACAGAACTTTCAGATTTACTTCTCCATCACCCCATTTATTCCTTCAGCTACATCTTCTCTATAGACACTTGCAACTGTGCTGTGTATTCTGGGTATTATGAAAATAAATCCTTTATTTGCATTTTACCTTAATCTGGCTTGAGTAAAGGGGAACTTCAAGGTAACTTGGCAAAAAGGACATTCCTCCCAAAGGCAGAACAAATCTAAAAACCAGAACACAGGGATTCCTTTACAGGTGCTTTGGTTTCTCAGCACATCCTCCAGAACAGTAAAATCATTTGTCCAGGACAGTTAGGTTGGTTTGAGAACAAACATTGCAGGATCAAAAGAAAAAAAAAATTAAAAAATCACCCTTTAGTTACCAGGTATAATCTGTGGAACACTCCAGCTTTCTGCTGGGATACAGCAGACCTCACCTCATTTTGAGATCTATACAGCAAGAACCACCAGAGGTGTGCTATATTCATAGCAACACCAGCCACTGATGGCTTTACCAGGCAATTTTCAAATCCCATTCACTCTCAGAAATGTTTCTCTTTTCAATTTATTTGCACAGTCCAACTGCATTTGGGCTTTATATGCTGTAAATGTTAGCAAAGTTGATGACTTTAAAAGAAACCTTTAGTTGTTTTAGCAAAAGCAACTTTTAGATCTATCTCAGAATAGTAAAGGCATGGAAAACATCATTGCTTTAGAGAGTAAAGCACACGGAAAGCAACTCCCCTGAGGCTCAGTATATCATACCCTCAATTCTATATTATACCCTCATTTCTTTTGGGATTTATCACATACAATCACAGACAGACATACATGCCTTTCTTCTTTTTTATCAACCTACATTATGTTGTCTACGTTATAGTTTCTATTTCAACTTGTATTCTCCTGAAAAAGGCTCTTGGCTGTGCATAAAATCACTGAAATAAAGTTATCAACATTAGAGGCACATTTACTGATTTTTTTTTTATTATTTTTTTTTTTTACAAAAGGGCATAAGTTTTACAGTTTGCTTTGCCTTAATTAATTTACAAAGCATTAAAGACATAAACACCATATGAATCAAAAGCTGTAACAAGAAGAAAAAAGTGACAATGACAGTTTCTTTGTTCACAGGTTAAACTGTGGGGTTTTTTTAATTATTATTTACAGGACTGATTTTTTTTCCCCCCTTAATGGAACAATGTAATAAAAAATAAAGTTAGAAAGTTGATCTCCTTCCTCTTTCTTCTCTTCAAATCTCCCTGCCTGCAATTATTTCCTTGTGCTGTTGGTAGCTCCCCCAGGGCTGCAGAACCACAAAGGAAGCCAACATGCACATTTCCATTGGGTCATAAACCCTGACTAGATGACAGTTAACCTCAGTGGCCAGTTTGCTGAGGAAGGGTCACAATGACATTTATAATTCATGACTAGTGTGTTTGAATGCATTTCAAACATTGTTTATGCCCTGTGGCAGTTTTACAGCTCTCCACAGCAAAACTTACTTTCTCCTAAAAATACCTGCAGTTTTTACTGAGGAAAACATCTCTCCAAGGTCCCTGCATTCTTCAAGTGCCCCTGAATGGCATTTCCACAAATGATAAACTAATTTACTGTAGCAAGTCTAAGTTACCATTTTTTTGTCAACAATCAACCCTATGACTCACCTCTATTAGCACTATAAAAGGGTGATTTTGTCATTCTTTGACATTGGACAGACTTATCCTTCAAAAATGTTTGGAGGATTTTCTTCCCTGCAAAGAGATCTTTATGAAACAAACCAAATCATCCTATATTTGTGCACAGTATTGAGAAATGTGCACTTGCACACCCACTGCATTGCACAGGCTGAAACATTCAGGATAACCAAGGACAACACACATAGTGTGCAGTCATGATAATGTATCTACTACATTCCATAAATTAGTTTCCTCATGATCTTCTCCACTTAGCTCATTGATCCATGAATGCACTATTCCATTTTGGTCCTTTAATACTGCTATGTCAGCTCTAGCACTTTTTCCACTGAAAAAAAAAATGCAACTCTAACCATTTCAGTAAGAAATTAGATTGTTCCTGCTTGCACTGCACTTAGCAATAAGCAATTTTTATAAAAAGTGCAGCAATGACTAGAGAGAAGGGAACAAACTAAATTCAGATTCAGATTCAAATCAGATTTTTTTGTTTTTGATTTGACAATTGGACTTGAATTTTGCTGAAATTTCAGAAACAAGAAATAAAAACTGAAAAATATGGAAAAGACATGCTGCAGCACATCCCACCTCTCATGTGAGGCAATTGGAAACTGTGCTTCAGTACTTTGTGTGGTTTTGGTTGTGATGCAAGCATCACCATTTGGGGAAGTTTTTTTCTCAGTAACCATGATCCCTGCGGGAAGAAAAACCCTCTTCGAAAAAAAAAAAAAAGTGATGGGGAAGAAGAGAGTTTGTCCAAATAAAGTAGTCCCAGTCCTTTTTTCTCTGCCAGCACAGCATCAGTCCGAGCTGATACCAACTGCTCTCCCCTGTACAGCCCTGCAGGGCTGCCTGGGGAGCTCTGTCCTCACCTGGCCTCAACAGCACCAGCCCTTTCCAACATATTGCTTGCAGCAGTTTTGTTAACAGTGTTTGTAGGAACTCAGTATAGAACAGTCATCCCTAGTATTCAGCCTTTTCCCCTGGGAATGTCACTAAAGAAAATCCAGGTAAGGAAACTGGCAAGTGAAAACCTGGTTAAAAATTAAAATTCCCTGACAAACATTCATATCCGTATGTCCATTTTATTTGGCTTAAAAAAAGTATAGACCACATTCAGAAGCAGCTCAGATGTACACCACCTGGAGTAAGAACTATTATTCAAGGAGTAATTAATAAAATAAACTTTTACAAACATCTGAGGCCAGATTTTGTTATGCAAATGTAACCATCCTGCATCCTCAGGCAATCAGACAGAAATCCCCTCTAAGAGGGGGTGCTGTGGATGAAGGTCAAGAGAAAAGCATTCAAATAACATCACATACTTATGCTGCAGAGCTGAGTAAATAACTACCTGAAGTCTTTTCTTCTCACTTATTTTCACTCATTTGTTAACAAATGAAGCAAACTTCATGTGCAGCTACTGGTCTTTGCCAATAGCTCTCAGGAATTATGAAGTTCTTTTATGACTGTCAGTATTATTTTTGGGTATGTGACCCAAGGTAGGAATGGATAAGGATATGTTGGGGGCAGAGGATCTTATTTACTGAGGCAAAAGACCCAATCTGGGCACCGTAACGTGGAGACTGTTCAGGTGCTTTAAAACCACATCAAACATTCCATGTGCTTTAGCAGCACACCAGAAGCTCCAGCAGAGTGGTCAGCAAGACAGGAGCCCATAAATCAAATCTGTGGCCACAATATGGGGGCTGGTGGTTACAAGCACATTAAGGGAATTCAGAGATGAGATGGTAAGAAGCCAAGTCATTATAGTGACAAACAGCACCCAGATGCAGGAGCGTCTGCTCACAGAGCCGGACACCTGCCCTTGCCACAGTCACTGCTCTGAGCCCACAGGCTGCACAGCCTGACACTGGAGCAGGGCAGCTGTGCTGGCATCCTGGTGTGGTGACAGCCCATGTCCCAGCCTGCCCAGGCATAGCCCAGCTCAGCCTGGTGCCACAGGCACCCTCTAGTGCAGGACAGAACTGGTCCTGTCCCCTACAGTAACTAAGGCAAGTATTATCTTACAGGATGCCAGGAAAAAAAAAAAACACACTCAAAAAAGTCAGTTCCCCTTCTCAATTTCCACAATCGGTTGATCAGTTATTGATTTCTTGGAGCCCCAAGTTTAACCAGATTACAGCAGAGGAAAAATCCCTACTGATAACAAATATGAAATCCAGGGACACAGAAGCAGAGTTGAGGGTGATGTGCAAGCAGCAAAGCTGAAAAGTAGCCTTTGGATGGGCTCAAGCAAAAAGCCAAGTAAAAGACAGATAAAAAAGGCCATAGCCCAGATGCGGATTGCAGCACTGAGCAGACCCCGGGTGAGCACTGCCTCTGCCTGATCCCCCACAGGTCACCGCCAGAACTGCATTCCTGTAATCAACATGCATTAGGGGACAGCTCTTGGTGCACAGTTGAGTTTTAAGTTCCTAAATCTATTCAAAACCAACACTTAAAGTGGAATTGTCACGCTTTAATGGAACCAAGTTGTGCTTTCCCCTTCCCCTCCGTTTCGTAAGTGTCAAAACACAAACTCAGTTGATTTACTCACTAACAATAAAGAACTTTTTGCCATTGAAACTCATTGCAGAGCTACAGTTCAAGGGTAGGTCTTCATCTATATAGTTTTGAGATCCAGAGGCAAAAAACTTCATAAGGCTTTTGTCACCATAGGAAAAAAGTTGCAAATGCTGTAAATAAAAGAAATAAAACTCTCTGATTACATTTCCCTAAGATTAGCAATGACAGATGCCCACGTATCAGAGAAAGCAGAAGAACACAGAGCTAATCTGCAAATACAATGACTACATTTTTGATATTTAAATGTGAAGCTTAAGCTATAATGAATTAGTGCACTAAATTAATTTCAGTTTGCCAGGTACACCAGAACCATTCAGTTTATTTCTAATTGCTCTATCAAAATTTTTTACTCCTAAATGAATGTAAAGACACATTACCCAGGCCTGAGCACTTTGTAGATCTGTGTTTCTCAGCCACCTCAAAGAGCATTCCTCATGAATACTTCTTTATAAATCATAGTGCTTCATATAAACAAAGTCACAGAGGATTAAGTTGCAAGTTAATTACCGTAATTTCTTCTTCAAAATGCTACTCTGATGATTGACTAATAAACTTAATTATTTTTAAAATCTGATTACTTTGGAAACATAGTATCAAGTAGAAATATATTCAAACAGCAAAAACTTTTGTCCCTGTAGCAAACTCTCAAAAAATTCCCATTCAACCTTAAGTCTCATTTTCTAGAGTAAACCTGCCCATTGGGCTCATGATAAAGACCAAACCTAAAATAATATTACAAATGGCTCCACTGAGCTTGCAGCAAATTATGAGTTTTATAGGTGCAAGGGGAAAGCAGGTTTTATGGTAACACTAAAATGACTGGTGCAAAGCACTATAAAGTTTGCTGCTGCTTGATAAAGAAGTGCTCCATATTTAAGAGGCAAAAAAAAAAGCTGTGTGCAAATCTCTATAAAATAGTTGGACATACTTAGATGTGCATTTCTTAAACCTGTTACGGGTTAATAAAACAAAAAAAACCTCCAAGGTCTGTCCTACTTTTGTTCTTATGTTCACAAACACAGGAGTAATATAAGACATGCAGTGCCTGTTGCCCAGTTGGAAGGCTGTAATATGGGGTTCCATCTTCAAATCTGGAAGGGAAGTGTTCCAGTTTGCCCAAAACCCTTTTACATAAGCAAAACTGAACATCTTTAATACTCAAATGGCAATTATTCCTTAAGTAGTCCTTAAAAACATTATTGACCACTACCTAGAGGATGGCTGATTAAAGTCCTTGGAAATGTACAATTTTCCATTGGTGCTTCATTTTTAAAAGCAGATTCCACATACACAGTTATAGTTCTGCAGAAGTTTGCTGGCAGCCAAAGCAAACTGGGTCTAATTACACAATTTTGAAAGCAAGTATTTTGTACTTCTACTCTTTTAACCATTTTCTAACATGTCAACAGTTTTGCAGAAATCTGATCAGCAGACCTGCAAAGGAAATATCCTCCCTCTCTAACAAAGATTTATGATATTGGTTTCTCATAATTCAATACATGATGAAAAACAACCCTATTAAACAAAGATTTTAATCTTTTTTCTTATTGTGATGAATTATCAATATCATGCTTTATCAATCATACAATATTATCTAAACGTAAAGTAGATGAGAGCTTTTGTGCTGTGTTCAAGTCTTAGTCTTAATAAATAGCTTTTAATATATACTATAAAAAATTACTGTATGAAGAGATGCCCTTCCATTTTTTTGCATCCTGTTGAAGAATAAATGCCTTGTAACTCTAGGATTTGCTCAGTGCTAATTCAACCATTGCTAGATCCATTTGCAATAATATTATCCTTCAGACACCAGCAGTGACTACTGCCTGATAAATGTCATGCTTTCTAGTGGGGTTTTTAGGGACTTCATGTATCTTTTTGTGAATCATCATTTAATCAAGAACAATAACAACAAAAATTCAATACATTAACTTGGACTAAAGCATAATATTTCAGGCCACCTCAAACATTCATCCTATCCATGTTGCATGACCATCCACATTGTGCGTGCAAAAACCAGCACTTGGTGAGTATTGTCCATTTGAACCAGCAGGTATGGTTTCTTATAAATATTTTTAAGCTTAGGTTTCACATTTCACACTTACAGTTCACTACTACTCTTCTACCAGGTTTTCTACAGCTCCTTCATTTTTAATGATAAACCAGTATTGGTAAGGTTATTCAAACAATATTCATCTTACTTAACAACTAACTAATTTACTGAAATTATATGTTCCTATTTATCATGTATCAAAAGTTAGAGGTAAGACAAGCTCAAGAAACACAGCTGCAGAGCAGCAAACATTAAACCTTGTGGAAAGTAATAAATTAACAAAATGTGCTTTGATGTTACTTATCACAGAGCTACAGCACATTCACTTGAAAAGTGGGAAAATATCCTGGCACTTAAACAAGTAGAGTCAAACTCATTGATTTCCAATCTCTACATTACAAGTGACAATAAAGGCAGAGTATGACACAAAAATAAGAACAAGCTCACATTTTCCGAATGAAGCTCTGCTACAACTCCGTTTTTAGCAACATACATATGCTGGGTTAAGATTGGTAGAAGATGTTGCAAGATAAAAATCAAGTGACTGGATGGTCAAGGAGCAAAGCCCTTGCAATACTCAGGGCTGCAAAACTGGCTGCTCTCTAACTGCAACAGTGTCATATGATACACTTCCTAGTGATTTCATTATTATCTGCTTCTGGTTTTTTGGTAGAGCTACTCTTTTTCTACTAAGAATAAAATTTGCATCAAGGGTCTTGATTGCTTGTGGGTTTATCATTATTATTTTTTTTTCAAATTATTTCCATTTAATTGGACACATTAACAAAGAATTTGCACCTATGGCTTTCTGAAGAAAGACCAGCTTGGCAGTTCATGCCACTTCCAGGAAATGAACCAGAACCTGACTCAAGTAGCTGTCTACAGCACAGTCAAATCATCCACAATAACCTAAAGTTTCAGAACTCAAATGGTTGCAGCAATAAGAAATTCCTATCACAAGTATTTAAGTTTTCGTCAAGGCAGAAATCCATGACAGTAAATTGTTGCATTTGTGCTCCATGGCTTCTGACTTGCTGTTTGTTGAGCTTTATTTACATCCCTTAGTGTGGATGCTTCGAGTTGCAGCGGCGCAACTTTAACTCTTGTTGCCTGGGGGAGTTATTAAACACAATAAAACAACCCAGGAAAAGTAAAGATGAACTCACTACAACACCTTTCTGTCAACATCATGTCTCTTGGAAGAAAGTCCTTTGCTTTTTAGGATATATATCATATTTTGTGAATTTAATTCCTGGGGATTAAAAAGAATGCTTCTATCAGGACAGCACTAGTGTGCATGGCTAAACTTACAATTACAGGACTTATCAGGCAAAGAGTGACCTTTCCACAGAAACCACCTACAGAAGTCAAAATAAAATTAGAGTACTTCTACAAAAAGAGAAGAATGATGTATTTTATGTAATGAGCATCACACCATCTCTCCCAAGTGATAAAGTGATCACAAGTCAAGCACAAAAGCAATAAGCAAGCCACCAAGTTGAACTATTCATTCAACTTTCCACAAGAGTTCTGACCCCAAACATTAAAGCCATTTTGCTTACTCCTGTTATCAAACCTTGCAGCATTTAGATGCACTATATGGATAAGAAATCATACACCAATTTAATTATTTTTTTCTTTAAAAAACCCAACAGTTAAGGTTCAAAGAAAGAATTCCTTGAAAACTGTATTTTCCCAGCCCTTTGTTTGAGGCTCTGTATTCATACCTTAGCTAACACTCCTAAGACCCAACGCAAGAAAATGATACTTGCTCAGTCACAGAGAAATCTGTTGCCATGGGAAACGCTAAGATATCAACTCAGGAATTGGTAGCAGGAGTAAATGAAAATCCACTTTTCAAATATACAAAGAAAGTACAAAATCAACAAGCAGGGCAATGCAACAATTGTGATTTAATCCTAATTTAGGTAAGGGTATGTGATTTTTGAGTATGGTAGTTCTGTCTGGACAACCAATATGCAGTTGGCATTTCTTTTGTTTTAACTTAATATCCTTCAGAAACCTCTCTGTTCTGCCTATCTATAGGGGGACATAAATAGACCTGCACATTCACCCCAGTGTACATTTTTGTGTAAAATGCTTTTCACATACAGGTCCAAATGGGCTCAGCAAAATACACAGGAAAACAATCATTGAGAATTAACTCATCCTTGTACAGAATATTATGTTAAACTCCTTTTTAAGATCTGACACTTACATGTTACCTTCTAAAAAACCTGGTTTCCTCTCAGCTAGAATTCCAGTATGAACTCCCAAGCACTCACCAACTGATAACTCAATTTAAGTGATTCATAACTCACTTCAAAGTTTTGTTATACATGCTAATTTCTGCAAATCTAATTTCAACAAAGTTGTGCTGACAAAGCAGCAAAGTTAAATAATTTGTAACTTGCTAATGACAAATGAGATGAAATGCAGTGATACCAATGTAATAGCTTCATAATTTACTCAATATCCAGAGGATTAAAACTTTGTTATGAATCAATAATCCATCAACCATGGTGTTGTGAGGCAAATCTGTTATTGGTATTTAAATTTCTACTAAAGTTTCTAAGTTGAACAAAAGCTTGGAATGTTCTGCTCAGCTTTGAAAAAAGTGCATTGATCAATGAAAAAAAAACGCTCCAGCAAAGTGCTTTGGTTTAGTCTGAGTTCAGATTTTAAGGTAGCCCAGAACAAACATAAAATCTCAATAGTTAAATGCATCAAGAATCTTACTGGTGAGCATTATTGTTCAATGCTGCCATTCAGATGAGTCAAATACTCTCAGCTCATTTCAGATCAGTATGTATTTTTCTACCCCTTTACAGTTCATGTTCCTGACAGAAATTGTGCCTGAGGCTCTCCTAGACTCTTTGACAAATTAAAAATAAATAAATAAATTAAGATTAGGATACCTTGTGAAATTAAATTCCAATTTTGTGCTATGTTTTTCTATGTTCTTGGCTTGTTGCCACTGGCACCTAAAGGTAGAGGCTCAGTAGCATTATCCTGTCACTGGCTGATGCTCAGAGCAGCAAATGGCTCACAAAACACTCAGTTGAGACTTCCTTTGCACGTTTGTTTTATAGTTTCAAGGGTCCATAGCATCATGGACATAAATGTCTCGTTCTGTAGAGGTTGCTTATGAGAAAGTAACTTCAGATGCTAAATATTTAACTTAACACTACTAGTAATTAGACAGTAATTTAGACTCAATATTGTGGCAGGCCTCCAATTTTATTCTTGAGCTCCAAGAGAAAATGCAAGCACTGTGCTGAGACCCTCACCCACTCTAATTTAATGGTCAGAGAACAAATCTTTAGGTTCCTTATTCACCCACAGGCTCCAAAGCATGTTTAGACCAACGACCCCCCAATTAGTAAGATAGCCTAGAGTGTCAAGATTAGTTATAACTTTCCCTCTCAGGAAAGGTATACTCTGCAAGACAGATTTTCACAGGAACAAATTTACAGTCTGGACTGCTTTGATTTCTACTTGTTTGCAAAAGTCTCCAAGTGTTACATTCTCCCTAAACTGAATCACTCCCCTGGAAGGAGCAAAATCACTGTAGCACAAGCACTGAAGTTGCCTCATCTTGGAATAAAGAACATGCATTGAGGGGTTGCCCTCAGCAACAGTGACAGTAAGTGTGCAAAAGTCTTTGAGCGTCCTGTCTAATAAACACATTTCCAGGTTTTCCCTGTAATGGGATGCTGGTTGGTAACTGAAAAGCTTTGCTTGCAGCTTGCATTTCAAGACATGTCCAAATAATCTGCTTGACAGATAATGAAACTTTGTGCAATTACCTTTAGCTGGAAGCAGAGTTCTTCAAATATCATTTTCACATTGATTTGTGACGAAATTAATTATGTTTTCCTACAAGCTGGAACCCACAGCTAAAACTAGAGTCTAATCAAACCAACTGGGACCAAGATAGTGGTAAAAGAACCCTTAAAATACAGAACAGAAAAAAATGATTCTTGATCTTTTACAGAGTGACTTGGCTCCCTGTAGGGGGATAAGGGTTAAATCTCATCACAAACAGCCAGAAGCCCTTGCAGTCCACTAACAAGGGCGGGGGATTACCAGGAGCTCCACATCTGTTATTGACAATGCTGATGAGCCTAATTGGCAACATGCAGCTGATCCCCCCGGAGCTGCAGGGGAGAGAAACAAATAAAGAGCACAAAGGTGGATAAGACAGCTTGAGCAATGCACTTCCCAGAGCGACTCTGGATAACCTGCTCCTGCACACTGCAGCTCCCCAGCCCCTCTAGCAGAGACACTACTCGAGGTTAGGGGGCCCCTGCAGGCTCAGCACTGGTGCAGCTGTGGAGTTCTGACAGACACAATCAACACGACAGCAAGACCTGTCCAAGAAGGCCACGACTTTCTGGTAGATCACACATACCCCACCTGCCTCCCACAAAATAATTACTAAAGAATTACAGTTCTGACTTCTCTGCAAATCCCTGGAGTCTGTGACTCCACTTTTTGTAGTAAAGTTATTATTACAGTATTTATTTGAACAAAAAAAAAAAGTCACCTGGATTTTACTAGTTTAATTTCTGATCTCTTATGATTATGTCCTAAGAGTTACACTGTTCTAACAGTTACAAAGCACGATATTCTTGTTCATTACCCGCCCAGTATGACTTGATTTTGAACAGGGATCACTCTCTGCAGTTCAATGGTCAGGATATGACAGCATTATAGCAGCTGTCTCAAGAGTTAGGAGAAAATAAAAACAATGTCATCAGGCATAATGTCATAAGATCAAGTACAGCCCATGTTCCCTAAGTGACTTTTAACCTTTTATTATCACTTGCAAAATACTAGTTGATGTCTAAGGGATTTTATTAAAAGAGCTTCTCCTTGCCAACACTAATCTACACAACTGGATGCCCTTCTTTCAAGCCTCTTTCCCCAGTAAGATCCCAGCTGCCAAGGCACGCTGTCGAAGTCCATGAATCACTCTTATTTAAAATACAATTAGAATACTGATGTCACCACATGCCAGAAATATGCCAAAAGGAGAGCCAAAGTGTGTAATTAGTGAGCAACTGCAGCTACAGAGAGCCTTCAGAAAAAGCAAAGTCAGGTGGAAAGTGTGAGTCCACCCTGAGTACAACTCCCTCTTACACTCTCAGACTGGCTCTGGCCACCAGTGACACCCACACTGACCTCGGTTTCCTAATTAGTTGTAATGTGTTTGAAAGTCATTGGAAAGACTCTCTGGAGATTTTTTTTTTTTAGGGTTTAAGCTTTTCATTAGCTAGTGAGATCAATACATTCTTTCTGTACTAACAGAATATAAAAGAAACAAATCAGGACAAACCAAACCAGCTTTTCACCCTTCTCAGACTTTCCCAGCCTTGATATGTACCAATTTATATCTACACTGCAATAGATTGTCATTTAATTTACTCCCCTTTCGACTAAAGGTAGCCATTAGAAAGAACAGTCAGCAGTTTGGTATCATAACCCACCTTAATATTGACAACTCTAAAAGTCTGTCCAAACACTATTACAGACAGTTGGGCTCAGACATCCACCTCAGTTGAAGTCACAAAGTGTGCAGCAAGAGTGTGATGATTCATCTTGCATCAGCAATCAATGAAATCTTCAAGCAACAATCCTGTTTTGTGTTAACATGAAATCTCAAGATGCTGCCTCGTTAGAAATTACAAAGACATCCACATTAGGAAAGATAGGAGTATTAAACATGCCTTTCTCCAAGGGCTATCAAGAGCTAACAAGAAAACGATTCAAAAAGGCTCTGTGATTGAAAATGCACTCTGGCAGATCCTTCAGTGCTTTCACAGCCTTTTTTTATGCACACGCTTCTCTCATTCTGAAGTTTATTCACAAATTTTGTGAGTTCATAACTAATATCCTTCCAGGTGGCTTTTGTCAACACGTCCCAGAGTGATGAACTGCTATGAGCTCTGCTTCACCGTTTGGGATTCTGAATGCCCCATCCCAAACACCTCAAAAATCCCCAGATCAAACTTAAAGCATTAGCTGCATATAAAGTAATTTTCTTTCACTTCATATTGAAATGAATTAATTATTTTTGTGAAAAAAAAAGTGAAATTATTTGTGCTTTATGTTCAGATAGTAGCCAGACTTAAAAGGGCACTTGGAAAAGGAGTCTTGGTTGAAAAGCTGCCTGCAAGCTTTGCCCTGGTACCCACATGAGCCTGGGGTCCAACAGCATGAGCTCCTCAGACATCACCTGGGGGTTTGCATGCATGTAAAATCCACAGGCCACTTAGGTCCCTCTCCAGGTGCATGAGTAAAATTTCAAAGCAGGACAGATCCATTCAGCAGTCAAACCTTCAGTTTGGACAGGCTTCTCTGCTTCCAGAAGGCAGCTCTCTCATTCTGCTTATTCTCATATGCCTCTAACAGAATTCCTTGCCATTTCACGTGCATTACAATAGATTTGTTTTACATGACCAGGAAACAAGTTTTTAAACCTGTGCTATGTATTAAATATCACACATATTCAGCAAGGAAAGAAAAACATTTCTGGAGTAATTTTACAGACTCTGATTTCTAATAAATTTTCACAGCAACCCTAAACTGCATTAGCAAGTCCCAGTTTATTGTCAAGCTTGTGCACAACATCCCTCGGTGACATGTCAAATCTTTACCGAGGCAGCTGAACTCCTAAAGTTGTCCTCATTGGCAGCAAACTTGTCAGATTAAATTGCCACCTCTTGTCAGGTAAAGATGTACGATCCGATATCCCTCTGTTGCTGATGACACAAACTGTCCTTTCACTTTGGATGCATTATGAATCTCCAGTGTTTCTTACTATGGGAAAAGATGTATCTCATGGGGAGAGAGGAAATATTGCTTGCTGACCAGTTTAAACATGGTTTATTATAAACATAGACCAAGGAATACAAGACTCACAAATGTTTTCAGTTGTTGTGTTTAGTTTTCACTGTGTCAGGGTATTTGCTTATCTGTCTAGGGAACCAAAAAGTAAAAACATTTTCATTATCTTGTCTCTTAAGTGCTGTTTCCATAATGTTGCCCAAACATGTATTTACTATTTCCAAATGTTCTTAAAGAGGTTGAACAGGGAGGATGGACCAGATGACCCGCTTTGGTGCCTTCCAGCCTTACCCATTCTGTGATTTCTGTGCATTATTGCTCCTCTTTACAAGGCCTTTGAAGCAGAGTTTTGCAAGAAAGAATCACCTGTCACAACATGTGCATTATTAGATGGTACATAGATAATGGAATAGATCACTAAATGGAACAGAATTTGGCTTTGTGTCGTGCCTTTTACAATCACAGCATGGCAATCTGTTTCCCATTAAGCAAGACAATCAGACAAACCAGTTCAGCTGTCAGCAAGCTCACCACCTCTGTGATCAGTGGCAGTGCAGGCACGTGGAAGGCACCACAAACTGCTGGGCAGAGCATTTCAAAGCCCCTGGGCAGTCAGTGGAAACTTGAGGGCAAAACATAAGTCCTCCGGGATGATGGTGAGAACTGTCCCAGGGAAGCATTTACTGAGCTAGGAAGCAACCAGCACAAAGTCAGGAATGCAGAAATCAGCTGAGGCAGCTACACAACCAGCCATCAGATGCCACAGTACCACCCCAGCCACTGACAGTTCCACAGCATCTCTCTGTACTTAAAACCCTGAGTGATGGCCAGAAGCTCAGCACTTGCAGTGTAGAAGTGACTCTAATAGCCCAACACAGGACTTGAACCTTGTAGAGAGTTAGTTTTTTGGTCTTAGGTCACACCCAAGACTTGAGGAACAGAAAGGAGCAGAGCACCCTAAATTTTTGTGGCATTGACACTGAATTATTACTTCCATCAGCATTTTTCAAACAATCACAGTGCAAAATCCTACTGCTGGCTTCCTTACTCAAAACATAACCACAACTCTGACACACGGGATACTCTAAACAGCCTCCCTAAATTTGGAGGGGAAATAAAACCAAATATTAACAATGTATTTCTGACACACCTGCACAGCAAAGTTTTGTTAGACTCCTTTACAAACTGCATTTTCACATTTAAGCTTAAACAAGTTTTGCATTTCCACTTCTCATCCTGCAAATCACCCCAAAACACGAGTATTAGAAATGCAGACCAAGTTTCAGATAATATTTTCTTTCTTGAAAGAACAAAGCAACCATGTCTCTTAACTACTAGGGGGAGTACTAAATTCTCACCTCTTTACAATTTTTTGGTCAGGAACAGGAAGTTACAGAAAATGCAACTTAAGGCTTTTTAGGCCAGAGAAACAGAACATTAGTGCTACCTCAAAGACACAATTCTGTTGAGCTGCACTGGTAGAGTTTGAAAAGTTGATTCACCAGAAATTCCTAATAGCAGGCAGAAAGTTTTCCAAAGTCCTCTGAAGCACTAGTGCTGATTAGTACTTTATTTCCTCACCTGCTTGCAGGAACACAGATTGCTTACTCTGGGCTCATCACAGACCAAAATGGCTCCAAGCAGTGCCTGGGAGCATAATTAAAAAAACCTGTGCCTCAGAGAAAGCTGCTGAGAAGCCTGAGCTCACTTAGAAACACATTCACAGCTTTCCCAACTGACAGCAAGAGAGGAGCTGCACAGCAAGTTCAACAGACATCACATTTAAGGTGATGCTGAAAATTTTCTAGGATTTTACAAAATTTTGCATGCTTCTCCAGGGCAGTTGAATGGAAGTTCAAAATGCCAAAAATCAGCACAGAATAGCTAAGAATTTAAAAACGTATCAAGCAGGTAGGGTTTGGTACAAAAATGTATCAAAGTAGGTATCAAGCACTGATATTTTTTTGGAAATTGTAGTTTTGGTGAATTAAAATAATTCCAATTTATACTTTCAGTGAAGAAATTATGACACAATACTCAAAAGATACTTTTTTTACCCACTTTTATGTCTTACATAAAATAGACTCTTCCCACTAACCAGTACTATGATCCTAGACCCCAATTTAGATGATTTCATTATCATTTTAAAAGAAGAAAGATATATTAGGAAAATGAAGCTATAGACTAATGTTACCTTATTAAAATCCTATTTACATAGAATTAACATAAATACAAGTTGGTAAACCATATGCCATCGCATCTGTTCCTCTGTGTATTAATAAGACTGTCCCCTATAGGGCTCTCAAATTAATATGTATTAGACTACAGTGCAAAGTATTTAGATTCTCTTGACAATATAATAATTTGTAGGTAGATTATCTGTAGGTTTCTAGCTTGGAATTATTGTTGTTACACTATACCTCAGCTATTTCTTCTAGTGTGATTAAAGTACAACACTTGGCTCTTCTTGCATTAAAACTTTATGGAATTATGTCAATTTTCAAATGCTCAGCTCCTTACATTTCAAGTATTTTCAGTCTGAAAGTGTCAGAATATGCAGTTCTTTACCAACCACAGCACTGTTTAGGAGCTTTGTTTTGCAACTTCCTGGACACTTAATATATGCCAAACACTCAGAAGTCTTTACTAATTAGGTTAAGAAAAACTCAGATAACAAAAGAACTTTGAAGCTTAAGAGATACACATTCCATTTCAGACACCAAACATTCTATAAATACATGTTTGCATCTTCCTATGAAACCAACAGATGCCTCCCTGTACTGAATAAAGCAAGTGTTTTTATTTGCTCTTGAAGATTATGAAGAATATTTTGGGAGATCAATAAAGTGTTTTATGTCCTACTGTTTTTATACTTACATTTACTTCTTTTCTTTGCATACACTGTGTGACTGAAAAAATACCCACAAACACCCTCATTTTTTTCAGCTCAGCTACAAGGTTTGGTAACTAAAAAGGTTTAAAAACTAAATGCTGAAATAAGAAATTACATATAATTCATCTTTAAAACTATTAAAGCCTCTTCTTCATAGGGGAGAGACTGCCCTCAAGGGCTCCCTATCAAAGGCTGCTCTCAGAATATCACTGTAAAATGCTTCCCCTGTTTTAAAGGGTAATAAAAGAAGAAAAAAAGCTGTGTGTTGGGAAGTCATTTAAAGAGCTAGACAAACCCAGAGTTAGGTACAACACTTCTGAGTCTGTTAGGAGTATCCACACCACAAGGTCAATACAGTGCACTATCATCCCTCATCTTTGCCAAGATATCAGCACCCAGTCAAGGCAAGTTACCTCATGGCTGCCTCATGTCCCCCTTTGTGGTTTGCTCCTACCATACTTTCCAACCTCAAGATCACTATTTTGTTGTTTCTCCTTAAGTAACTCACCAAATAAACCAGGCACTACCTGGTTTATTAAAACTCACCTGGTTAGGCAGACCTGCAGCCAAAAGGCTGTTGATAATCCCAATCTCCCACAGCCTCTCTGCACCTCAGCCATGGTGCAGAGACCACCCTCCCACATATCTCAAACAGCAGGCAGTTCCCTCACACACCTTGAAACAGTTTATTAAAAGCCAAAACAGCATAGGAAAACACCAACTCATCTACTGAGAGTAGCTTTTAGACCAAGCCAAATACAAACAAATCAACTAAGCCCATCCAGGTGCCATTTTTACCTTTTTTTGAGCCAGGGGGTCCTAAGAAATTCTTTTCCTAGAAGCAGCTCCAGCACTCCCATCTTTTCCCAGGCTATTCCTCACAACTCAGCAGTAGCAAAACGTTCTGACAGACCCAAGGAGCCACTGCAGTTGCCAGGAGAGAGGGGATTCATGAGGAAGGGACAGACCCCACACTACCATGTGCTGCCCTCACCTTCCGTGGAGGACTGGTAAACTGAGCCCCAACTAATCCCTCTCACCTGAAGACAAGAATGTGTTTATTGACTCTCCACCCAGCTGGTTGTGGAAAGAACTGCTCAGCCTAACTCTGGACACCTGCTAGCCCATGCCAACCAACTCTGCTCCGATTGCACCTCCCCTCGGACACCTGTGGCTTGTTTGTTTTCCACTCCAAGGGAGAGCTGCTTTACTTTGCTCTTGTGGTCTCTGAAGCACTGCAACAAAATGTTGATGGAAATTTCTTCTCTGTGAATAATTTTACAGTGGAGCTTCAGAACTTTTGAGAACAAGCATATAATCATAAATCAGAATTACATTTCATTGCTGGGCTACATTAGGGTTTAGATTTCTATAATATTTTCCTAAGAAATGATCCTGGAGGCTTAAAGACCCTCAGGGTTTTTTTGGATAACTGAAATGCTCCACATCAAGACCCACAGTTCTTATATTCTGTCCACAATGCTGTATGGGTGCTCTCTCTGTTCACAGCTGGGGAAACCAAGGCTCAGGTAAGTCACAGGAATGGCACCCCCAGTCAGGAAGAGTCCCTTCATCCTCAGCAGGGAACCCTGGGACACACTGCCTTCCTGACCACCCACCACACAGGCTGCTGAACATCCTGGGAAAATTTTAAGAAAGCTAGTGATAAACTCAGAAGTACAGAAGTGTTTACATTGTTTTTATTTTTATACACTCGGACCAACTTTTGCTCTCCCACATCTCACAGCTGAGTTTATACTAATGCCTCAGTGCCCCAAGACTAACTGCATGACAGGCGCAGGGCTGCAGATGCAACTTATTAATAGATCCTGCCCTAATGCTCTTGAAGTAATACTGAAAAGTACGTCTGAGTTTTCAAGAAATGTAAAGAAAATGAACTGTGTAGAAAATATTACTAAAAGATTGCTCTTACTGCACTGGTTTACTTTCACAATTCTGGGGCCCGGCTCATTATGTTTGAATTGTCAGCTTCTGCTAACACAGGAAAGGATCCAACATGGCATTCTTATGGTATCCACAGAACAAGGAGAAACATTAATGGAACAGTCTTTCAGTACATTTTTTTCCTGCAGTTGTGCTCTGTGCAGCAAACCAGGCACCTGCTCAGGAGCCAAGGGACAGCAAAGGCCCAAAGCCTGCTCTGCTCCAGCTGCATCACAGGGGGTCCATAACTCCTCATAAGTCCCAGCAGACACAGCACGTGTGATTCCAGGGGTTGGGCCCAAACTGCACCTTTTCTGGGATCAGAGAAGCTTTAACACCAGAGGAAGAAATATAAAACTGAGCGGTCCTCAGCTTGTTCCACACTGGGTCTTCTTCTCCAAGTTTAAATCCACATTACTTTTATTTTCAGGCTTACACAGTCTTCTGCCTGGTACTCCAGTAAAAGATGCAACGATGCACTGCAGGAGACAGTGAGGAACGTGCCATCTCCTGGAATGAAAAACAGTCTTAAGAATAACAGATCATCATCAATTTTCACTGGGTTTAGGTAACAGAGCAGGAATTGCAATATTCAAAAAGCAAATCAGTTGAGCAGCATGAGGATGGAAACCATGCAGGCAGGATTGTAACTGATTTTTAAATCTGACCTGCAACTACAGGGTTATTCTGCTTTATTATGTACATTTGTAAGGCTGCATTATGGATCAGATTGCTGCATAAGGTATTAGAGAAATATGTGAGCTCTAGACCTTCCTCTATGCAATTTCATCATGCCTGCAAAATTTCCTTCAGTTCTGCATATTCATTAATTGCTCGAGTTTTCACGGTCTTAAGTTCTGAAGTGTTTCATTAATTTCCAACTTAGACACAAATATAATGATTCTTCCAGCCAGAGACAAATAGATTGGATCAAGAGTAATCCTATTGAGCTCTGAGGTTCAAAGTAGTGATCACAAAGGGTCTCTCTGTTATAGACCAGTGACCCTTTTGAACAGTATCCACATATAATTAATATAAGCATGTCTTAATAAACCATATGCTCACTCAGCTGTTCTTTGCTATATTAATAAAAAGGCTGTCCCCTAAGGGACTCCAAAATTAATGTATATTAGACATATGTATCCTAGTAACCAGAAGGTAACACAGTTGTACTTGTCTTACTTTAGATAAGTATTTAATACAGCATTATTTTAATGACTTTAATAAAACATATGTGCCTGTTGGCTCAAAAATGCAGTTTATGAGATTGAAGATAAGCTGAATATTGGGATAACAAACCTCACAAATGCCGTTCTTTCCCATAATATATTAATAACAAATAGGATTGATGAAAATATGTGTCTAATACCCTTTTTGAAAAAAGGGAAAGTGACTAAAAGGCAAAGTGCAACATAAGAAAACCTCTGAATAGATCATATCATTTCAGGTCTCATTTGTGGTTGCTCATTACCTTATGACACAGACTATAACTGAGTATTGCTCTTCACAGTATTAAAGTAGGCAAACCTATTTAAATAAAATAATCACTGTTATCTCACACAAAGGTTCAGCTGATTGGAGTGATCTGAAATTTCCAACTACATTTTTTTTCTATCTGTTTTATCACAAGCAATTTATTTTGTAATATCCTAGCTCCCCCACACTTCTGAAAGAATAAGTGGCAAAATAAAATTCTGGTCAAAATCAAAGAGTGAGAGAAGATGTCTCTGAGTAGAAAATAGACAAATATTAACCGGAGTAAAAAATTCTTCCAGTCTCACTTTCCAAAGGAAAAAGAAAAGGAAAACCCAACCACTGAATTTTTTTCTTTTCCAGGATTGTTCTCACAGAAGGCTTTGACAGAGAGCAGATTGATCCTGGTGTGATTTATTAAAATCTGAATATGTCTTTGTGGAATGGGAAAGAGGCCTGATGGCATCACAGGAGGGCCATGAAGATGCTCAGAGGTTGGAGCACCTCCTATGAAGAAAGGCTGAGACAGCTGGGGTTGTTCAGGCTGGAGAAGGTTCTGTGGAGAGCTCAGAGTCCCTTCAGTGCCTAAAGGTGTTCCAAGAGAGATGAAGAGGAACTTGGGACAAGCGTTTGGAGTTATACGACAAGGGAGAATGGCTTCACTCTGACCTAGGGTAGGGTTTAGTTAGATATTAGGAAGAAACTCTTTAATGTGAGGGTGGTGAGGCACTCAAACAGGTTGCCCAGAAAAGTTGTGGATGCCCCATCTCTGGAGGTGTTCAAAGCCAAGTTGGATGGGGCTCTGAGGGTATTGTGGTTTTTTGGTGTTTGGTTTGGTGGGGTTTTTTTGGGAGGGGAGAATAAAAAGAAAAAAAAAAGATTTTCTCCATGTGTCCCCACAGGACAGGAAACTGAGGAAAGCATTCCTCAGTGTCAGGTTTTTTTCTTACTGGCCAAAAAGGATGGAAAAAAGGTCTTTGCCTTTTTATTTGTAAAACTTTATTACTGATTGCTGCCTGCACACCTTGTCCTTCCTTCAACAGAGATCTTCTGTGTGGCCATGATAAGCTCCCATATCTTGTATACAATACACCTGGATGAATAATTCATGAATAACTTTTCCTTATACTGTTTTCAATGACTGCTTTTTCTCCCCTTCCATGTGCATTTTCACCCTGTGCCACTTTTAAATACAGATAGAAGAGTCACTCTTTTCTGGGGGGAAGGGGGGCAGGGGGGGCTCTGCTGTGGTGTATAATGACCATAGGTGCCAAAATAATACACTTATGTGAGATGAAACTTGCAATTATCATTCTACCCCTTATATAGCTCTGCATAATCCGATAGAGTTCCCAGAAAAGCTCCAAGTTCCAGCTCCAGTTTTCTGAGCAGATGTGATCCCCACCTCACAAGATCCACTGACAGTTAACAATACACTTGTCATTTAGAGTTGGATAAAAAGCAGCTGTTCTTTAAGCTTTCATTTCAAAAAAGTCATACTGTTCTGCAACAAATGGTAATTAACTGCTAAAAGGGGAATATTGAGAGCAGTTCTCCAGATAAAATGCTTTTGTTTATCATTAATTTATAACAATGCATCACAAACTTGAGAAGTAGATGCAAGAGTCACAGAATAATGAAGCCTGAATATTTTGATCAAAACAACTACAGCAGGTTAAACATCTCCACTGGGCTAAGGTAGCTGAATTGAAATGTCTGGTCTCAATTGCTTGTTGCCTTGTTGTGCTTTCACCAGCTGACATGAGGAAACTTCTTTTCCTGACAAAAGACAAAACATTTCTGCCAGCTGAGGTGACATTGTGCTCATTCAATAATGATACAAGGCCCTGAGGTTCTTCAGCAAGAAAGATAACAAAGAGAATCCTCATTAACTAACTGCAGAAGAATGAAGGTCAACCCACAGAGAGAATTTCATGCTTACATGTCACTTAGAACATTTGTTCTTCATTAATTCTTTAAACCCAAGCTGGGATATCATCTAGCAGCATTTTAATGCCCTGTACTCCATCAGAAATAACTCTTAGGATGTGGGTTTCTTTACACTATGCTTAGGAGGCTTTATTTATAAGCACTTGACTTCACATCTTTGGGCAATAATAATGTTTTAGGATTGTTACAAGACTGGATGTAATACAGGTAGTAACAGTTTGGGTATTTCAAGATGAAATAAATGAGGACTGACATAATATATTCCAAAAAGTTCACTATATGGACATATAAAAATATCACCACTATTTTTTACGTTTGTGTGCTACTTTTTTATTGTTGTATTTTTAAGTTCTTTCTGGTGAATCAAAACACCTTATTTCTGTCAAGAGTATACTCCTCACAGACTGGTAGAATTATATGTGAGATACCTGTATTTTCAAATAATCATTAGCAAATATTAATAGCAATAGCACAGCAGAAACATTCAGCATTGTTTCTTATGACAATTAAAAAAATTTATTCTGTGTAAAGTTTAAAAAAAAATTCATGATTCCTTAATTGTCACATTTTTTGATCAAGTGTTCATACTGGCCACATTCAGAACATTTTATACCATTTTTTTTCATTAGCCTTAATGCTTGTACTTGCTCAGTTTCTCATTTGAAGACAGGTAATACAAATATTTTCAAAATATACTAACCTCTGTCAGATTTTATTTCCTCCACCCAGATCAAGATGATATATGGATCATTCAGTACTTAAACCAGAAGTCATTACTCAGAAAACACTTAATTATGAGAGTTAAGTGAGCCTCATATTTTCAAATTGGATAAGCTTGGATTTGTTTTTTATTTTCTATATCAATGTGCTTCTTTAATGCTGGGCAGAATGCCTTCCCCCACTCCACACTAGTTTATTGAAGCTTGAAAATATGACTCCTTTTGAGACATACATGGCTATCGTTAACTCATTTCCAACTCTTTTTCATTTTCTTTTAATTGACATCACATATTCATAGCATTTTCATAGTAACATAGTATTTGTGAGGGGCTTCTTTGGCCACAGACACATAAACAGGTTAATACATAATAGAGGTCAGTGAGCCTTAAAATTTTCTAAGATCAGCATTTTTACCCCGATGATTCCAGGTACATTTGTCATGGTTTCAGATGCCTGTATTTCAAGGTACAGCTTATTCATTTCAAAGATATTAAAATCCATCATTTGGTCTACCACAATGTCACTTGCTCCAAGTATTTATATGTGTAGCTAAAATGAACATTACAGATGCTACTATAAATATTTAGGTCTATTTATATCTTGAGAGTTTTGGACCTATACTGTGTAATTGACTGCTAAAAAGATGGTAGCCACACCTTTGTTTTCATATGCTTTACCAAAAGAAACCCAACCACATGTGGGTTATTTATATATGTGGGTTATTTCATCTTGTGAAATAATCTTCCACATTTTCCTCTTCCTGTGATGGCCACGAAAAAATCCCCCCAGCCAATAATCTTCTGGTTCCACATGTTTATTATTCCTAAATACAGCTCAGTTCTCATAGAAATAAGAACACATAAAGCACAATGTATATGTGTATATGTGTGTATATATATACTTAGATCTTTAATGGATACCTTTTGAAGATTTAGTTCTGCTTCCTATGATTAGAGTTTGAGGGCATTCTGCATAAAAGAGGATGTTCAGTGTGAAACTTGGGAAGACTTCCTGCAGTGTGTGAGCACGAGCAGAGACCTTCATCTGGCCCTACCCAAAATGCCAGAAGATTCCACCAATACAGCAACACTGCCAAACCACAGGATCAACACATTAGTCAAGCAATGCTTGACTGAGCTGAAGCAGCTGAGGAATTCCCAAGCTGTCCATGCCATCAATCCTGGTGACCTCCATGCACAAGAGAGAAACATCCTAAACCTTTGTAGCTCCTTGTAATTTTGGCCTCTCTCTATGCCACATGACTATTCTGATTTTAGCTTTATTTTAATTTACATGTTGCAATTGGAAGTATCAGAGACATCAGAGAGATTTTGGGAGAGGAAACTGCCAGATTGTTACTGCTTCAAATGGCAAGGCTTATTGCTGTATCAAGTTTGTTCTAAAGAAGTCTGTTGTAACCCCACAGTATCTTATATTTGGGTTGTATTGCTCTTCTCTGGGTTCTTGTTAGAAAAATAAAAGAGAAAAAGATGATGAAGAGGTCACTGAAAAGCAAGCATATTTTAACCGAATATTATTTTACTGTTTCTTCCAAATCCTCAGTGAGTTATCTTAAATCTCGCTTTTAGCCAATGCCAACCTGATATCAATATATTATTTTATGGACACTGTGCAAACAGAGAAGCACTCTTGTCTCTCAGCAGACTTTTGTTTATGTGTTTCAGGTTTAATCTGCAGGTGACATTAGATTCCTAGACCAGCACAGAACCCCAGTGCTGTCTGCACAATGTCAGAAGGCAGCCTGTGTCAGGGAAATTTGATCAGCACGCTGTCTAACCTAACTTTGAGACAGAAACATATGATTCTTTGCCTAGATCTTCAAATTAGAATCTGGTAATAGTTAATGTTACAATAGGAAAGCGGGGAAAGAAAATTTTAAACCACCAAAACACTAAGGAACCTGAAACAACACAGCCTCAAATTTAACTCTGTTGTTGTAATCCAAAGGAATAGTGAAGCAAAGTGTCTATTTGTGTCCTGGATCACAAAGCAGGCTGTAGCCCTGAGTGGGTTTATCTAGCTAGCTTTTAAACTGTTTCCATCCAACCTTGTCCACTACAAAATCCTTGGTTCAATACCCTTGTTTCTGCTGTCAGGCAACGCTGCGAACATGACGTTTTTTCTACACTCCTGTGCACCCGCAGAGTTCTGATATCTGTTCCTCAGACAGCCCAGCAGACAATTGCTCTTCTCTTTCACATGTTCTATCTATTAGGAAGGCAGCAAATTATAAGCTATTCTCTGCCTCCCGAAACTTGTCCTGATTGGCTTGAAAGGAGATCCCAGAGCCCACCTGCCACATCTGCTGCACAACAAGGCACCTGACACAGGCTTCAAAAGAACCTGTGTTTTCCATTTCCTAAACACCAAGTGCTACATCAGTTCTACCTCAGCCTTCTCCTCTGCTGCTGCCTGTGCTCTTCATGGCTGGGGCAGCCTTGCTTCTGACAGGTGCCATTTCAGATTTAATGGCTACGGGACTCTCTTACAGACCATGACAGAGAGCTGGTTGTTATTCCATCCTACTCTGCTGGGGTATGCTGGGTAAATCAAGCAGCATAAATGGTAGAATAAAATGACCCCTACACTTAGGTAGTATGTCCATCTTAGCTGGCTATTATACATTCCTCGAGTCGTAATAAAACTAACATATACAAATACCTCTCATGTATGTACTAATTTACAAAAAGAGAACTCCAACAGTGTTCGGGATTTAGAAAATGACCCATTCTGCTTCAGCTTTCTAAATTTATCCAGTCTAATGTTGATCAGTGAAATGGCTTTACAAAGGGGAAGTTCCTTACCTAGTAGGTAGATGAAACACAGACAGTTGTCTGCAGCACAGATAGAGGCTTTCCTAATTTCTTCTCTTGTGCTTGCACGGTTTAGAGCACAGGATTTGGTTCCCCCTCTTCTCTGCTGAACAATTATGAAGTAAAGTCTGGTCTACTTAGCAAATGGTGCAATTTCCTCTTTCATTTTTATTCATTTATTTATTTTATAATGAAGAGAGAGCTCTCAGAGTGAATGAGCAATTACCCAGCACATTCCTCTGGGATCTCTCGGAAAGTAAGGAACAGAAGCACTTGAACATGATTCCAATCCACCTTTGCCAATATCCAGTGGCAGAGTCAATTTGAAAAGCTGCTGACATATCCAGAGGTCTCCCAGGCACTCACGTAAGTTAAGTATGTTAATGCTTTCCTAATCAAAGCAAAAGCTACAAAGTTCCTATTGAACATTCCCGGTAATTACTAACAGATTAAAAATGCCTGTGAGAAGTTCATAGTCCATCCCCTAAAGTTTACCTAGAAATAACACTTTCAAAAATTACCTGAATATCCTGAAATTTTTGTAATAAGGTTGCTGAACTGAACTGTGAAAATGACAAATTTTAATGTACCTTGGACCAGTTTTCCACCAATGTCAGATGAAATGGATGGGTTTGAATCACTCGATCAGAATTTAAATGAAAGCAAGCAAAGTGGGAGGTTTTTGATTTTGGTTTTTTGGGGGTCTTTTAGGGATACTGAAACATTATATTATAAAAGTAAGAGACACAAAATAATACTCATTCAGTTTCAAGAAGTATACAGGTTAACTCTGAATCAACAATTTTTTTGAATTCCATCCTACTATTGCACACCCACTGCAAAACACAAACCTTTCAGTAGTGGAAAATTACCCCTTCTCTTCTCTGATAAAAATGTTAGTGGAAATAACATTCCTTCGTTATTTTCTTAGATAATAATTGTTATCAACTAAGTAAAGCATAATCCAAAAAAATCTTCTTAAAATATCACAGCATTTAATGTTACATTGCTGAATGGAGGCATGCACTGCATGGAGATTACATACTGCATTAAGAAAAGTGAATATTTCTTTAATATACTAAGTCTAGTTCTCAATTATTTTCTCCTTTGGATAAAACTATGCAAAGGAGGTTTGAAATAGTGCCATCCAAATCTGCCACAGTTTACAACTTCCTGTGAGTGGCTGAAGAAGATATAAGATAGTAGAGTATCAGTTCTACTTCAAATACATTTAAATAGACTGGAGGAATAAATTTAAAGCTTTAGAAAATCCTAATCAACATGAGACTTTTTATACAAGTACTACGATCATACATTATAGGGAAAACAGATTTTTTTTCTCTTCCATCAATCTAAGTCTATTTATTTAGAAATTACTAGGTTATTAGAACTGCTATCTTGTCTCTTGTATTTAATTTTCAATCTGCATTACATTTAGATATCCTAGTGACAGAGAAAGAGGCGGATGGTTCCACTTCTGCAGCTTCCAGTTCTGCAAAATGAATCTCAGTGTGAAAAATTAAGATTAATGGGCTTCATAATCATTTTGTTCTGCTAAAGCCAATTTGAATAAAAGGGAAAAAGAGTTCAGATATGAAAACATCTTTGATATCTTTGAATAAAAATAAGCATTGTACATAATGTTGAGCTCCTGCACAAATTGCCATTTTATTTTCTCCCATGCCTGTGTGAAGCACCATTACCACACATAGAAGGGATTTCACAACGTTCTCGTTCAACCTGTGATGTGCAGGAAATGGTCTAGGGGGACATGAAGTGCAGAGTAGCTGACTGCCACTCTGGGCATGTGATTTTAAGGATTCCACATACACGCTGATTTTTCAACAGCTAATTTACCACCTTGCTTTAACTGAAGGGTAGAATGGTTCACCCGGAGATAGAGGTCACAGTTCTGACTCCCACTTGCCTACCTGGTCCGTCTCTGAGTACCTCGTGGTTGCTCTGTAGCTATTTAAAAGGGTGCCACATGTCAAGAGTTTTGCTTTTGGATCAGCTTAAGAATCTAAAGATACCTTGTAGCTGATGCAGGAACAGCTGAGAGTTCCCTGCGCTGGACAAGGAATGTCTGAGAGAGGAGTGGGGAGACCACTGCCATCCCCATCATCTGTCAGAACCATGAAAATGCTGGCAAAGACAATGGGCACAAATTTGGGCCTTTCCTTCCTTCTGAGATAAAAAACCACTCTGTTGAATGACACAGAAGTGACATTTGATCAAATGTAATCCAAATAAAAACTGTTACAAAACCAGTTGTATAATGCTTACTATATAATCCTTACTGGTTTTAAACTGATAAAACCAGAACTAAATTAGTTAAGCTAAAGAGTATTTCATTCCTCACTGGCTGAAAATTACTGCCCTAGCACTTTGGTTTTTCAGTTTTAAACTGTGGAGTTTCTTTATGCCTGGTCTGATTTCATAGGAGAACAGGCACATTTCAAATTCTTCAGTACAGGAGAAAGAAGAGAGCAGGTGATACACACTAAAGCATTTCATACCTATTCAGCTTCTTGTACCCTCTCCAGACCAATGATCTTAAATTAACAGAGTGATTGCTTGAGAAAAGCCCTCTGCCACAACTCTGACCAAGTCCAGCACTGATCCAGGGGCACAGCTTTCTCACTGCTACAAAGTCACTATATTTCATCAGCACCTTCTGCTTTATTTTTAACTGTGTCCCTGCATCGGTTGCCACGCTGTTCTGGCAGGCTGAACACTGTCCTCCAGCAATCAACCAGGGAGTGCAAAATGGATGTGGTATTACAGCGCATTAGGTAGGAAATGCTGCAGCATCACCTCCTCCCTGAAAGCTTGCAAAACCCCCCTTTCCCTTCTAGCAAAACACTACTGAACCCATAATGTGCAATAAGTATAATTTTGATTTTTATAACTCCTGGCTGAGCACCAGCCCTTGAGAATGATAAACATCCTACTATTTCCGGCATCTGGCTCTTGGAAAACCTTTGTTTTTAATTTCTGTTGTGCAATTTGACATGACCTCAGATAACCTGCTCTAACCAGGTGTTTCACTCTGTAAGAGGAGCAGAGTGGTTTTGGAATGCACAAGAGGTGCTGTGATGTCCTGATTTGGAGATGGCCTCTTGTTAATCTCAGCTTTGGTTGCTTTACCTTCAGAATTGTTTGGTACTGGTCTTTCCTGTCAGCAAGGTGATAACACAAAATGAATATTTGTACATTCATAAATACTCATTAATAGCAGCAGAGAAGAACTCTGGCACTGTATTTTGCAGATAAGGAGTTATTTAGACTGGCTATATATAGATTCATTGTATAATTTGGACAAATCACCTGGTTTTTTTACAACTCGGTTCCTTCCTTGTATGGCAGAGAAAGTAACTTCATTTCCTTTGCCCATTTAACTTTGAATTCTTGGTTAGATGAGGGTCCCTCACTATGAATATGCAGAGATACTTTTAGAAACTACTATAACCTAAATGAAATAACAGCACTGACCAGACAGTCCTAAAATAGTTCCAATAAAGGTTGGGCAGATGCATTAAGAGGTCCCTAAGTCCATTTTCTCCTGCAAGAAAAGCTCAGATAGCTCTTATACACTGCAGCTTTGGAAAAGTGCAAAGCTTAACCCATTAATCATAGTCATTCCCTGGGTCTGTATTAGCCCTGGTGCCAAAAAATTAATAGTTACCTATAACATATGTGCAGACAAAATAACTACATATATGAACTTTCTAAACAAACATAACCCATTAAAAATTTAGAGAAAAAAAAATCCCCCAAAATTTAATTTGAAGACTGTACAAGGCCTTACAAAATCAAGCACTTGAACTATGGCCTTGTAATGGGAGAGATAAATTGTGGAAACCTTTGACATCTCAAAACGTGACTGTGATATCTGATGGAATCAGACCCAACAGCTGACAAACTCCTCAGGATAAAAAAATATCACACAAATTCAAAGAAATGTCAATATTAATGAAAAATGATTAAAATAAACTAAGACACCACCTAGTATAACACAGATGTAGAATTATATTCTCACTGAGATATCTCTTTGAAGTTTTCCAGGAGGCAACCGTGGATCAATAAAGAGCAGAATTAATCCTTAAAACACTGGGAAATGTGCAGCTCAGGCTTTCATTTATCTTGCACTCATGGTACTGCACCACGTATATCAGGGGTCTGACAGCACTGTGTGATATTCTGCTGCACCATCTGTGCAGCAAATGCACACCTAAGCTCCAGGGAAAGGCTGGAGGAGTGCAGAGGAATTTTTAACTCGCTCTTTCTATTTAAATATTTTATGGAACCTCACAGCTGACCCACCATTAAAATATTGCTAATTATTGGACAGTAACAGTAAATGTTAGAAGAGCCTCTTTGTAAATCAGATTGGCTTTTTGAAAACTTATGATGTGAAAACCCACCTTGGAGAGGACAAGTAGGGCTTTGACACTCACATAATGAGACCCAAAATTAAACTGTCATGTTCTCATATAGATGGTGTATTGAATTTATTTATTTTCACAGTACTCTGATCTTGGAGTGAAAATACACTTCAAAGTGGAAAAATAGCCTTGTAATACTCTGCAAGAGATTTTTTAACATCATACACAGATGAGAAAGATACTCAGAATAACAGGGAAAACCAAAGCACTGAATATAGAAGCTGATAGAGTGTCCTTCACAGGACTTAATACTAAGCAAAATATCAAAGCATTTGCTCTTTTGACAAATACCCTCTCTGTGTGTAAATAAAAAATACAAGCTGGTCAGACTGAAACATTGCCCAATTAAGTATAATTTACTTAATTAGTATCAGGAGATTCCCTGATGTCTGCATTCTATGTCATTTTCTTGCCATTTTCTGTGTCTACATCCCTGCTAAATTCCTTATAAATTCAAAGCTGAAGAGTCTATTTGCTGCTTCCATAGGTAGTAATTAGAATTCAATTGTTCTCTCATTTTTAAATAGAAATAAATTTCTTACATATTTATAAAGCCACCTGTTTCTAACCACCTTTCCAGTAGCACAAGGACAGGTTTGTATCCCATTCACATAAGAGAATAATTACTGTAGGAAGCCAAAGTTTTGTTATCACATGCACAGTGCTCTGCCCACTGTCAAGCTCAAGATGAAGAAAAAAAGATGACACAGATGATTTTCTTTCAACCCTCTCATGATCAAATATACACGACTGGGGGCTAGAACTTCATAAAAGAGCAAATAAAAGCAGTGGCAAGAAGGACCCTGAGGAAGTGCCAAAGTTTTCCAGCCTTTGGGAGAAGGCCACATCTGCCTGGCTACAAACACCACTGAGGGAGGGAAGAAGTGAATGGAATTATCAGCTGCTTGTGGTGACAATGCTTAGTTTTTGTAGGTTCTTCTACTCAGGTTGTAAAGCTGACAGACACTGAGATTTTCAAACTCATCTGGTTCTACCCTGAAAATAAACTGCCTAATCTACACTCAGTTTAAAAAATACATATAGAAAAATAGTCAGAAAAATAAAATGTGGGCCCCCAATAGGTTTCAAATCAATATGTAGCCATAAAAAAAGCTGTAAAACAATTATTCTTGAGCATGACTCCAAAATATGTTTTAAGTTAATCAGGATCTCACAGGTTTTCCTTTCCTTTTTCCTGAGAATACTCCTTCAAATGATTTCCACTCTGAGGATCTCACTCTGGATTTTTCCATTACCATCAGAGTTCACATTAACTCAATCTACCTCCTACCTACAAAAAGCTAATTACTGATCTCTGTTAGGCCCATAAACAGTGCTTTTACATTAACCAGGGGTCATTAAATACCAAGGGAAAACACTTTCTTCTCCAGATGGTTGGAGGGTTGTCTCTATGCAACATGTTCAGCATTTGTTCACCTGCAAAGAAGACTTTCAATTAACATGTTTTAGCTTAAAAAAATATATACAACTTTTTAGAGATGCAGCTGTTGGCAGCTGTAGGCACTACTACTGATCTTTGCACCACTTTAATTCACTTATTTAGGATGACTCCATGTAACTCCATGGGTTTCATCACTTTACATTTTTACCTTCTATATTTTTGGAAAACTCTGGTAGGATTTTACAAAAGTAAATATATACTTACAGTAGCAATTTTACCTCCTTTAGAGGGATGGGGCTGAATACCCAGCATGAATCCCTTGAAAGCCACTGGTAATTAGCAAAACCACTTTGCACAGCATGAGTATTTAAAAAAATATTAAAAATTCTGTGCTTGTGATTGGAAATTCTATGGTATCTGTTATGTACCTTAAGACCCATTTCTTGACTGGATGTGAAGATCATGTCACTGACATCTGTTTTTTCTCTCCAGAAGAGAAATAAGTGTTATTATTAGAGAGAAACATGGGATTTCCCCCTATTGTGTAATCTGGTAAGGTACCTTAGTTCAAAATGTTATGTGTGATTTGAATGAATTGCTGAAAAGATGGGAAAAACAAACCCTCCTGCAGCAGAGTAGCCTGAAGTCTGTGAATGGGAAGACAGGGAATCATCATCCAAGTATCTATGAGACTATAAATACATAAAAATACAAGAGGGACACAGCTCCTTCCATTTGCTCTGGTGTTTTCCTTCAAGGTGAGAGTTTGCCAAGACAGTCACTTAATTATTTTTCTATGTGTGCATCACCTGTTTGTCAGTGAGTGCCTTCAGGTGCTAAAGAAGAGATGGATTATGAATAAACTAACTCTTGCTTTCATGGGAAGCATAATTAGGAGAGTGTGTGAGAAAAATAATGGGTATTTCATGGAAAATATTCTGCAAGTGGACAGAGAGCTCAGAAACCCTTCAGTGGATAATGTGGGGCAAGAACTTAGATTCTTAGAGCAGGTTGGGTTGGTTACTTGGAGATCTGGTTTCTTGCCTTGGGCTTTTATCTATTTTACTTAGCTCTAATTATCAGAAAACATTGAAATATATGTTTTGAGTATTCCCAGCTATAATTATTACTACAAGATAGCTGTGATTATCAAAATTGCTGGACAAAAATTTTCATATAAAACCACTGTTTGGCAAAAAGGCATACTAAGCCACTGCTGGATGCTTCAGAAAGCCATTAAATTTTGCCAGACTGGGAGGAGGAACCACTGGATTTTTTTTAAAAAATACTTTTTTTATATGAGACTTTAAAATCTTGGTGGTTCTTATATTTTTTTCAACTCTCGATGTTATTTTTAATGTAAATATTTGCTATATCACCTGGTAATTTGCAATTTTTAAGAAAAGAATTATTAAAAGAAAATAAACCAATAAATTCCAGTATTTTGAATCAATCTCAATGTTCTGTTAAACCCTTTCAAAATTATTTAGTGGAAGAGACAAGCCAAGAAATCTATTATTTACCTACTTGTAATCATGATTTCTCTGCAATCATAATCACAACGTAACCACTCATATATTTTCTTTTTTCAGAAAACACACTAAGAAAAATTAGATTAGTTCATGATTAAACAGCAAGGTAACAGCTAGTGCAAAGGCAATAATGATCAGATTTGAGGATGTCTGTGAATTATTTCTTGCTACCAAAAAACATTCACTATGTAATTCACAAATTATTTTTGGTCTCTTTCCCATTTTATGAATGGTCTATTCTTCTGTTTTTATTAATATTGTTGACTCGCTACAACAGGTGACATTTTTATCCCCTTAGGCTGTCCATTATCCAAATGAAGGGCCATCTGGAAAGGGATTCTGTTCACTGAAAAATGTGACAGAGCTGATGGCTTTTTAACTGCAAGTCATCTATGATTGCTGGTAAACACTGAAAATTAGCATTGATCCCCCTCAAATGAAAAAAACAACAACAATAAAGTACTTCAGACAGGCTTATGGAAACACCTTCTCGGCAGATGTGCATGCTAATTAATAATTGTAGATGGCAACCCTTCCTCATTTTTGTAAATTAATGCCAGTTGAATTCTCTAAAACAAATAAACACAACTACAGATGGGGCAGCTACTTGTATATGCCCAGCACAGCATATGTAGATTAGGAAATGGGGTGGGACTGAAATCTTTGCCAGGCTACAAACAGGTAGTAGACAAGCACCATTACCACAACCTGCCACACTCAGAAAATCAGGTAGTTCATCCCTTTGCCCACCAGGTTCCATTCTGGGAGGTTTTCCAAGGCAGGAGGTGGATGCTGCGTTGCCTCTGTTTTTGAAGGTGTTCAGGACAGAGGTTGTGGCTGGAGGGACTCTTGCAGTCACACATCCAGAGGCACAGTGAGACTGTCACCATTTGGGTATCAATAACAAACTGCATTGTGCACCAACAGTATAAGAGGATTTGAAATAGCAAATTAAAATATACTCCACTCATCTGTCTTCCAGCAGTATCGTGTTTTCCTTCCAGGGCAATGAACCTGCAGTGAATTCACTGACCAAAATCAACTGGAAACTCTTTGGGCTTTGATGGAACCCAACCAGGCTCTCTAACAGAACCAGCAAAAACTCAGAGAGAATCTGACATATCCGGACAAAGCTGTAACCCACAATGAACAGAAGCAGTGAGGATCATAAGCATCACAAAATAGTTTCATAGTTTCAAATATCCTCTCTGAACTGAAATTATAAACAAGTTTATTTTATTAGGAAACTGTGACACATTTAGTAATTAAAAAAACATTGTTTCCACTTAAATTGGAAACAAACTCATTATCTTTTGAGCCACTGACTGAAAATGTGTTTTGGGGGACATTTTTTTCACCAAGGTCAGAACCATAACAATGCTTACTCAATTACCTCTAAACTTCTTCAACATACTATGTCACCTCAAAAGGCACTAATACAAATATCTTATCTTAGAAAAATCATATCCATCAATATCTACAATGACAACAGAACTAACAGGCCTTGATTTACTTCTTCCTACTTTCTCATACTGGAAACCATCTTCCTGCATCTGCTGCCATCCTGGTGAATGCTTGAGGAGCAAGTTTGGGCAACATAAGATTCTCCACTCTTGATCTAGCAGGTGTGTGACTATCAGGCTTATACAATGCTCCTATATCAAACTGATTGCTGGGAAAAACTTTAAAGGACAAAAAGATCTACAGCAATAATATCGAAGCTTTCCAATGTACCAATAAAATAAAAGCAACAAACAAATAAAAGCAACAGACTTTGTCACGGCACAAAACATGAAAGAATTTTAGTTTTAAAGTACTGCTCTGCACAAAATAGCAAACAGAACAATCAAATTATTGTCTGCTTGTCTAACACGAAGGCAGCATTATCCACAAACATCCTGCAGCTAGGAGATAAGATGCTGGAGAAGTACTGTAAAATGGTTTATAATGCAGCTAACAAATGATTTGGTAATTTGGACATTTCATATTTAATGAAAAACTGTTTAAATCAGAAATCATCACACATGCAATGACAAGGCTTATTTATTCTGTTTGTGTCCCCAATCAATGACTGAGTTCTCTCCATTTTTAAAAAGTACCCTTTTAACATGAAGGCAGAAAGTTAGATGCTTCCTGTGACTTTTAAATTAAACCCCACAACTGGCACGAATAAAAGGAAACCTCCTAAAGCATTCCATAATAACGGGGATAGCAACAGGCTAGTAGAACACTTGTTTTTTTCACAGCAGATTTGAAGTGCACTGTAATGTAATGTATTGAAAATTATTTCTAGCCCTCCCTGATATCACAAATCACAACCTGTATAAAGGCATGTGGGCAATCAAAGATCCGTTTGAGCTGATTCATATCTGCATGTGCTCAGAGCTGGTGCAGCTCAGTGTTCTATAATCAGGGTTGCAAACATTTCTCATTAGTTTTCCTTTTCATTAAAGCTGTGAAAAGAAGGAAGAGGTGGAATCAAATGTGAAAAGAATTAATTCGTTATATAAGGC
Source organism: Corapipo altera (assembly GCF_003945725.1). Taxonomy (NCBI): domain Eukaryota; kingdom Metazoa; phylum Chordata; class Aves; order Passeriformes; family Pipridae; genus Corapipo; species Corapipo altera. The sequence continues at coordinate 3,336,105 of NW_020884887.1, forward strand.
CAGAGTGCTTTTTAAGGCAAAATTTTACCTGCTCTGTGTGTATGTGTGTGCACACATACATCGAGAGGCAGTTTCTGAGCAATATTTCATAAAGTAATCATGGAAGAAGTCCCCTGCTGCCCTTTCAAGAACAGGTCTCTCGATCTTCAAATCAAAATGTGCAAACAGAATCCTACACCCCATATTGAATACATCATGATAATTAGGATTTTATTCTCCAAAACACCATATTATGCAGAACAGTACCTACCAAAGAGCATCTTTTTCTTTCCATTTAGATGGAATGGTAATTAATGCCACTCTTGATATGTAGGTACACACAACATATCTCTATGTTATTACTACATAAAAGACATAATTAACCCACATACCAAGATGTAGTTAAGAGAAGTTGCATACTCAATGTCTCAAACATGAGTGGAAGGTACATCTGGAATGCAGAACTATTGGAAATACTTATAAAGTCTCTACCCTGCACTAAAGAAGAAAACATACAGAATTCACCTCTAAAGAAGATACATGAGGAATAAAAGTACAGATTGGAATAAGTAGCTGAGTTGGCTCCCATCATTGTCTGGATATTGGTTATTGATTAAAAAATGAAGATTGGGATGTGACACATTTGCTAAATGGTAGAACTATGACTAAGTGAAATATTTGACTTGAATTGGAATTAAAAATCTAATTCATTTCTTGAATCTTATCTGCATAAAGCAGTCAAGACACTTCTTTATAGCAACTGCAGTTGACATAGAAACGAAGGGTTAATGCTTACCATTTTCCTCCTTGCTTCCCATTTCTCAGAGGCAAAAAATGAAAAGTAGTAGTATGACAGGATTTTTAAAATGGAGAGCAGAGAGAGAAAAATAGTTAATAGCTTGGAAAATAATTTAGCAATGACTTAGCAATAATTCAGGAATATCTTTGGAGAAGATAAATACATCCCTATACTCACATATTCCATGAAAAAGTAAATTTGATAGATTCTTTTTCTGTGGAAAAAAAAAATGAAGTTCATTAAGTCTTCTAGTATAGAGCAGGAAGGTACCTCAAAACCTTAGGTGGGCATAAAATCCATCTCCCTCAACAGAGCAGGATAAGCTACACTAAAATGATTTCTGACAGCTGTTTCCTTAATCTGTTCTTGAAAATCTCTGGTGTGTGGAAAAGACTGCAGCATCCCAGGGTGACACATCCAAGTGCTTAACTATTGTTACAGAACAGAAAACTGGTTCTGGTTGCTTCTCTTTCCTGATGTCCAATCTAAAGCTCCCTCACTGAGAAAGAATCCCATTGCTTGCTGCCCTATCCCATATCCTGACCTGCAATGGACATGGAGAACAATTTATTACCTTCCTATTGGTGATAACCTTTATTCCTTTTAAGACTGGTATCCTATCTCATGTCAGTTGTATTTTCCCATCTAAACAGGCCCAGTTCTGTCAGTCTTTTCTGAGAGATCATATTTTCTCTCATATCATATCTTTTTCCATCCTCTGGGCTGCCTCTGACTGTTCCTCACTCTGCACTGTTCTTCATATTCTCAAAATCAGACACACTAGTGCAGCCCAGAGTCTGCCTGTGTGACTAGGATTCACAAATCCTGCAAATCTGCAATGAACAAACAGCACTATTTTCAAAACTGCTTAGTCATTAAGAAGCTGAGGCACATTTTCAACCCTCAGTGCACATATATCCAAGTAATACAATTTTCAAACTAGTGTGCCAAAGGTTGAAGCACATTAGGAGACCTACAGCCTGAATCTATGTCAGGGATTTATTGTAATAAAAAACTTAAACACTGTAAAATGAGCAACAAGTGAACCAGTCATGACCTCTCCCTGACAATAAACATGGCAATGACCAAAGGAAGAAATAGCTGAACGTTAAACCTCTGACACGCTGCTGGGTGAGGACCAGCTGTGACAGAGCTGGTGATGTAACTGCCCCTTCGCACTGAAATAATGAATCCTCCAAGTGATCAGCCCTCAAAGTTATCAAGTTTCAGAATTAAGAAAGTTGTCTGAGCAGCTCCATAAAATGTGGAACTGCTTCATGCTGCTCTGAGGGAAACAAACATCATTAGAGAGCTACATCTCTGTTCTTCATCATGTTTCTGGTTAAAACCCAGAAGAAAAAGAATTTGTACAAGCACTTGGATATGCATAAGAAAAAAACCGAATTGCATTAAAGAAAATATATTAAATGAAATTTTTCTTGTTATTGCTTATACATAGCTCTTCTAGTCTTCATTACTTTAAAATCAAATTTAATACACAAGTTCTCATCCCTCTCTCAGCCATGAAGTTTACTATTAGTAAGGTGTTCCCAGGAGAGGTGTAGTAAACTCTGCATTGATCCGTTGTTGATGTATGTATTTTAGGACTCCAGTTACACAAGTGTGTGGCTACATTAGTTTGTGTCTGGAAACACAAAACTAACACACACAGAAAGGCCCCCTTAATCATCTTACCACACTGCTCAACCTAATTTTAATTCAGGGACCAGGGAAGGGATTTTGGTTCTTGGGAGAACTTTCCAAAAATTACACAGTTATTAAGGTAACTCACCTGTAACACACAGAAACAAAAGGCAAAAAGACCTCCTGATTACTTCAGAGTGCATGATGGTCTCTTCATCTTTATTGCAGTTGGCAGCACAGGAAACCATAGCTTAATTTATTGTGGGATAAGTGCCCTCACTGAGTCCATAGAAAAAATGAGGGCATTAAATTATTCTATCTCCAACTAACTGCAAAGATTAGTGTCTTTTATGATTCCTGTGGTATTAACTAGAAAATTTATAATGCTTTCAATGAAGCAATCTTGGAATTTTTTTATTCAGTTATAATAATAACTTCTAAAGTTTTGATTTGTTGTTGAAAATAAAGTTTAAAACACCTGATATTTCAGTAGGATGGAAAGAGAGGAATATTTGGAACAGCTTTCTTTTTACCTTTCTTCTCATAGGAAAAGAAAGTATGTGGCAAGATTCCTTATCACATCAAAAAAATCCATAAACTTAACAGGTATTTTCCCACTAAATGTAGTATTTTACTGAAGAAAACATTTATTATACCAGAATTTAATTTCATGAAAATAACTACTGTTAAAAATCCTGCAGATAATAGGAACAAATTTGTTAACTTTCTCTAAGTTTTTATCTTCTGATGATTGCAAAGAAAGCACCAAAACTCTGGATGTTCAGCATTCTTGCTCTTATGACCTCTAGACAGTAGGTTACTTTCATCAAAATGCCACTGGATTAGCCAAAATTTTGGATATCTCATCACTACACCTGCCTTTTCCCACCCAAGATCAGGCTTCTCCTTCTTTTGGCATTTCCTTGCAGAAACCTGCCCATGGCTTATTTTAGTGCAATAAAGTCACTGTTCAGCCCCAGCCATCAGCTCAGTTCCTTGCTCACTCTCCTCAATGGCGGGACTGGGGAGAGACTCAGAAGAGTCATGGATTGAAATAAAGAGAGTTTAACAGGTAAAGCAAAAGCTGCATACACAGGCAAAGTAAAACAAGGAATTCTTTCACCACTTCCCATCTGGAACATCCCTTGGGTCAATCCCCTCCTGCTCACTGCTGGTGGGGGGAGAGAACAGACCTTAACTGTGTGAACACTGCTCAGCAACACTGAAAACATCCCTGTGTTATCAGAATTCTTTCCACCCAAATAGAAAACAGCCCATGCCAGCCACTGTGAAGAAAATTAATTCTACTCCAGCCCAAACCAGCCCAAATCTGCAAGAAGCAAAGGCCAGTGGAAGGGAAGGTTATTGGGCAATTACAAGCCCCTGCTGTGCCAGAGTAGAAAAGCAATATGAGCAGCTGCCCAGCTGTGAGGACCCATCCTAGTGAAAACACCTTCTGAACAATGCTATTTCTGAGGTCATGTACCTCTCACCATCTCACTACCTATTACTTTTTTTTTTTCTCATCCCTTTGGCTCTTTACTCTGGCAGTCTCCTGTCCTCCTCTTCCCCAAAATATTTAAAATTACGGAGCACCCATCAAATGACCATTCACTAAACATAGTGACTAAACTAAACATATCCTAGCATGAAAATCTGAGAGTATAGTGAACAATTACAACCAAATTTAATCCAAAACATTCATACAGACCTATGAAGGCAGTGATATTGCTGTAATGTCTCCCTTTATTGCAACACTGTTCTCGGATGGTTTGCATTTCAGGGCTTTGAATTGAGAATCTTGAAGCACACACTCACATCAGCTTTACAGCCAGAGTGCTGAATTCTGCCTAAATGTTTCATGGACAAGGTTTTCCAAATAACAAACATAAATTTATTGTATTACTTTTCTCAGAATTCTACACAACTATAGTGTACGAATTATTCCATCAGTGTATAGTGTTACTAAAATTAATCCTGTGAATTAACAATGTACATATCAAATGCAGTCCTGTTCATTCAGAAATATGACTGATTCTTTGCTCTGTTGTTCTTCCATCTAAATGCCTCAAATAGTACTAAATGCATAAGAACTATTTAGACATTTTTAATAAGTCAAAAGATCAAATAGTTTGTGGATATGAGCAGAGGGAAATCCAACAGTCTTGGGGAATTGTACCATCCCAGAGGATGCCAAAATGCATTTTGGATGCCAGGATACCATTTTGCATTTTGGATGCTTAGAGGATGCCAAAATGCATTTTGGATGCATAGAAGATGCCAGGATGCTAAAACGAAAATGAAAAGGGACTGACTGGGAGAAGGGAGAGCAAAAACACATGCTGCCTTCCAGACTACCTGACAGGCTAGAGAGAATTGTTATCTGATCCTAGATAATAATAAAAGACTTCCTATTATCTTCAACACCATGGAAATTCTAGGCAAAAGTATGTAACTCCTCTGACATCTAAACACCTAACTTCATTTTCATTTGGGATCTACCTGCATCTCAGAAATTTTGGTGATGGTTTCAGCTATTGTAAGAAAGTGGATATATTTTTTAATCTGTAACATACTGTATTTTTCTGCTACAAACCTGAAAAGTGTTCTTTTCCCCTTAGCAGAATGAGTCCCAAGACGTCTAAACAACGACCAGGGGCCTCATCACTTTGTCTTCCATAACGTCCTCGGTGACTCTTTTCATAGATTTAGTTATCTGGGCTCGCTATCACCACATGAAAAGATGGATGAGCAGCTTCCAGTGTAGCTGCCACAGATGTCCCACTCCATAGATCACCCACTAAGTTTTGCTGAAGCATTTTGCAGTCTGGACTCGCTGCATCATATCACATGTCATCCCCCATTGCCCAGGGCCTGGGAAACCAGACACTCTCCAGCAGCAGAAAGCTATGTCAGAATAATAATCAGGTCATGTTATTAGTCATGATTGTGGGAGTTAAAACTTGCAGCAGTAGTTTACAAAACTCCTAACGAGCTCTTTGCTGTCTCATGAAAGAAAAGAGCCCGCTGACTTCAGGAATCCCACCAGCATGTATTAGATAGGGAGCTGACAATCAATACGTGGTGGAATAGGGGCTATTTGTGTAGTTCTTACAAGCACACATCAGACCTGTACAATAATCAAAAGTCAGCCATCCAAACTCGAACTGAAATGACAGAGAGATGGAATATCTGAAAGGACACATGCATTGTATTCAGGCAAGTCTTCCTAACATCTATTCTGGCGTGACAAAATAGAAAGCTGCAGTCCTGCTCCAGAGGGGTTTAGTGAACAGAACCTTGCACATTTGCTTGCAAATTTGAACCTGACCAACTTTAGCCTCTAAGGGGAAATATCATCTTTCCTTATTCCTTTTATTGGTTTATTTATCCTCTCTCTTCAGCACCATAATAACTATATATCCCTTCAGAGGAACCGAACAACTTATTAGGTAACCACATATGTTGTGGAGAAGTTAGTGCAAATCTTCTATTTAGTTCTTCTGATCATTAAAATCAGAGTAAACTGCTGATAAAAAGGCAGTAAAGTTTTTGGACATGAGATTAAGCCTGAAAGACCGCAGGTTTTTGGTTTTTTTTATAAAGAGCAACTATGAGAAGCTACTCTATTATTTTGTAACTGATACCCAAGGCTCATATGAGAAACCATCATGTTATAGAGCTGCAAGTCACAGTCCAAAGCTCAATTCCACCATATGTGGGTTGACTCTTTTGTGTGACAGGTGTAACTGATCTCAGGAGACTCACAGGATAACAAACCAGCTCTTTTAATTATACTGCCAGCTATTATGACATTCTCAAAACCAAAGAATTGCGAAAACAATGGAGATTTCATAGTCTCTCCAGATTTATCTCAAGAACAATTAATTAGGAATCTTTGAATTGCTATCGACATACGCCTTAAATTAAAACCAAGATGAGCTTGTGACATGGGAAATGTTACTGGTATTAGAGATTCAGGGATATTCAAGGAATTCAGCTGCAGATAGGAAGACTGACAGTACCACTGAAGTTTTTCTTTACAGCCAAAAAATTGACAGCAGGAGAGGAGAAATGACATTACAAATTAAAAGTTTATATTAAAGCCTAATTGTCTGAATAACCCTACCCTAAGAATGTACTGAATAACAGGCAATTAACCACTATTTAGATGGTGACACTTATTCTAATGAGATCTATGCTCAATACTTTAAAGATATACAAATAGATGTATCAAAGGGGTTCAGATTCCTAAATGTCTCTAGTGACATGTGCCATTAGCACCTAATACAGGTTCATACAAACCCATCTTAGTCAAGCAAACTTACTAGATTCTTAACCTCTGACGTTTCACAAGCATTTTTAATTTTAAATTAGAAACACCTGATATTTCTTATTGTGTTAAGAAGATTAAGAATGAAGACAAAAAGAAAATGAAGATATAGGCAGTTTATATATATATTAAAACATCAGTCTGCACTTTCAAAAAATGCATGCTGATGAAAAATTAATCCCACTGTATTACTCATTATCCCTGTGAAACGGAAACCCTGTGTCTATGGTGTACTCTATAAACCAAGGTCAATACAGGTATTTTTTAAACTTTTCTTTGCTCCCTGCATTATTTTGGGTGATATATACCTCAAGTCAAACTTTCATCTCCTTGTGCCTCCCACACCATCCTGGCATGATCTTGAGCAAAGCCTTTTACCTGTCAGTATCAACAGAAGTGGGTTGGGAGTTTGGTCCTTAGCATGAAGGATGTGTTCAACTGCTGCTGGACAAAGTCCTAACAGCAGTGTGACACAGCCCAATAGACTAAAGCTGTCATTAACCTTAAAACCACTAATACATCCTCTCCTTTGGGTTTTTCTAAATTACTGTATGATAATGCTGGACTATCAAAAACATGTCTTGAAAATATATTTTTTAAAAAATTGACCTACTTAATTGAAAGTATGCTCTGGAATTAAAAGCAAATAAATATTGGTATGTAAGCCATGGAACATTTATTTCAGGAGTGGGTTTGTTTTATAGTTCTAGTTTGATTGTTTTTTGGTTGATGGCATTACAGGGAGGGAAAATTGCTTTGCTGCCCTTTCAAAGACATATCAGCACTTGAACAAAATCTTCCCTGTCCTTTGAATTCTTTTGCAGGCGCCATCAAGTCCAAGTTTATGCTCATTCATAAAATGTGCACCAGTTTGGTTGCCTGTCAGGCTCCTGAAGGCAGGCAGCAGTGGGACAGCTGGCAGGGTGACTCTTGGAACCAACATGAGGAATGACGGCAGTCAGAGGAGATGCAAGAGGCTCTGGCTCACTCTGGGCAGCTGGAAGGTGTTCTGTGCCAGGTGGTACCTTCAGGGCTAAGCAGCACAGCCATTTGTACTTACAGGAGTTTGGCATATCTGTCTGGGTGAACTACATCTTCTAAAATCAAAACAACTGAGAGAAGTAGAAAGAAGAATGTGTAATATAAGGTGGAAATAAGCCCAAGATATGTGAGGAAAATGTCTGGGGTGTTTTTTGCATAAAAGCATTACTGCATACATTATACAGCTTCCTTGATGGAGCTGCATGTTATCTAGAGAATTTAATTAGGTGATGTAGCAGATTTACTTGGTTTTTTACACCCCCAGCCATATTAAAAAAAAAAATCTTTCCCCTGGAACACCTAAGAGTATTGCCTAAGCAGTCAGTTGGGAGCTTCCTAGTAACTGATGTTCCTGAAAGCCTGAGGTTCTAATGTCCTACTTCTCCACCATACAGAATCCATGGATAAGACAGTGAGTGCTCAGAATCGTTTTAATTCAGATGCCAGCTAATTTTAATGTGGGAGCTTTCTCTCTGCGGTGTTTCTTGCAAAATGTTGCTTTATCTGAGATGATTCTACCTGCAGGGCTTGCTTTAGGTGCACTCTCAGGTGTGTGTGCCCCTGCAGTATGTCACAGTCAGTGGTACTGCCCTGCTCCTGCTCCTGTTCCCTGCTTTCTGACAGATGAATGAAGTCCTGAGTTTTCCAGAGCACAGGAAATCTGAGTTTCAGAAATATATTCCTACATCAGCACGAAGTCTGCAAACACTGCTGTGTCAGGCCAGCCCACTGGTCCCTTCAGTCCCATCTCAGCAAATAGTTTACTACCTGTTGTCTTGTGTGGGGATGATGCATCTCCACCAATGCCCTGAGCCAATTATGCCATTGTGTAGATAAGAGGAAAATGCTTTCCTGATGCCTTTTGTGGTCGGTGAAGGCTCTGAACCATGAAATTTTATTACTGTTATTTTAGTAGGAACTGCAAGTATCCTGAAATGATCCAGGCTTTTTAAAATTTCAGTCGCAACTTATTCCCCCCTGGCACAAATCCAACAGGTTTTAAATAAAACGTACAGAGAAATTTTTCCTCTTACACTCTTTGTAATTTTCCTGCTCTTATTTCTAAGGATAACTTGTCCTTGTACTCTTAAAAAGGCAGGATCATCACTAGGGACCCTACTATTAACAGTGAATTTGAAGAGAAACATCCTGTTCCCAGTTTTGCCATCTGTTTTGTTTCTACACGATGCCCAAAGAGAAAGGAAAAGAATCTATCAAGCAGAGCATATATTTAATATTTCTTATGAGATATATGAGATATAAAGCTTTACCAAAATGTGTCTTCAAAAGCTGCAACAGACTAACACAGTTTGAAGCCTGAAGCAAAGAAAGTGTTAATTTTTACACATGATAGAAATGGTAACAGGACAGAAGAAGAGAAGAGGAAATGCTGTAGTTCCCACTTTGACATTCTACGTCACACACTCAATCTGAGGCATTGAAGGGCATAAGAGAAGGGGGGAAACCTCACGCCCTACTGGGCCAGAAAAAAAAAAGAAGCTGCCTACAGCAGATTCTCTGAGCTGGTCTCATATTTAACCCTCAGACAGTTTAACAGCCGTGGCTAATGGTCAGATCAGGGAAGCTGTAATTCTCAGTGCAGAGCCAGCCAAAGGGGAGGCTGCACAAGGCAATTAGCCAACCTTGCAATTTAGCCAGGGTTTTATAGCAACAAATACCACTGGTATGGCTCACTTTAATCTTAATGCTGCAATTTGTTCTTTAACTTTTGTAACTGCATTCCATTATGTAAATTTGTGTTGTAAGTAACTGCGTTTTTATTGTTAGAGCCTGTCCACTGATAAGCCTGAACTCATTGCAACACCAAGAGGAATCCAAAGATCCTCAAAAGAGGCAAATTCGTTCACTGTCCAGCACCATCTCACTGTCTGGTCTCAAATCCCAGAAAAAAATTGCCAGACAGAGTTCTTCCCTAATTACCTGTTAAGACCACTACCAAAAATAAAGACTTGTGATTTCAGGGGAGTAGAATTAAGCCCAGCTGAACTCTATAATCCAGCAGATTGAAATACGGTAAGTAACAGAACTAGAGAAAGTTTGAGGGAAGATATTTGGAGGGTTAGAAGTAACTATCAGTACAAAATTTATTGGATAATTTGGACAAAACCAGCATGCTGCTAAGGTGCTATGTGAGAGATTATCCTTGGAGAAAAGACTTGTTTCATGAAGATCTTTTGGTATGAGTCTTCCCAGCAAGATGAGAGCATTCATTTTTGATAATAAAGAAATAATTTTCTCAGTCTGCAAAGGATTCTACAAACCACTCCAGTTCCTACCCTTCTGCACATCATAAGAAAACAGAACAATTGCTTCTGCAACTGCCTGCAAAAAACAGGAAAGACAAGAGTGCAGAGATCACAGGGGACTGTGGGGGCAAAGGTGCCTCTGAGACAGTTATTGTTTCAAGTACCAAAGTTGGCAAGTGCTTGATTTCTGTTACCAGCAGGGCCTGAATTTCAGCTGTTTGGCTCAAGTAAGCGTAAGAGGAACAATCAGGGAAGGCTTGTACCTAAAATTTGTGCAGAATCAACAACCTCACAAGCTGAGCTCTGAGCAGCATTCGTGTTGCAGCAAATCTCCCATGGCAAATCACTTGGATAGCCCCAGCATTTCCTTTCTCATCGATTCAGCTGCCTTGTGTTTCAGCACCTCTCCCTGTTACCTGGGCTAGAAATTAAAACTAAGGACAGGAACATCTCTTGCCTTGGCTTGCTTTCTGGGCAAAAGAAGTGGGTAACCACAGAAGGGGAAATGCTGTGATTTGTTCTTTTAGAGAGAGAGACTCTCCAGTGTCAATTCCATGTGTAACTTTTCACGCAGTGAATAACTGACTTTCACAGTTTCTTTGAGGTGGGATAGGATGTTCTTATGAATTCGAATTTGAGTTCACGCATTTGCAGAGTTGAAGAGTTTGCCATCTAGACAGGTAGAAAGGAAAAGGAGAATCAAGAGAATAATCTTTGCTTGGGAAGGTCACACAGGATTTTTTCCCCAGTTCACCCTTCTCTTTCTTTGACACAAAGACTAAAAGGAGGAATATGAAATTCAAACATTTTTCTTCTCTCAGATACATAATCTAAATAATTAAAGTACCTAAAGCACTCGATTCCCATGTAAAACTGATCTGGTTTCTATAGAGAACTCATGCATCATGATTACTGAAGGAGGTACATCGATGCATTATTCATGGCCACAAAGTGCACACACCATCTTACTCTCAAATGACCCTCATTATTTGGGACATTCCTCATTTTAGATTCACATTCATCTCTATCCCATACTGAGGTTACCATCTGGTCATTTTTTTCTTTACCGACTCAGCCTGTTACCTTTATACAAAAGTCATTTAAAGCCAAGCACTAATCAATTCTTTCAAATAGCTTCAATAAATAAAAATAAATAAACTGTGATTACAAAGGAAAGTAAATTGGTAGGCATTTAAAGACCCTACAGTAGTATTAGAAAGAAACCAAGGTTAATATAATCAGTATTTTTTTCTTTAATAAGTCTTCACATTAATTTTTGATACTCATAAAAAATGAAGAAAAAATGAGATCCAGTAATAAGACGTATGAAAATATAGATACATCTACATATGCAAACTTTAACCTACACAAAGATGACCAAATCATTAGCCAAGAAAATTATAAAGAACAAATGACATGAAACTAAACTGATCCAGTTATTTGAGGCAGCAATGTAGAACAGACCACACAATATTTATAACTTAAATCCACTGTCACCAGCATCATCTAGGGAATTGCACACAAGGGAGGACCACACTAGAGACTCCTTTTTACTGCTCCAGGTAAAATACTCAGCATACTTTTTCTTTTCTACTCTTATTTTTTTCCTCTCACCTCACCCACAGCAGCAGAACTGGGCCAACACTATCAGTTATTATTCACTTGACTAGAGGAATCTCTTTGCTCTCACTGCATTTCTGCCCCTTTTGGTTGATTTCTTTTAGCAACTTTCTAGCTGTCTGCTGGCAGGAAGGGCTGGTAAACCAGGACCATGGAAGAAACAGAAACATTGCTAATAAGGGAACATTCCCAAGCAGGAAAACAGATGATACTGAGCTCGAAAAAGGCCCTTCTCTTCTTTACAAGAGCTACTATTCATGAGAGAACCCCCATCACACTGCACTGTGTTCAGAACTAGGAGCACAGAAGTGTATTTCTGCATCTGGCTTTCAAGTTTTAACATACCTGTATCTTGTGTAAACTGACACAGAAAGTTGAGCGAAGTGCTGAGTCACACAATATTTTTATAAGGGTTGAGAAAGGATTTAATTAATTTAATCAGGGGGCCATGGTTGGAAGTGTTAGAATTTTTGTGATACAGAGTCACAGGTGTCACTGCAGCTAAACAACCTCTTTTATAGCTGTGCTTTCCCATTAAAAAATTCAAAGTGCCTTTGCTTTTCTTAAAATGTCCATATAATGTATCAAAAATGAAATATTTAAGTCACAGTTTTAAAAGTGTATTAAAACCTTGTCTCGTTATGCCTTTATTCCATCACTTCTGCAATAATACCAGGTCCTTCAAGGAGAAGGTATTTCCTCCTCACAAGTGAGAGTTCTCTGAAACCTTCAACAAAAATCAGTCCTACCTGCCACTGTGCAAATGTTTGAGAGAGTGCAGGACTTCAGCCTCAACAATCACTGTTGTACTTCACCAAATGAACAACCATTTCCCAGTTAAAAGCCTGAAAATGGAGGAAAAAAGGGGCCCATTAGTACTAACAATAGTTAATGCTGAGAACTGAAACATTATTTCAATCAACAAATTTGAGATTTTTTTCTCTTCCTAAACTCAAGAAATTTTTATGAAAGGTTAGTCTTAAAGGCCAATTTTCAACCAAGTTTAATTAGTATTTCTATAGAAATGGTTTCTTTTCAGGAGCTCTGCAAATTATGACTGGGTTCTTGTATATACTCCATCACTGCCTCCTGCAGTATAATTCATCTTTTGTCTCTGCAAAATAATGAATGAGTGTTTTGGTCACCTTGCTCTTGCCTTTGCCCTTCCCATACTCCCCTGTGAGAATCTTCAATATCACTCAGCACTTGAAGTTCAAACTCATCTTATTGTTATAAGGAACATTATTAAGAGCTTTGACTGGGATTCCTGCTTTAGATTTCTCAGTTCGATTAATAGAAAATAATCACTTTCACACTCTCTCTCTCTGGTGATTTGGTTAATTAACTGTTAGGAGCAGCACAAATAATTTCTACACCAGTGTACTTATTGTTTTTAAAATTATGTGAAAATTAGTCCCTTACTAGATGATTAGGGGTTTAGATCTGCTAATGAACAACAATAGTCTACCATTGCCATCTTTTAATTTACTTTTAATCACCAGCTAAGTAACAAAGAAATGTCTTTTAAAATAATTAAGACTACATATCAGGTCTCTGTAGGACATCAACAATAAAGGGGTTAACGATGCATCCAGTCATCATGGAAACAATCAAAAACTGTCTTGCTTTAAACAATGCAGAGCAACCCACTATCTAAATGCATTTGTGCCAGAAAATCCCCACAGCTTTACAACATTTTTCATCCTGTAGAGATCACACACACATGCACAGAGACCCAAAAAATAGTGATGGAAATATCCTACGTAACAGGGCAAAGATGTAAATTAAAATAACTGTGAAGAGCAGCCACTTTCCTCTGAGTAGACAGAACTCTCTCAGCATCGTGGTGTGACTTCAGCTGTGGCAACAGGGCACAACAAAAGATGCCAACACAAATACAGCACTTGGAGGCAGAAAAGGCATTTTCCCCTCTCATAATCTTCCTGCACTTGTCTTCTTTAGATATTTAAAAGTAAAAAATGTAAGAACTCAAAAGTAGTTTCCCAAATCTGTATTCCAAAGGGATTTATTAAAGTCTCTATGACACATAAGAAAAAATCTATTTTGGGGTGAAAAATAGTAATAATTTTGCTTTGAATCCATTAACTTTTTAGTAGCAGTTGATATTTATGTCTGCTGCTATAAAATTAACCCACCATAATTCTAGGATGGGATTCTCATTGATTTTTTTCACACAAATCAGGCATGAAAGTTGTGTGTGTCTATCCATGCATGTGCATCTCCTTTGACCCAGCAGTGAGTGAATGTGGACAGAAGAGAGACAAAACAAAGTTGCCATGTCTTTTTGTCAAAAAAAAATTAAAGAAAAAGAAAATATGGATAAAAAATACTTCCCTTAAATGTAAACGTTTCACGGTGTGAGAGAATAATGGCTATTAGGAGGTCCTGAAAGGGAAAGGCAGGTACTGCACTTAAAATTATCAAACCATCTGTAGCATTTAGAGTAGTGTCTCACTGAACAGTAAATGCAGCACAAAGTTCACTGTAATTCTTGACCAATAAAAAAAGGAATTGTCCTAAAAATTTTCTATTATGAAGCATCTAACACATGTATTGGCACTCCAGAGAGCTACTATGCTCTAATGCATGTGCTCCCTTTTGAAAATGGTCTTTTCCAGCAGCACGTTGAGCCCATGGGAGTGCAGAGCACTGTGAGGAGGCTGCAAGAAGGCCATCTGTGCTCTGGCTGAAAAGACTTTAGTTACTGAGGGAAAAAAGAGCACATTTATTGCTCTCTTCATAGCCCCTATTCTCGTTTGGAAATGAAAATGATGTAAAAATGAGAATGTGAAAATAATATTAAAATGAGAGCTGGTAGTGGCCATACAGGTAACTTCATCCACCTTCCTGTCAGTACAAGATGATTTTCAGCCAGCAGTAAATGACAGCAGGTAGAGAGACTGTCTGCTCTTGCCAGCTTTACCTTCCACACCTTCTACAGTACCAGTCCCATCACACCCTCTCTTTCTGTCCTTCCTTCCTTCTTTCTCTCCAAAGGTTTGCCCATTTTACATGAAGCATAAAATCTTCACAGTTACAGATACCCGTGACTGTCTATGTTTGTACTATGCCTGAAAATTTAGGCTGACTGTCACATAGGTTCTCCAGGGATGATGATAATAATAGTGACAAATACAATAATCACATTGACCAGGCCCATGGAAACCTGATTCTGGAGGTCTCAAACACTGTGACAGTTTATTCCCTGCTGTAATCCTTATCGGAATTTTACATTCACTGTGCGAATTGTTTTCTCACTTTCATCTCATTGACTCCAATTAACACTCTTTTAACCATTTTCAGTAATCCTCTACCTTGTTTTTTGGTTCTCTAAAGACCTGTTAAATAGCCCATGCACAGTCCTGGAGTCAAACTGATGGTAATTTTTCAGCAGCTCTTTGCAGAGCATCCCAAGTGCAAACTGCAGTGTGTAAGAGAAGGGGCTTCACCTGCCTGGCACTTCACGTCTCCACCTACCCACACAAGTATTAGAGCAAATTTCTCAGATACATTGCTTTATAAAATCCTTGTCCACTGCCATCAGAACCTTTCAGCCTTCTACAGATTCTAGTATTAGAGAGTTCTGATTTTTCTGCACCTCCTTTTATATTTTTCCTTCACTGATCACCATGAGGATTAGTTCTGTGAAGATTACCATGGTCTTAGGATTGTTGCCTTATGACATATCAACCACACAAAATATGTCATTGTTTTTTTATGTGTCTTAAAACCTTTTAAGCTCCTATTTAATTACTTCATTATTGAATAAAGCCTCTTTAAAGGAAACTGCTCAGCAATTCTAGAAAATCAAACTGCCTATTAGGGCCTCTAATAGGCTTTCAAGATGTCAATTTTAAGACTCTCTTCTGAAAATCTTGACTCAGACGTTTGTTTTATAAACACATGAGATTACAATTGCAGAACAATACACAGTGAGAAAGGAATTCACACTGAGTACACACTGAGCTGAGAAAGGAAGCTTTAAAAAAACTTTTTAATAAATACTGTGTGAAAAAAAACTAAAGTAAAACTATACCTAATTTATAGGTTGGCTTGAAGGATAAAACAGGTAATTGAAAGAGGTTTGCAATACACATTTCACATAAAGATAGCTATTATTTTAAATGCAGTGAAATACTCAGGGTTTCATTTGTTATTTTTTGCTCTATATATACTTTTGAAATACAAATACAGTTAAATTTGAAAGATGAAACAAGATGAAAAACTTAGATACATATCCCCGGGATGAAGAGGTTGACTCTTTTCAACTCTGTGTGACACATAATTTCTTCACAGACTTCAACAAGTGAAAAATACCAACTTTGCAGCTATGTGTATTTTGTCACCTTGTACAATTCTGACTATTCTGTACTGGGATGTCTGAGGAGCTTATTCCTTTTTTAATATTGATGAGTATCATTATGGTTATGAACCATTAACTTCACCCAGGGGGACATCCCAGAGGTGTCTGTGTCTCTGATGAAAGGCCACATAAATCCAGATGCACATTGTCCACCATATGTGCAATGGTCCTCAGCTTTTCATTCTCCTGTAACAAAATGGCTCATGTGTATTCAGGAGACTTCAAAAGGGCAACCAAAAAGACTGAGACTCAGAGTGGTCCTTTTATGCCTTTGATGTACAAAGCAAATCAGCCTGAACTCATCAGAGACAACTGATGACAGGGGCTGGGCTAATCTTCGAGTGATCAAAGCATTCAAAGTCAGTGACATTTGCAAGGAAATTAATGATTCCTCCATAAAGGTTTTAACCATCCTATAAACAGGATAAATGTAGAAATCCTTAGATGGATAGGACCATTAAGTACAGCAAATGTTACTGAAAATAATCACAATGGTGTTTCATTTATTAAGAAACTGTTCCCCACATTCATTTACATTCCACTGAACAGATTGTATGAAATCAGGGGGTTTTTTTCAGCCTGGTTAACGTTCTCTGAAATGAGAAATTACACACTGAAAAGTAGTACTTTGTGTGTGTCATGTCAGAGAATTACAAGGGATCATTATCCAATCTTGGAGACACAGAATTATTACAGATTTATCAATTGTTTCTACTGATGTAAAAGGTCTGATAATGGCACAATGTGCCTGACTAACAAGAATTACTATAATGAAGTTAAGTGCTTTAACTTGTTTAATGATTCTGGTGGCAATTATTACTTATCTGGGACCAGAGAAGAAATTGTAAAATATGCCTCTATCCTTGATACAATTAGAGGTTAAAGGATAAAACTGTAAATTCAAGGTTGGCATTTGCTTTTTAGAAAAGATCTGTTAAATATGCTGAAGTCATATTTGTACTGGTACAAGATAAAGCAACCAATCACCTTTTTTCAGTAGAGAGTCTCTCCCTGCTTTTTTACTGTCTTTCTTTATTTAATAACAACGAGGTGTGTGTGAGTTACCAGGTTCACTAAGTAGTTTTACAAGTATTTTACCTTTTACTCTGTGGCCTCAAGAAATTCCCATAACAAACAAAATACAGGTGAACAATTGCTCTCGCTGTCATTAGGCAAGATTTTGACATGTGGTCAAAAGAGGAGAAAATTGAATAATTTAAAAACTCTTTTGCCACTTCTAGTAAGTTCCTTTTATTAGTCTTGCCTTCAACTTTGTGTGCAAGCAACTAGAAAATATTTGTTGTATTATGGGAGCATAAGGAGTATAAATGAGTGGGTAATTTTTGATATACAGTGTAAGGCAAACCTACAGGTTTAGTTAAATGCCCCTTACAAACATGGAAGTAGACACCACACACCACCTGCATCTGATCTTTTTCTTTCCTATCATATTAAGCAAAATTTTTAAAACACATCTGTCACGGATTGTTTAAATATTTAGACTCTGTCCTGTTAGGAAAACAATAGTGCTGCCATTATTAAAGACGGAATTTTTGGAAGTTTTCAAACAAGTTCTCTTTCCAATATGCATATTAATACCCTAATAGAGCATGGATGCACTGTAGGAGCAGACTGCCTTGTCTGTTGGCCCTCAGTCTGGCACATGGGCCCTATTTACCCTATCTTGCAGTGTCTGTGGGTGACAGATCAGTATTTACATGGAACATACAAATTTCAAAGTCCCCCTATGTGCTGAATTAATTTTTAATGGGTGGACTTCAGACTATTGCATCAACCCTTACTTATAATTAGAGAATTCAATAACTGAATTTAATTAAGACCATATTAAGCATACTAGAACATGATATTCTTTCTAAAGTTACTAACGTTTTTACAGTTGTTCAATACCAGAGAGTCCTGTAAGAAGACCTTTCAAAAGTGAATAGATTTTCATATCACATTGCTGCTCTGTGAGTCCAACCACCACTGTTAAGATTAAATCCTTAATAACTTTACTTGCACTCAAATATGATGCTCTGGTTTCAGGTCAGTGAAGCTCATGAACTTTTGCCCCTGTGTGCTCATTTCCTATCATATTTGGATTTGATTTTTTTCCCCCTCAGAGATATGATCAGTTGCTTAGTTTGGTCAAAATCAGAGGATCACAAAATATTTCAGGCTGGAAGAGGCCTCAGGAGATCTGCAGTCCAGCCTCTTGCTCAAAGCAGGGACAGCTCTGAGGTCAGCCTGAGTTTATCCAGTCTCATCTTTAAAACCTCCAAGAACACAAACTGCTGGACCTCCTGTTCCAGTGCCTGGTCAGCCTCAGGATGCCAAAGGTTTGTCTTTATTTCCTCTCCTGTCTCAATGTATGCCCACTGTTGACCTTCCAACCACACACCACTGTGAAGGTGACATATTCTTGATGTCCCCAAGGTACCAATCGGCTGCAATCTAATCAAGAACTGATTGCCTCCAAAATTGTGTCTTGTCCAGACTCCCAGCCCCCTCAGCCCCTCACTGCAGAGCAAGTGCTCCAGCCTCCTGACTATCTTGGCAGCCTCTGCTGAACTTGCTCTGCTTTATCAACACCTTTCCCATATTGAGAAGCCCTTGATGAATTTTGCTGAATTTCTTTAGGTCTCAGCTGCCCATTCCTCAGGCCATTTAGCTGCACAGTAGCTATTCCTCAAGCATATCAATCCCTTCCCTCATTTTGATGTCATCTAGAAACCTGAGAGTGCACTCTCTCATCCCCTCCAAGTTGGTGAAATGGAAATTACTAAACCCAGTTTAAAAAAAATTAATTGTAGGGGATTTTTTTAATCCCAGATTTTTTTTTTTGTCAGACTTGGTTTAAGGAGATCTGACAGAAAAGTAGCTTTCAATATGGAATAGAAAAAAACAGGGAGAAATCTTCCCCTGTACTCAACTGCAGCACCAAATTTATTCTGAAAGCATCTTGTTCCTTAGTGTAAAGCAGTAGAAAACAAGGGGGTTGCAAAACATAAGGACATAGTTGTGATATTTAGGCAGAATCCTCAAATTGTCAACTCTCATAATCCAGCATAGTCTTCCCACAACTTGAAATGCACCTGTTAGAACCTCTCCTTTAGCAGACCCATGGCCCTTCTCTTTCGCACTTTGGTTTTTCTTCAAAGGTTGATTAAAGAAAAAAATAATACTCTGAAATGTCACACTGACTCCAACTGTGCATACACATATGTTTGCAAGGCTCAGAACACTCAACAGTCTGATCAGTATTTAACAGAACTCTCAAGATCTTTGCTCGGCTCCGAGTGCCATCGTGGTGTATTTCTGCTCCCCAAACCCAGCTGTTGTAGTTCCAAATTAAGCAAGTTGTGCTTTGCCCCATTTTAAATTGCAGTGAAAAGTACAATTATCCTGTTTTTCATGGACTCAAAAGATTAAAAAGGATTTTGTTTCCAGTCTTTCTGGGGGAAGAAAAATAACAATAAATAAATTAAAAGGAACAATAGAAGGGAAGTGCTTTACCAATTTTACCTGAGAACTACGCTGTGAGAACTAATTGCAATGATCAGGATTAAGAAAAACAAAACCCAAAACCTGAGAAAAATGTGACTATTTTCCTAGTCAGAACCAATTCAGGAAAGCTAGGACTGCAGTGACAAACCTGGGCAGCTTTATACCTTGTGTTACTGCAACCACATTTATTAACACACTGAGGTGTAAAATTTGCAGCTACATACATCCCATTAGTCATAAAAAAACCAAAACCAAACCCACAACAAAAACCAGCTAAACCAATACAACTAACTGTACCTCTGTCAGTGAAAAGGACATAATCTGTTTTTCTAGTTATGAGATGGGTTGCTATACCTGCACTAGAAAGAGAATCTGGGCATGAACCTGTTTCACTGATACCATTCTCTCTCTGCTTCAGTTCTCACCTGTTAGTTTAGTTTCTACATGATTTCCATGATGTTGTTTCTCCTTTGTTGAGACTGATTTCATTTAACTTTGCTTTTCTGCTGTCACAAGCTTCCTTCTCCTTGTTTATGGAAACATGGGAAATATGTCTGTAATACTCATTCTGTTCAGTGTGACTGATACACTCCAACACTGCAATTTACCAAAGAAAATATCAGGCTTACATTTACAAAATAAATATGTTTGGTGTTAAGTTTAGAGTATGAATGAGACACAAGGAACTTGCAGCACTTGTGAATCTCACCCAGGTGATCTTGCCAGAAAGAAATCTGCATGAACCAGGGAGCACAGACATGTGCTATGCCTGTTATGGGTTATGGGATTTCTGCTCTTTTTGTTGGGTTTTGCAATTGGAACATAGAGAAAATGAAGCTTAAGCTTAATTAGTTGCAGTAAAATAATATACAAGTGTTACTGTTACTTGTTTGCTCCGTATTTAACTTACACTCTTTTGGTTCCTTGTGTAGGGCACTCAGGAAAGAAAAGGAATATGAAATGTAATTAACCACATTACCAATTGCAATATTTTCAAAAAATAACAATCCAAGACATTATTTGTAGAAGAAATATGTAAAAAAAACCAAAAAAACAAAAAACAAACAATTATGTTTGAGGATTTGGCATCCATTCACATTTGGAAGTACAAACAAAACCCAAAATGAATGGGAATTAAATTATTTGTGAAATTATTAATTCAACTGTTGCCTTGCTGTTTTCTTCCCTCTAAATCTTAAATACAGTTGATTTCACCCTAGAAATGGAATTAGCGTTATAGCCACTCAGTAATAATCTCTGACAACTAAAAGGAAAACAATCACCTTTCTACAGCTTCATGAAAGAGCAAAGGCCTCTTTTGTTCTCACGTCAAGCTTTGCACAAAGACAGAAACTAATTCTGTTTGTGTGCAGTTGGGAAGTTTTAATCCAGATCTTTTTATGGCACTTGCTTATCATATTGGCAGAGAAAACAATTGTAAAATTTTCCTCTGTAGCTTTCCTTAACAGCAATGCTTCTTCAAGAAGACGAGTTGAGGCCAGTGACTTTCCAAGCGCTACCAACAGACGCTTCATGAGTGCTCACCAAATCAAAACATTTCTAAGAGGTAAGGGGTTGGCAACCCTTGGGCCATTTAAATGAACAACATTTAAATGAAAACTCCTGCTTTGTACCATCTACTCCATTACATATAAACCAGAGATTGCAGGAACAGCCCTGAGAGCTGTAGCAGGGCTCTGGGCTCGACGTGAGAAACACATAATGTACCTGTTCAGGACATGCTGACAGGTGATCTCTGAGCAGTGCCCCTTCCCATGAGATTAGAATTAAAGCTGGGGAAGGATTTGTTTTCTGTTGGTGGTGGCTTTGTTTGTTTGGGAGCTTTTATTAAAGGGATTTATATGATAAATGGAAACAAAATTTTAAGTGAACTCTAACTGATTATGATTTTCTTTAAATTTAGCATATAAGAGAAAGGAAGACCACATAAAAATATTCCATGTTCCTACAATACTTCCATGTTTAACTTATGGTTAGTGTGAAATGATCTCAAAACCCCCAGATTTTTGCACTCTAGTTTTCTAAGCAAACCAATATATGATTAACTTCACTACCTTTCCTGTGGTCTAGTTCAGCCTCAGAACTCAAAAATCTGCAAGCACATTAAAAGTGCAAGATGTTGCATTTTGTTATGTATTCAAACTGACAAATTACTCTGTATCATTCTCCAGTTTATAATATTAAGCACTTTATCAGTAAAATCCAACTCTTTCTATATATTAGGACCTCTATTAATTTAGCTTGATTTATTTTAAATGTCATTCCTGTATGAAACCTCCCTGTTCACTGAAAAGTCATCAAGACTCTTATCAGATAAGGACAATAGAGACTTTCAAGCTCTTCTTGCACGAGGGAGATTGTCATATGTCATATTTTTATTAAAAGTTATTTCATGTTTATGCCTGGTGAAAATTCTTCTTTGAGAAAGACTTAGTTTATACTTGATTTTAACATCCACTACTGACTATTCAGTATTTTTCATATATTCTACTTTGTTTAAAATCTCTAGAAAGAAGTCTGGGATGTTACCTTTATTTTGTCATCACAATGGGAAACCTTTTTTAATGTTGAGAGTGAATTGTAGCTTGCCCTATTACTGAAGATGTGTATTTGCAGCTATGAAAAAGGACAGTGTTATCAGTGACTTCCCTCGGTTTTGAAGATTTCACAAAGTCTTCTAAAGAAAGGTTTCCGTTACTTTCCTAACAAATAAGCTCACGTGTGAATCCTTTAGAAATGTCTTTATCTTAAGGCACAGAAGTCAATGTTGAAGTTACTTAGAGTAAAATTATCAAATATTTACAGGTTAAAGATGTTGCTGGGCCTGTAGAGAGTCACTGTAATTTGTGATGTATGATGCCTCCTGCTGAAAATCCCACTAGTTACGTCTCTTGATCCCATTTTCAAGGGATTTTAGCTCACAGGAGCCTAAAGGCATGTCTACAGTCCTCAATGGAACTCCAATTTGAGGCGTTGTAACAAAGCAAACATGACCTGGTAAATTCAATAGTGAGGCATAACTTGCAGTGGTGTTTGCTGTGGTGACCCATGATTTTGGTTCCAACATTATCCTGCACTCAGCTGAGCTGTCTCTGCCAACTGCTGATTCACGCTTGGTGTTATTTATGTTTGAGTCTATACAACTTTTTGATAGTCACTCCAGGTTTTCAGAAGAATTGAGAGAGAAAATTCCCAAATGTGTTGAATGTATGACTCCCATTTGAATGCAAATGAATGTAGTTCTCATATAGCCTAATTAAATTAAATGCCTGAGAAGATATTAAAAAGATCTTGGGTTCCGAGTCATTTTGAAAATGTGGTCTCAACTGTCAAGTGTTAAGTTATACAAGATATATAGAACTAAAGAATTGTATTCATCTCCCTTTTGTGGGTATTTAGCAGAAGAGATACAGGGTCTGAAATACCCAAGGCCCAAATCAGAGCAGACAGTAAAGTAAACAATAATTTTACATGTCCTTCCTTTCAGCATTTACCAGCTCACACATTTGAATTTAGAGAGTTTTAGCATATTATTAGTCATGAATGCCAGCTCTGTCACTGACATCCATCAAGTCATTCAATCTGTTTATGTATCAGCTCCAGTTCCGCAGAATGAGAAATTATTTCCTTTGCATCGCAAAAAAATTGTGAAGCCACCACAGTAATGATTGTGATGCCCCCAGTGTACAGCTAAGCATCTAACACATTACTATTTGTTTTATATCTCCACTTTACTCCCTTATTTTAATTTTCCTCCAAAAGTTTCCTGTCATCCACTTTGTTCCTTCCTTCCTTTTTTTTATCCATCCACAGTTTGCCTCCCATATATTTTTTTCTATGTATCCTCACATGTACATCAGAGCGAGGATAAACTTACCAGCCAAATCTTGATATTGGTATTTCCCATTACTAACAATAAAGTCATCTCATTCCTTCCCATCTCATTCCTCCCCTTGTTTGTATTGTGTATTTCACATACATTTTGGTATCAAACAATGAGATAGCTGGTACTGCAAGGAGACTTTAATATTTTAAACCATTCAGTCACGACCTGGCCCAGCGGAACAGCTGCTGACAATTTGCTACTATGAAGTGACACTTTGCAATGCTGGTTCTGGGATCTCTGACTCAAACAGCAACGGGAGAAATGGAAAGATGAAGCATCCCCAGGTTCTGAAACATTCACTGCTTTCTGTTCCCACAAGTCAACACTGAGGATGTGTATGTGAGAGGTGTGGTTCTGGCATCCTGTAGTGCAGCGAGAGGCCCATCTAGAGACTGGTTCATCCACAACCAGACTTGTGCAGTACATTAACATCATGCAGCACAATCCAGGCTTATGAAGCATGTCAGAGAGAGGCATGATTCTCTTTGTATTCAAATAAAGAATCCTTTACACTGCCATCTCCTCTTTACTTTGATTCTCCTCTTAACCCCACTAATTAGGGTGTGATCCCAGTTGTCAAGGCTGTTTGATATGGGAAATTCGACATGTGCCCCTTTGCTGATCACCACAGTTAGCTGAAGACCTGACCTGGCTGTCTCCTCTAGTAGCTTATGAATCTTATTTACATTTTCTTTCCAGCTTGTAGTAGGACAAAGCAATGCTCCCAACCCCACCTCTTTATGCCTTGCACAAATAGATTTATTATAAACACGAGGCAAATCCTGAACACAGAGAGAAAAGCACATCTTGTCATCCCTACATGACAATAGAACCCAACCCTCATTTCAGCTCATCTTCACACTAAATGACCAAATGATACAAGCTCATACATGGAATGTAACAGGTCACTAATGGCTGACTTGAAAAATACAGGCTCACCTAAGTCAGCTCTGCTGAATCCCCCTGGGACAACTGCAGAGGTTTCCTGCCTCCCACTGATGGGGGTTACCACATCTTATGCAGCTGCTTATTCTGGCTCCTCAAGTGTGTAATTTAGAGTACACGCCCTAAGCTCCACTGGACTGTGAACCTCAGCATCTGAAGGGTAACACCTGCCCTGTTTTGCCTTTGTGAAAAGCAGCCAGTGACCTCTGCAAGGATCAGGTGGGGCAGGAGCAGGGAAAGCAGTACTGCTGCTGTTTCAGTTAAGATTTGGCAGGCAGACTTACTTGCTGCAGCCCAAAGAATCACTCACATAGATTGACACAGATCACAAATGACAGGTAGAAAAATTCTGCACAGAAGAAAAGAAACTCATTTCACTCATTTTTAACAAAACTAAGTTCCAGGAATTTGCATTCACATTATGCACATATTTGCTGCAGTGTATTCTGAATATTTTTTTTCCTCCTTTGATGTCTTCAGTTTACCTGAAATATTTTTCAGCTAAATTATTGGCATATATATCACCAGTTTCTATAGATATATCTGGTCTTTGCCATTTCATTGCAAACTCCACAGAAGACGAAAATAAAAGCCAGGTTTTATGATTGACTTGCTGCTGCCTAATTATATGGAAACACTGTTTTTTGATAATAATGATATGTCAGCAGCTTGATTTACTAATCAGATTCAGTATCTAGGGATAGGAAGGGGTGTGTGAGCACATATGTACATGTATATTTGTTCCAAAAATTGCATCTTATCTAAGTTAGCATTGATTAGCAACCAAATTTTCAACAGTACTTGTAAGGAATAATTTGTCTGAATCATTAAATACAACATGGTACCTTTACAAGTAGAAATTCACAGTTCTGTCTAGAAAACAAGATCATACCAATGTTATTCTACATTGAAATCCAATAGTATTGGTGGAATGAGTTACTTATTCCCCTGAATAAATAAGGCCAGTCAGAAAACAGAAATAATCAAACTCTGCAACTCACTAATCATCCAAACTATACTGAATAATCAAAATAATTTGCAAAATGTAGACTGAAACTCATTTGTTTAACAAGTTGTTTAGCCAGTCCATCCAAACCCAGAGTCACTGCCAAAAAACTCTGGGTCTGTAACAAATACAATTTACAGCAAATGTTCACACTGCTATGCTCAGAAAAATAACATATCAATCATTTCATTTCTATGCATCAGTTTGACTTCAAATCTATCTTAGTAGTAACCACAATTGGGCCTTATTGGGCAGCAAAGTGTGGGGCTGCCCATTAGCAGGCAAACAAACCCACAGCATTCCAGGCCCCCGAGTGTTCCACTGCTGTGACCTGGGATGGCAAAAGGCCACAGGCTGAGCTGCCCATCTTCACATACCTGAGCCTGGACATTTTGGGGATGAAAAAGCTTAAAACTGTACTTTTTGTTCTATTGCAGTCCCGGTGCATGTCATGAATGGGAGGAGAGACTCGGCTCCAGTGAGGACAGTCCAGCTGTCCTAGAAAAGCCATCTTAGTGACTCCAGGCAGAATGCACCACTTTGGGATAACCAAAGAAGAAAAACTCCCTGGGTATTTTGCTAAACCATTGACATACTGATTTCTTTTACTCTACTGACCTCTTCTGAAATGTGGCTGAATTTGTTTGGTGTGACATCTGCACAGTTTGTCCTGCTAATTGAAAGACTAGATGTGACTTATTTCC
Organism: Corapipo altera; assembly: GCF_003945725.1. Lineage (NCBI taxonomy): Eukaryota > Metazoa > Chordata > Aves > Passeriformes > Pipridae > Corapipo > Corapipo altera. Next base: position 3,362,241 of record NW_020884887.1, read on the forward strand.
CCGAAGACTATCTGCAGCCAGCAAGCAGGAACAAACTTCAGTCATTTCTGATTGGCCACATTTCAAAATCTTGTCCCAGATGTACCTGGGCTGTGTTTTCTATGTGCCACTCATTTCTTTTAAGCTGACATTTTGATTTAGTTATCTCTGATCAGCCAAGACAGGCCAAGAGATCTCTTTGGTTACAAGCCAGCTGCACTTGTGCCTGATGTGCCCTCCTCTAGAGAGACAATGTACAAGTGAAGCTCCTACTTATTCCCAAGTCAACCTGTATAGCAAAAAAATTAGAGTTCATGTCAAGTAAGAAGAAACGGGGAAAAACATTCCTATAAGGACAAGTGAACTAATGTGAACCGTATCATTTCCATTTCTACAGAAAGTATCCTAAATTTTAGGCTTATTACTCACCAGCATTTGTTTCTGGCTCATTGTTTGGAAAAAATAAGCAACCAAAAACCACTGAGGAAACATCATCATTAACAGAAAATTGAGACAAAGAGAATTACCTTCTCTCACATTTGATGGCACCTGGGTCAGGAACAGAAAAAAATTAAAAGTATTTTTAAAAAATGAAAGATGTTAAAATCCCGCTGTAAAACAGGAGATCTAAAATTGCCCTGGAACTGGAGGGGACATGCATTATTTGAAAACTGTCCCAGTGATCAAAGATGAGGTTGTCATGAGCCATTCTAGCAGATGAGCTTTTCTTCCTGACTCTGAAGACTGACAAACCCACTGGCAACCTTGAAGAAGATTTGCAAGCCTCTGCAGTTATCTGCAGGCAAATGCAGTACAAAGGGGACACAGACTCTATTATGATATTTTGGAATCAGTATTACACTCATATTTCAGCTGAACAGAAAAATGGGAGTTGATGACAGATGGTAGTGGAGAATTGGCAGGAACAATTAAGAGCTGAAGAAGGCATGGGAAACGTATTTTTTGTTAAAATGCTTCTCTGTAATTAAGCAATATGTATCTCTTGACACCATTTCAGTACATAGATATGTTTTAAGACCTGAGGAGGTAAGACAGGCCAAGAAATTCTTGGGTTTTAAGTCAAATACTCTTGAAAAAGGTCCAGCAGATCTTTGTTAGCATAGCAGGTTTTGCCTGGTGAATTCCAGGAAATGGAAAATACACAGCAACATTCTTAGATGGTGAAAATATACTTAGAGTATTCTCCCTTACCCCACTTCATCATAAGTCCTGAAATATTTATAAAATTTATCGGATTTTAATACACATTTTGCCAGTTAAACACATTTTAAAAATCATGGATCTTTTTTACAAGGATACCTCTAATAGCTTATACAACCAGCAAAAACGAGGTGGAAATGTTCTGCTACAAGGAGTTCTTCCTTTTGCAATGACTAACCCTAGTAACCACATTTGATGTTAAGAGTTCAGTTCTGAGTGGTGCAGATTCACACTTCACGTCTTTGAAAATGACTCACTGCTGACAAAGGATGAAGCTGAATTGGTGGTGATTATGGTTCAGCTGAAAGTATGGTGACATTTAAAAATACAGGCCCATTTCAGGGACAAGTTTTAAGCTGATGTTTTTGAAGATGGTGGGGTTTTTTGTCCTTGGCTTTCCACCCAGTTCAATTTTGCTCAGCAAAATGACCAGTGCACTGTTGAGACATGTAATTCAGGCATCAACTGTGTCCTAATAAGGGCCATCAGCAAGGATGCTAATTGGTGTCAGATGTGATTAGGCCACTGTTCTGCAAGAAGACTACTGATTTGTTTTCCTCTACTTCTTTACTGCTGAGAATTCAGCACCAGGTGACACACTACTCTCACCTGAAGCAGGATTTGAAGGACTAAAGTCATTAGAGCTTATCATCAAACCTTCTATTCCATGTGCTAAAGCTTTTTTTCTAAGAGGAGGTTACATATTGTTTTTATCCTTTAGAAGTGACAGAAAATGTGGGCATCTTTTCCTGTAATTTTATGGACAACTGTAACAGAGCTCAACAGAATTTTTACAGAAAACAATGCAGAATTGTGATGCATTGTTGATTATACAATAGCAGAACATCGATCCAAGCACTTTCCCTTTTGTAAGTCCAACAAACAGAAGCACTGTTATTTTGCAGTGACTGCTTTTGTATTGCTTTTCTTACCAAAGCACATACATAAATAAATAAGATACATCTCTCCTCACGCCTAACATTTAAAAGCATGTGCAGGAACTGTGGGCTACAGAGCACTGCAGGTGAGTATTTCAACACTTAAGACAACCTTCTCCTCTCCTGCTTCCCTCACCTTTTCACGATTCAGTTGACACACAGAAACCACAAGCCTCTTACAAAATGTGCTCTACAGGATATTCAAAGCACAATGCACACAGACTTGAGACTGAAGGCTCAGAATTCAGCAGATAATAGCTGGAAACCTCTGTTGACTCGATCTTGTTTTTCTGAGAAAACTATATCCACAAGTAAAATCAGATTTGTTCCAAGAAGTCTGGAGTCAAGATTTGTCCCAGAAGAAAAACGTGGAGCTCGGGTTGATTTGTAATTCCAGAAAATGCGGGGGGTGGGAGGATGTAAAAAAGATCTTTTGGACAGGAACAAATAAGGTCCTGTTCTGGATGGGAACTATAAAGAAATCATGAAATGAAGCAATGCAGAAATATCTAGAGAGTAAGATGGGGAAAAAAAGTGATAGAGATTGGTTAAGAAAACAAAAACATGGCGGTAAAGGAATGAATCCCAGAGAAAAAGGCTTGAGAGTAAATTACTGGGGAAATAGGGGGGAAAGCAAAAAAATTTCAGGAGGAGGGGGAAGAAAACCCAGCCGGAGCTGGATTATTTTATACAGAATTCAGAGTCAAGTTATACCTGTTCTGGTATTGTACTGTGCTTTGCTTCATAGCCCATTTGATGAGTTCCCTTTGCTTTTTATTCAAGGCAAAACAATAACTGGAGCTGGCACAGACAGAGTGGGTGGTGGGGTGTTAGAGAAGCTATTTTGATTTCTGTCCATTTCGCCACGTTTACAGGACCTGATGTTGTTTAAACAAAACTTTAAAGTACATTTCTGACTTGAAAAACATAAACATTAAAATAGCAAAGACATAACCACAGTTTAGAGAAATGGGTGAGGAGGTTACATTTTTAAGCTTTTCTTTTCTCAGAACTACTTTTGTGTTTGACAAAGAAGAATAGCAGGACAAAGGCAGCAGCGAGTGGGACATAACACTGTCATAACATGTAATGTCCCATTGGTTGTAAAGCAATTTTGGGATCTCTTTGGGCAGGAAAAAGTATCAGTGCAAATTCCTTGACCGAAATCCCTAAATGTTATATATTTCCTTGACTTTGAATTCAAAGGCAGTGCAAAGACTGCTGTCTGCACTCACAATAAATGCAACAAAAACGCCTGCTGGCCACTGGGACATGCCCAGGTCACTGAAAAATAGCCAATGGAGTGAGAAGAAATTGTGAGCCCAATTCTCAAATGGAGCATAAGGTTTCTGAGCCCTTAGGCCTGGTTTCAAAACCTTAATGTCGGCTAAGCCCCACCCACCGACTCCAATAAATCCTGACCCACACCAACACGTAATCACATGCACTAATTATGGCTGTCACTCGCCTGCTCCATTCCCACAACACATCATGCAGCATCTTCTGGCAGTTCTAGACGACAGTGCTTAAGGGGACTTGCAGGTTTGACAAAAAAGTTGCTGAAATTGATTGGTATTTAGAGTTTAGTGGTCTCCAATGAGTATTCCTGTGCTTCTCTGACTGATTTTGATGAAGTGCTTTTATTTGTCTTTCTACCGAGAGACTGCAGATGAATTTGCAATAGAGCAGCATGGCTCCTGTTTAGCTTTGTCAGGCACCACTTAGCCGTGTTATAATTTATTTTCCAGGAAAAATTATTTCTCATGAGGGCTTCAGGCTAACACAGTTATAAAGCACCTGGCTACCGTTCAGCTTCGTGTCTGAAAGAGCTTCATTTCCATGCATAAACAGAAAAAACACCAAACTGGTGAGGAGGAAGAACCAAGAGCTCCTCCAGGTACACGTGCTGTAGGTACACAGGTCTTCTTAGGAGTGGCATTTAATTAAATGAAACACCACCTGAGTACCACAGTTAGCAGAGTCAAGGCTGAAACAGGACTGTGCAGAAGCACAGACACTGCTGTCACTCGTGGTGATGCCACAGCAGGCTCTGGGCAGGGTTATCCACTTAACAAAGCAGCCTCTCTCTGCTCATCCCTACACTGGGAACTGACTGTTCTAAATTTTTGAATGGATTTAGACCTGTATTTAACTTTGACATACTGTGTAATAGAGCAATCTTTACCTTGCTTCGGCTTTATTTGGTGAGAGTCCCTTTTATTCAGAGAGCAATGATTGTGGTGTTTGTTGGGGTAGTTTTCTTCCTATTTTCTGCTGAATTATAGTGATTAGTGAGCAGTTTGAAAGCACAGAGCTCAAAGATCGCCTCTGCTTTGATCACCATTACTGTTATTCAAGAAGAGGCCCAAGTCTGGTTACAGGATGAAAATAAATATCAATTCAGATTCGCTGCACTTATGGAGACTGTTGTACTTTTTTTCCTGTGTTTTCTTCCTACTCTTTCTATTATTAGAATGCAGGGGAAGAAATGTAGTGATGTACATATAATTAAGACAAAGTCTTTCTAGAACATGCCACTGATCATATAAAGTGACTTCTAGCGTGATTTATAATTAAGAGAGTATTTCTGTTTGTCTTGCTTAAATCTTGCATTTTAAGAAAGAGAGATGAAGACCCAATGAGAAAATGGAGCCTGTTTATAGGGAACTGCTCTCATTGCCAGTTTAATCAGCTGTGATGTTTCATTAGCAATGACTTAACCAAAGCAGACAACGCTTATCGCAGCCCCCAGCCCTATAATCATTGCACATTACTACTGTCGTGTGGGGTTTCATCAATTGTTCACTGAGCACTCTGTAATATTGACAATGGGAAACTGCAGGCTCAGGCTTAGATTAAATAACTTACAGCCTTCAAAATGACAACAGGGCAGTTTGGCAAGAAAAACCACCCAAATTTTGCAAACTTTGATACAAAGAGGATGAAACGCCAATTCTAAAATCAGGTTCAGGCAATTCACTTTTCATAGAACATGTTGAGCACTCCCATCCATCTGTACTGAGTAATTACATTCTCTTTTACCTCCCAGACACTTTCAGGAGTAATAATTCAGCTGACCTAAAACTACCTGTTTATTCATTGGTGGCATATTCTGCTTATTGAGAAAAAACCATCACCCTTTACTTAAATTTAACCACGGAAAACTGAGTGACAACATGAAAAAAATGACTTCCCCATACTTTTCAGGGATTGAATGTGTGGAGCTGGATGGAGGACTGGTTGTGTATGACCAAGAACTGCAAAGGCACTGTGCTGCCGTCATGCTTTGAGGGCTGGCAGGAACAGAACAGGGCGAGATTTGAAATCCTGTTTCCTAACAAACTTCTGGTGAAATCTAAAGTAGATCTCTTTTGCTCTATGAAGCTGAGTTACTCGTCTGCAAAACGACAATAACAGCACTTCCTTATCTCCAAGAATAAACAGTGGAAGGACTGGAGAGAAGTCAGATATCATCACCAGGAGGACAGGGTAACACAGCAGCAGTGTAACACAAGGAAACGGTTCTATTTTTTTCCAAGTAAATTCAAATCAAACTGGAAAAAGCATTTGACATCTCTGGGATTAAAACAGAAATGGAAAGAGGATATTTGGGCATATTTTCCCCTCAGAAAATAGGATTGATATCATTTTGCTCTGACTTTATAATTCCCATAGCTTATTATAATGTAGCTGTCCTCTTTGATTTGTGTATTGGAATGTACAGTGCAACTGCATATATTCGTAGAAATAGGCTTATTATTGTAACAACTCAAGGGAATCTTCTGAATTAAGGGAAAACATTTACATTAGAACAAATTACATTTTACCAAAAAACTAATTGTTACACTGAGAGCTGTATACTGTTGTAATTGCACTGTCCTAATTACACACGTTGCATTATTTAAAAAGAAGAGCATTGTTTATTTGCAATATCCTCTGCTTATTTACAGTTGCATATTTGAACAAGGAGCAAGGAGTTATTCCTACAAAGCAGCAGAGAGATTGTTATCTGCACAAACCCACAAAATTAATTCAGTAGAGGAAATCTACTCTCAAACAGAGCAAGAGAGAAATTCCTCCTGAGGCAAGACATTCTACAATTGTTTCTAAATTTCTGTATAATTAACAAAGCACTTACCATCTGCAGTGATTGACCTGTCAGATCTGCTCCTCTGAGATAACTTCAGTGACATTTAAAAAAAATAGTGTGAATAAAAAAAAGACATATTCAATTTGTAGAGAATGGTGTTATTCTCTAAATAGGAATTACAAACACTGAAGATGGCATTAGTTTACGATGCCTGCTGATTAACACCAGTAGCCCTGACGAGATGAGTTCAGCTCAGGTATTAGTGGGATATCCTTCCTTGGCTCTCAAAATAATGACCCCATTTCATCTCCTATTTTTTATTGTGCAAATGCCTCTCTAAAATATGAAAAGGTATCTCGAAAAATTCGCCTCTTTAGACTAACACACTAAACAGTGTTTACTCTCCATGAGTAAACAGAATTATTGGGAACCTTCATTTTGAAGAAAGAAGAGGATGATTCTCTGCTGTTTTGGACCTTCACTGGACATTTATTTTGACCCAACTAATTAGCATATGGAGTTGATATAATGCAGTGGCCACCTTTTTACCCCAGTTGTGTGAATACCTGAGTGTGGTAAAATCCAGCCCAGTACTGTTGTGTTTATAGAGCAAAAACACTCTGTCTTTTGACTATAATTTTTAATTAAATATACTAATCCCAAAAAGCACAATTTCTGGATTACCTCCATCTCTTTAACTGTTCCTCCTTTCTATTCCTGAGTTACATTAAGTATTTATAGACACTGCAAAAATGCTCCTCCATTAACAGCCTGTAATATTTCTTCCTTCACAAATCTGAATTTTTTGCAAATGTTATTTAGAGACATGTAAAACACAGCTTTATCCAAGCCAATACACACTTTTCTCCCATCAGGTTTTGTAAGTGATCTTTTTAAAAGTAGCACAGAAAAAGAGATGGATGTTGTGTGGCATGAGAGATGAATGCATCTTCAGTTCTAAGGAACAACTATTGAAGTTTCAGATTGGTAACGATCACAGTCAAAATGATATTTTAATCTTGGTGCACAGTAGGGAATAGACAGTTACTGCACAGTTCACTAGAATTTTTACCCCCCTTGACACATGAAAGAGCAAGTAGTCTGACTTTTCATCTTATTTCAGAAGAGATCCCCTTCTGGAGGTGGTCTAGTCAAGTCCAGCCAGTGCTCCTAATACAGAAACTTTCAGTTCTACAGTAAATGCGACTGATCTTTTATCTTTGATTTAAGTTCATTGCCACAAAATCAAGATGAATTTGTTAAAGTGTAAGGTCAAAAAAACTGCATAAATGAGAACTCCTGCAGTAACAGTTATTTGTAAATTATTGATCAATGAATTTTTTACAATATGAATTTTAAAAAGGCTATTAAACTTTCCTAAAGTACCTCTGACAATAAATAAAAAGTTCAATCTTTTTTTCTTCATTTCAGGGAGGTTTTTTTAGATTTTTTTCCCTCAATCCATATTGCTAGATGCACATTGCTATTTTCTCTTGATTCAGTGACAAGGAAGAGAGAGAGAAAAGGATGTTTCTGATTTTTCTATGATCCCAGTTCTTCAAAAATATGTGGTTTGGGTTGGTGGTATATTTCTTACAGTTGAATAATGATAGTTAAAGAGAAAGCAGCAAGGGCAGTTTCTTCTTGTTTGCAGGTAATGGATAATGAAAGAAGAGATGAAAATAAACTCTTATGGTCTTTCAACAAACAAAAGAGTACTGGCACAGATTGAGGACTCTCTTATTCTTTGAATAGAATTTTTAAAAAGGCATTTATAAAGAAAGAAGAAAGAAATATTTCTACAAAACCTGTCAGAGAAGATACAGCTGTGGAACCCACAACTCTTTAACTTGTAGAGATCCTCAGGAAAGCTTCCAAAGCCCCAACTGGGACTCACACTAACCATGGAAATGTTCCTTGAGAAACAGAAGGGAAACATATGGTGGCATCAAGAATACAGAGCACATCACACCATCAAAAAAGGGAAAAAAGCATGACTGAATCCTGGGGAGCTGCATATCAGGTGCCTTAGAGGACCCATGAAAACAAGGAACTGTTCTTACAAGTTATTAATCTTATACTGTGTAATCGTTCTATTTCTACATAGACAACTCAAATCAGGTGAATTCGAACCAACTAAAGGGCTGGTACTTTCTTAATATCCTCACACTTTCAGAGCACTGCTACAGTCCCCAAGAAAGAACTACTTAACTACTGAATGTCCAAAGAAAGTCTAAAACATCCCACAATGGTGAGGATTTCTAAAAAACAAAATAAAACACAAGTGAGAGAACTCAGCCAAAGGAATCTCTCTGTCTTAGAAGAACCTTAACCACTTGTGACTTCCAGTACTTCTGAATGAGGACAGTGTTCACTTAAAAACACACCTTGGCAAGCTCTTTACAGACACGCTGTATGTACAGATAAATCTATTTTATATCACTCTATGAGTGCTAACCTTATTGCAGGACACAGTGATTACAGCTCACACTGAATTACTGCTTTTTAAAATTCATTGTAGTGAGGATTTACTGTGTGACATCTCCAAGCCATTGAGCACTTGATTACTTTTAAACAGAAGAATTTAAGGAAACCACTTATGTTGAACTGACTGTTAATGTCTTTCATTCTCATTCTGGGTCAGAAGAACAAGCCACACGGCAAAACAGGGCTTCCTAGAATCCAGCTGGTTCAGTACCTGGGCCTTTAGGTGCTTACTACTGTCAATGTTAAGAATCCTTTAAACTGCTTATTTATGACCTCACACTCTATATAGCACACAGAAAAAACTATACTGCTGCCCACACACTATACTACTTCCACAAGGCATAATTTGATTTTCAAGATGTGCATATATGCATACAAATGGTGAACATCCATGAAAATGCAGACAGGATATTAAAATTGTAAGTGATTTAGCTTTGCTTTTAAGGTAATAATGCCAAACCTTCTGGTTTTAGTACAGCAAGGACAATGGTAAAATGTTGCTTCAACTTGTGCACATTATTTCAAATTTTAGGATGTACACTCTGAAGGAAAATGGATTATTTTCCAAGGGACTGTACAAAGATTTTTCATTTATGCTCAGACAGAGGAATATTCTACACCATGACACCTTTTTAATTCTCTATTTAAAAAGCTTTTGATGTCACCTTTGAGAGTCCCTGAGTGTGCCTACTAAAGGAAAACCTAAGAAGAAGGTGTGACAGCTGTGGTTTCTGACATGAAAATATCTCTCACTTATAGGCACAATAGCATTTTATTTATCCTATTTTGAGGAGTATGTGCTGACATTTAAAAGAGTAGAGAAGGCAGAAAACCCTAGTCCCTATGTTATAGGAGAAAAAGAAAGTCTTTCTGTGTTTTGGTTTGGTTTTGCTTTTCTTGAAGATTCTCACATATCTTAGCTGGTTTAAATGTTAACAGATGTTCAGCAGACTTGAGCACAGTAAAAAGAAAAAACTCATATATATAATTCTCTCGTTAAAAAATCAGCAAAACTATATGGGATAGCAACTTTTTAAGGGATGCAAAAAAATTAAAAATGTATTTTATTTCCATGTTCACGTAAAAAAAGGGAATCTTAAACACTTGGATATTGGTATTTTTTCTTGCTCTTTTCTTTATAAAGTTATACATGCTATGGTTACTTACAGAAGCTTCATAACATTTAAATAACATTGTACTGACATTTGCTGCATGACTATATGAAATGAGTTGTTTGTCTAGTTACTAATGAATCATTATTTCATATTACAAAACACATGACCTCAACTTACAGTATGGGTGGCAATATCAGTTAAAGAGATTAAGGCTTGCCCAACTGTGGAAAAATGCAACTATGGTTGCTCTCCTCCAACACTTCAAAGGGATATATGAAGCAGTTTACGCTCCCAATATGAATATTAGACAGAGAACTGAAGGATGCACATGAGCACTAATTTCTTAAAAGCTTTTATGGAAGTTCATTCTACGAGCACAAAATGAGCTCAGAAAGTGACTATGACATTTTATTTTCCTTGGTCCCTAAAGTGCATACAAAAGTTGCAATTACATTCAGCACCAATCTGATAGGAAGCAGCTTCCTGTGCTTTTAAATCTTAAATGACAGAAAATATGTCATTTGGCTAAATAACTTTCATGGCTCACCTCAAGGAAATACGTATTTCCAGACTGGAAATAGAGTCTGGAATTGTCTTACAATGGATAGTATGAAAGATTTTATAAAGTATGAAGAAAGGCTCATCTGAGGCCTAGTCTATAATTTTTATTTTTTTGTCTCAGACATTAAAAATTCAGAAACACTGTAATCCTACAAAGGTCACAATATGGAAACAGCTCACTTAGAAGACTATGTGTCCTCATTGCCACAATATTCAGAAGCAGTCAGACCCAGATCAGCTGTGCACAGGAACTTTCACTCACAGAAATGGGTTTTCTGCGTCAGCTAAACCCTGGAGAACAGGAGACACGTGTTTCATAAGCAACAAAGGCATGAAGTAACCAAACTCTTCAGAAGATTCCATATTGCATCTTTTCCTCTATTGTTTGAATTTCTTACACATTTGAATGAAGAAAAGATATCCTGAGTGTCTCCTCTCAAATCTACTGCCCCCATTGTGATTAGAAATTGTTCCTGTTTGGAAGACAGCTTCTACATATAAATGTATATTTGTAACAACCTTTCTCTGATTAGTGACTCTGTCCATAAGCAGAAGTGGAATTTGTTATCACAGAACTATTTTAAACTGAATACTGGAAAACATCCCAGAGGACAATAAGATTCCTCTATTACCTTTGCAAAGTAATAAGTTTCTGATAGCACTACAGAAGTTGGAAACACCTTCTTCACCCTCTTGCCTCTTATTCTTCCCTCCAATATGAATTCAGTAAGTAACTTACCTTGGCTTTCTTTTCAATCCTTTAATTTCCTGTCTCATTTGTCTTTGCAAATCTTTATATAATAGAAGCTAAGAGAAGTCCCCATTATGAATCTATATTGAAAGGGGAGCTTGCTATATTGCAAAAGGGAAAGTTAAAAATCATTACTCGCCCTTCCCTCTGCAGAATCCTATGTCATACTCCTGTTCTGAAGCCCAAAGAACAAATCCTATGTTAAAATAACACCAGCCTTTCTCTGAAATGGATTATTTTCACCATATCACTCTCTTTCATCTGATCTGTAATCTCTCACTGCTCCACACTGCAATCTCCAGCTTCTGACTATCAATACAGTTAATAAAATTCGTACAAAATATTTCTCTCTCCATACTCCTCCATGTTTCTGGTACACACAGTGTTTTGAAAACAATTACTGTGTGTATTTACCATGGAAATCTCTGAATTTTAGCCTGTTCTTTCTCCTCTCCCACAAGTTACAAAACACAGTTTTCTAGCATTAAAATATCACTTTACATAATAGTATTATGCTCTATTACTTGGAAATCTCTGTGTTTAGGAAAAAGGAAATAACAGATAAGGAAATTCCTGCAATATTTGTTCAGATTGTTTTTACTTCTATGTATTTGAAGTTCATCAGCACTTACAATTAAACAACAGGAGAAAAGTACACTGCAGACAGCAGGAACACTGACCATGGTACAAGCCAAACCAGAAGTCAAAACAGGTCCTTCCCTCTCCTGTCCTGGCTGAGCAAAGCAAAAAACTTTCCTATTTCAGACAGTTACAGGTCCTGTGGAGGTAGAAGGAAGGTAAGGTACTTAGTAGGAGAGAGGATGGAAGAAGTCACAGAGAGACAACATTTACAAAGACAAAGGTTGGGGTCATGGAACCTGGGGTGTTGGCGGCTGAACAAGACTTGTAGCTGGATTAATGAAAAACCTATTTCTAGTAGTTGGTTTGTATATATAATTCACACATAATTCTGATTTAAAAGATCACAAGACACCCAATTCTATCAGTATTTTCTCCTCCTAGCTGCAGTAATGCACAATGGATTTCTGGCTATCCATCTGACCCTTTCATTCTTGAAAATTAGCACATGGCCCTTAATAAATAACACAACCTGAAGCATTATTTCAGGCTATCTATGTATTTCATAGACGGTTTGCATCATCTCAGGACATCTTATGCTAGATTTTCTCTAAACTGCTTTTTTTCCCTTCTATTTTTTCTCCCCTGTCTGAGAGGTCTGTAAAACAGTTGCTGACTGATGTTGACCTGTTTTTCTCTGTCTCTTCACCATATACTTAACTCAGTGAGTAGCTGTGAAGTTTACTGAAGTAGATACCATCAGACTTGACAGCAAGAGAAAAACTCTGCCTTGTATAAGCAAACAATGGTACCAGTATATGGAGAGCCTAGAGGACAAAAGAATATGACTATTGCAATTCTGTTATTTACAGCTTTGTATTACAGCTTTTATTTCTTTCTCCTTCTTGAGATTGAATGGAGCCAGGTTATCCCCAGGCTCCTTTAAGTATTTCTTTCAGAATATACATCAATCTGCAGCCTCTCTACAGCCTCCATTACCTTGGCACCTGAGCACCTTACAAGCTTTCACTATCTTTGCTCTCACAACACCTCAGATGCAGGCAATTTTTATGATATCAATTTACTAAGAGAGAATCAAAGTGCACAGAGATTTTTAGGTATCTCACATCCAGAGTGAAATTCAAACCCTTCCCTCTGCTCTTTTTATAGTACCTGGGGATCATTCATCAGCTCCTCAAAATGAGATTCGGGACAATCTGAATCCTGAGCGTGGAGTCACCCACAGGCTCAGAAAAAATGAGAATAACCTTCTCCAAAACAACTGCTAAACCCATACGTGTGTTCTGAGCTGTCAGCACCACACCAGGGTGTATTCAGAAAGTGTTACTACAACCCCTGTTTAGAAGAGAGACATTCCTACAGCTGAGCATAGATCTGTCTTTCTTACGCCTACAGGCATCCCTCCTCTCCTTTTTATATAAAAGTCACCCACAATAGGGGAAATTTGGGTGCAGTTCCTTGCTCTACCTAAAGGGATTCAAAATTCACATTTTTCTCCTCATAGGAGAGTGAGTGCCACAGTCCTAGGCTGGGGAGGGGAGGTAGGATATATTTCCTCAGCTTTGAAAGAGCTGAACAAAATATTTCAGGTTCAGTGGTCTGGGCAGAGTGAGGCAATGTGACTTATGTCTCTGACTGTGAAAACATTGTCTGATTTTACATTGGTTTTACTGCTTGTGTCACACGTACACTACTGCAAGTCTAGAAGCCACATTTTTGCTGGCAGCAGGACCGTCTCAAAGAATTCAAGGCCATTGGAATGCAGAGTCCTGATGAAGGAGATCTCCAAAACAAATGCAATATTGGCCTGTACAGCTGGGAATTTCTATCTGAAAAGCAAGGAATTAGAGCCAGAAATAATTTTGTTTTCTCACTCTAAGACAGAAGAGCTAATTTCTTTAGAACAATGCCACCAGACCTTCCTATATGCTTGTGATGAAGTGCCAGCATCTTTTTATACCTATTACTGGAGGAGAAGCTGGTATAACAAACTTTTACTAGCTTTTATCTTTTCTATTATGGTCTATTGAATATTAATAAATTACCATCTGCCAGAGTTTGCAGGAGCAGCTGAAACACTGCCTGCATTAAAATTGAAAATAACTCCTTCTCTCTTCACAAACTTCAAGAGAACACAAATTTTAAAATAATGACTACTGCCTGTACTATTTCAGTGATGTTTCCCTTTAACAAACAATGTTAAGATTTATGTGATACAGTCAGCTTTGGGATTGATAATTAATTGTCACTTAATTACACACTTTAATAATATTTATTCTGAAGTTATAACAACTCTGGCTTAGAAAATGACCCTGAATCACTTTAATTTATTAATTCACTTAATTAAAATACTTAATCTTGAAAAGAGCTTTCAGGCTGTTCAAATAAAGGTAAACAAATCTTCAAATTAAATCAACACTTTTTTTTTCCCCTTTGATATATGTAATTAATTTTCACTCGACTCAATAAATAAACCTCATGTAAGGTTGTTCATGTGACAACAGAAAATGGCTTGCTGTCAGCTTAATCTTCCTTAACACTGTAAAGCATTTTTAGTTTTGCTGACAGGCCTGCTGAAAACCGTTTGCTGGAAAGCAATAAATATTAGCATTTTTCCCACTGGCACTGCAGAAAAAAACATTTATTTCCAAATTATGATCATTAATCAACATTTTTGTACAAGCAATCACAAAACCTCCCAGGCTAAAGCAAACCTGATCGAAATGAAACTTCTATTTGCAATCAGATGTAACTTAAGCACACTTTACCCTTAAATAATCAAAATTTTTGTTTTCTTCTGTTACTGGCTGTTGGTAAAGGAGTTCTGTGTGCCAAGGATTGCACTTTCTATCCCTCGTGAAAGTTTTGAGACAAACTCAATTACAGAGTTCACAGCACTGCCAAGATTTCACATGTTTAATGTTACTACTGCAATTAGCTCCACCTTCATCAGTCAGATGAACCACATGCATGAGGTGCCAGTGTCATGATGAAACCTGTTACAGGTACAGGCATGTGAACAACTCTATAAATGCAAGTTTTACTCTTAAATTTAGCACATTTCCTCATATACATAGTGCCAATTTCACGTGTTTCATTGCAGAAAGAAACCCTACATTTTGAAAAGCTGGTTTCTAATGAAAACAATTTTGAATTGTTCAACAGAATTCTTCTGGAGATCTCATTATAGCATACACTTGACTATACCTTCCCCTTACATTTCAGTTTGGTCTATATCTTGAAAACTCTGCTACAAGAGGAATCCTCCTCCCCCTTATACCTTAACAGGACAAGAATGCCACATTTTTCATCAATTTACCATCTCCTTATTGCATGTTCAGAGCTTAAGCTGAAGTGATTCTGGTTATTTCTCTCTATCAGTTGTATTTGAATATGAAAAGGATTCAAAAATCTGGGCTGAGTGTTTACAGTGTAAGTCTGACTCTCTCAGTCCAACTCAGGCCTGAAAAGCTCAAGTTAATTAACGACAGATCTAAGGAACTACTGTCATCTGGATGGTAATTAGATGGAACCAGATATGAAAAACAGAGGCTTCAGCTGATGTAGTTTTCCATCGCTCCTCAAAGGCTGTTCATAGTACAGGTGTTTGTATCTGGCTGGCATGAATTTTAAAAAATTGCAATTCATGAATGTCTTCACTGAACTGAAACCCGTATAAAATTCCTGTATGAACACACGCTGCCATGAGTTTTCCAGCTGCTTCTAGCACTCAAGAGTGCAGAAATAGAGCCAAAAATCCCACTTTCTTTGAAAAGGGGGAATTTTCAAACCTTTTTGCAGTTTTTAGGTGTGCACAGCAGCAAGAAATGACTACTAATGAGAAAATCGACCTCCCATTTTTGATGCAGCATTTTTAGGTGCCAACCTGAGTTTGGTCTGAATTCTTAATAAAGTCTTCAGAGGATCTGTTCTTTAGTTATATCATTATTCTATCTCTTATTTTCATCCTGAATAAAAATTCAAGAAAATACATCTGGGAAGACTTCACTTTGTTTATTTGGGTTTGTTTTCATTTTCAGTGTGCAAATGCACCCCTTGTTTAGGAGACAGCTAAATAAAACCAGAGGTCATTTTCACACAATAAGTAAAAGTAGTCAATTTTTGTATGCATTTTTGGAGAAACACAGAATGATTATCATCATGGTTACCCTGCAAGGGATTCCAGGCAGTACAAATAAATTCTTAAGCTTAAAAAGTAAGAGTTGTACCTACTGCACAGGAAGACCAGCTGGTGGCATCTCTGCTAACTGTGGGCAGAGTATGCATGTTCGAGCTGTTTAATGGAGTGGATTGCAAATTGCAATCAGAATAATTATATATCTATTTAAAACAACTTTCCCTGCAACGTAATGCAAAAAAAAAACCACTGTTCAAAAATAGCCTGAAGAGATTTGGGTGTCTCTGACAAATTTCAGAGCTCAAGTGCCACTGCAGACAGCTGGCATCCAGCTGCTCCTCCACAAGGACACAGGTCCCCTCCTCCCATCCAGTCTCTGAAGGTCATTCAGACGCCTATTGTTGGGGCTGAGACACATTGCACAACCCTGCAGACACTTTGTAGGTTCCTAAACACTTCTTAAAATCTGGTCCTGTGGGACTGAAGTCCTCCCTGAAGGGCAATGGCTGAAAACTGGTTTGCAGGTGGATTTATTCTTTTCCTACTCTGATTTAAAAGGGTGCACAACCTCAATCCCAAAAGGTAGACCAGTGACCCTATTACACAGCTACACTTCAGCCATAAAGAAGTCGCTTTATTTCTTGTGCTGAAGCTCACACAGGCTACAGTGCTGCTTGCAGGCAGCTGGTTACCTTCAGCAGTGACAGACCAGCTACATCTCCTAAATTAATCTATTTCTATTAAACATCCATGTTTTCTGTTGCCTGCTGCAGAACCGGGCAAAAATAAAATGCTGTCATGTTAGGAAATGGCATTTAAACATTAAAAAATATCAATTGATCTAAATGAAAGTGATGCTGGACTGGGACCAGTTCTGTAAAGCCCTCATTTTGCCTGTGAATGTAATATAAAATATATAATCTCTATTATCTATTTTTATATATAACCACTGTAATTATACAGAATGCATGCTAAATACAAAATATATACTATAATATTTACCAATATATGCGGTAAAGTAAATATAAATATTATGGGGTTTAAACTTATATGTATTTTCATTATGGGGATTGGTAATTACTGACTCAGGCAGGAAATGGAAATATTTGGAATATTTGAAACTGGAAACAGTGGAAAGTTTCTTATTAATTTTATTGTCCAGCATCTCCCTCTGACAAGAAGCTGGTTCCTTTTGGTCTCAGATGCTGTCCAACACCTGCAGTGTGTGGAATGAGGACTGTGCACAGCAGCAGAGGGATTTAGGGGATGTGAGGGGCTCCAGAAGAGCTTGGGGCATGATCTACCTGTGCCACGGCAGCTGCAAGGACACAATGAGCAGCCTGGGGCTGGAAGGAGCCGGGAGCTCAGGGAAGGGCAGGAAAGCAGGACAGCAATAAGTGGCACAAGGAAAAAGGAGAACGGGTCAGGGGAGGAACACAGAGAGCTGAAATATCAGAGCACAAGAGCAAAGGGAAAGCTGAGGGAGCACAGCAGAGAGGAGCTGGGCTGGATGGGCCCTGAGCTCCTGGGGAGCCGTGGGAAGGGCAGTGGGACAGCCCTGGCACTGCTGGCACTGTCCCAGGCCACCGGGGGCTGCGACCGCACAGCCACTGCAGAGCCACAGCACAGGGGCAAGAGGGAGTGGTGCTCCTGTTCTAAGGCATTAGGGCTTATTGCTGGGGACATTTTGGCAGCCTGTTTGGATGTGCCCAGTCTGATCTGTCTTATCATTGCTGGGATCTGCCTGTTCATTTATTTACACAATGATTAAAGCTTTGATCTGTTTGCTGGTTTGTTAGTAAAAGGTAGCAATGTAAAGATCCAGGTTGGAGGGGATGAAATTACACACCCCTTACAAGGGACAACCCATCCTATAAAACAGCCCCATGGTAGAAAAAGGCCCATTTTCACTATTTTCTATGTAGTGAAGAAACATGGAAATTGCATCAGTGTGCTCCTGTTTACCAGCAATTCCAGGCTGTAAAATGAGCCTGAGTCAAGCCAAATGCCATGTGGGCTGCGATGCACTCCCAGACACCTCACACTCACACTTCTCAAACCAATACAAGGCTGGCACTGAGAGCCTGCAATAGCAGAGTTTGTTGAAATGAAGTTCACAAGCAGCTAAGTTCAAACCAAAGGAAAAAAAAAAAAAGAAAAAAGTGACGATGCAGGCTCAAAAAGTCCTCAGCTCCAAGATTCCAATGTTTGGGGTTTTTTTAACATCAGTGTTTAGGTCAGCTGTCCACAATCCTCTTCCATCTTTTATTGCTATTACAGTATCATGGTGCATGTGCTAGCACCAGCAACAGACAGACACGTTGTATCACAAGAGTAGAGACCTTTCCCTCCTGCTCACAGCGCCAATGTGAGAATACTCAGACTTAATTGATTTTGGCTGTCAAGTGCCAATACTGCGAAACAAACAAGGCTTCTTCTCAGGACTGCAGAGATCTTTGATTCTGAATCATGTCACAAACAAACAGACAGACCTTCAGCAAGCCACTTAAAACTTTCCTGACTAAGCAAGGGGATACCAGCATATCTTAAACCTCTGTGAGGCACTCATACGTTACGAGAGAAATTGGACTCATCAGAGCTGCGTCTCCATGAGAGACAAATAAACCTCTTTCTGAGGCAGTGACCACAATTTGAATGTCTACGATTTAGCTGCCTAAATGAAGCAAATGTAATTTTATGGGTGCTAAGTACCTGCAGCACCTTTTCTTGAATGTGACCAGGACCAGGCTGGGAACCGAACACAGTGTGAACATATCAAGGAAACACATGAAGGGAAGGAATATCCACTGGCAAAAGAAGAATAAAAATAAAAAAAAAAAAAAAAGGTGAGAAATAAAAAAAGGTAGATGATTCTGCCCCATACTAGACGTTCCAATGCAATGGAGCACACAGTTCATTTAGTTTAGGAATTCATTACTCCAACTGTTGCTCTTGATATTCCCTAGAACAAAGACAGCAATCTCTGTGTGGGAGACACCTCTGCACACAGACCAGTCTTATGTTAAACTTGACCTTTCAACTTCAGAGTGAACAGGTAGATTTGAGGTCTAGTCCATGCTCCCACATTATGCAAGCAAAAGGCACAGATTTGCTGAAAATTGGTACAACTCAGGCTTTCCACTGCTTAAGGAAATCTACCTCTGTGAGCAACACAAAGTGCCTGCCTGCAGCCCAGCAATGACAGCAGCTGGGACTGGAAAGTTCTGTCAGCAAAACTAAGGATTTCACGGAATCAAAGTAGCCTTGGGAGGAGTTCTTGGGAGAATTACAGGATAACTGGAGTTTAACCAAGCATGATTCAGGTAATACATTGTCTGCAAAAATGTTTCAATATGTGTAACCTGTAACACACCGAGTTCAGTGAGGATGATCTGTTAGTTCTGCAGTTACAGAAACAACCAGAGGCTCCAGATCTTGAAGATCATTCAGAGTACTCTGACACCCCTATAATTTAGGTCTGCCTCTAGTGAAGGCAGTGACATCACAGCAATACTCAGCTACCGTAAGATAATGCAGACTTTTAGCTTTCTAGTTACCTAGAAAATATTTTGTCTAAATACCATTTGGAAGAAAGAAATCCAGACAGAAATCTCTTTCTGCCGATTCCTAGAAGTCGCAAATAATTTTAAAAACTCGGTTCAGCAAATAACCTAAATTTGGGGTTAACCTTTACTTACAAGTAGTCCCAGTTTAATCCAGTTTACTCAGGTATCTAGGCTTTTACTGGATGAGGTTCTAAGGACTCTGTAATATTCAGATAACCACTACTTCCCACCAAGGACCTCAGTTCTTCTAGATTTCACTAAACTGGTACTAAATCAAGACATTGCTTAAAACCATTACTTTAGAACCCTTGCTTTAGACTACTTTTTCATAACTGAGATGAATTTTGTTTTGTTTAGCATGAGAATCTTGAATTTAACTAACTCACATTGAGAAGTTCTGTTTCCATTTTCAAATCACAAGGCCAACAACAGAATCACAAGACACTGAATCACTTTCCCCAATTCACTGTATGTCACTCTGAATCCGAGCAAGACAATTCTTATGAGACATTCAGGTATGACCAGAGGCAAAAATTCTGGCAATCTAGTGTAAAACATTTTTCTTGTGCGATTCCAGGCTTTGCAGACTTTTCCTGTCAATGGAAGCCTTTTGATTTCTATGAAGTCACTCCTGATTTACCCCAGGGGCAGTAAGACAGAAGCTGGAGACACAGCAGTACATTTTTTTCCTTAGGAGCTGCCTTGAAGTCAGCTGTCCTCTGTGATTTTTGATTTTGCAGGGTATCTATCACTGTAAAGAAATCTCTCCCTCCTTTCCCAGATTCTGACTTTTCCTTTCCCAAAGTAATTATGTTTGAAAATTAAATAATACTGTTGCCATTTGTAAGTATTAAGACAAGTACCTTGAAAGGGAGGATGTGTTCAAAAAATAACGTCCAGTTCCATTGCTTGACTTTTTTCCTTGCTAGAATTTAATGAATTCTTCATTTGCTATTATAAACTAAATATTTCCTTTGAGCCCAATTAGCATAGCTGAAAGAAAAAGCAAAGCAAGGCAGTGTTCAGCATGCGTCAATGCAATGGAAAAATCAGTTCTTTTATTCGAGCTTTAATAACTGTAGCTTGATTAGAGAGGAAGAAAAAGCTATGAGAGAGAGGTGGGGGGGATAAGAAGGCCTGCCAAATTAGTTCTATAAGAATTCTCAACCTGTCTGCTCTCTGGTTTACTATTCAAATGCTAATTGAGCCTTTTTGTAAACAGAATGGGTAATCACGGAAGACAAAAACAGACACAGAAAACAAATGAAATATCGCACCTTATCCAAACCAGCACAAAATTGCACTGATGAGCTTTAGAAGTCTTAAAATTTTGTGTCTTTGGTCTCTTTAAAAAAACATAGAAAAGTACATAATTAATATAATAAGGTAAAATATAACATAATGAAATAATAAATAATAAAGAGCAGTTCCTTTTGAACAATGAAACCAGTCATGTTATAATTAGATAAGAGGATTTATATTCTCAGCTATAAACATGAAAGTGGACCATGAGACTGGATAAAGGCAAGGTTTTAATTCTTAAAAATTAATTACATGGCATTATTGTTATCAGTACACAGGATGCATTAATTATACAATTAATAATAAGATGAAAGGCAAATTTTTTTGCAACTTGAAATCACTTGGGGACATTTAGTTTTATACAAGAATTGTCCTTCAGGCATTTCTATAATCTTGTTACTATGCAAAGTCAAGCCCTTAAACCTGTTAGTGGAAGTAGTGGATGGAATTAATCTCTCTTAATTTAGACCTCGTACTTACACATATTGCAGCAAATTTTAGATACCCCCTGTAATTGGGGTCTAAGGTGTAACAGATTTATTACAAGCTCTCCTCATAAAATAAACTAAGGACTGATATTGCTAGAAGCAGAGTACATCCAATATGCAATCAGGTAAAGGTGGCTTCTCCTGCAGAGAGCTGACACAATCTCTTGTACAAAGCACTGATAATGTCAATATTAAATTCAAGCTTTCCTATGAAGTTTTCCATTTCTGCAGAGAGGTAGAGTTGGGCTTTGTGCTCAGCAGAGGAGGAATGCGTCCACAAAAACTGAGGTATCAGACCTCCACTCAGTGTTTAATCTCACAGCTCCAAGCACATACCTTCTAATCCCACAACTGGACCATTTGCTAGTCCCAGCCTTGCTCAAATCAGATTCCAAACACTTGAAACCATATCACGTGCAAAAATAATTGCCATAATAATTTTTTTCATATATACACACAACATCACAACAAGGCAAGGCCTCCCTTAGAAAGGCCACATTTGACTGCTAACAGGCCATCAGAAGAACACCAGAGAGTCTGGACACCACCAGATGTGCTCCAAAGGGGCAGGTATGGACTCTCTGCACAGATGTGTGGGTGTACCAGGGAAGACCTCTTAGATTTTTGGACAGAGGCATTGCAACACCACTGCATTTCTGTTCCTATTTTGTTTTCTGTTAGATCTCAATGAAGAAACACCCTTACCATCCATTTTAACTTATAAAGAATTATTTGGCAAATATCACTTATCAGGAAAATGAATGTTCTGCACTCTGTATAAGGTTAATGAATATAATGTTTAGCAGCGTTTGACCCAATTAAACTGCCAACATGGGTTCACATAGGAATTCAGAGAGGAGTGGATGTCAGAAAAACAGAGGTTCATCTTTCAGCGTAAACCTTTGAAAATTAAGACCCTTTAAGAACACAACCCTGTGTTACTACCACTAAGTAATTATTTCCAAGTGTTATGGTGCTTTTCTGTAACATTTTGGTCTTAATTTCTCTTCATATATTGTTTCAAATTATGGCCATATGGGAGAAATGCACTTTATTTGCCAGTCATTTGCATTTCAGGTGTGTTCACTGTGACACTTCCTCATGGAGGAGCTCACCTTCCTTTCATTTTGATCTTCCTCCTCCATATCCTGTCGGGGTCAGCTCTGTAGCTGAGGAACACCAATCTGATAGGCACCTATTGTGAGACTGTTCATTTCTGCTGTGCTTTTTAATATAAGCTGTATTTTGATTTGTTATTATTTTTATCAGCACAGTCCCTTGGGAACCCAAGGAAGGGACAAGGATCTCATTGTCCTCAGCGCCGTTATCTGGGAACAAAGTGCCTCTATCAACCACACAATCTTCATTGCAGAAGATGAACGGTTTGCTTTCCTCTTTGTTTCATTGAAGGGTATTATTTAGTTAGATTTCCTGGAATATTGAACAGCATTTCTATACAACAGGGCCATCAACTTACAAATAGACTGAAAAAAATGTGTCCTTTTCTATAATCAAGATATGCTGGTATTCCTTTGGACTAGCTGGCCAATTGGCCAGTGTTCAAATAGGAAGTCAAGTAAGACAATCAAAGTTTTTCATTAAAACCTTTGTTCTTTGTGCCTTGCTAATAAAAAAAGATCAACATTCCATTTTCAAACTAGCTATAGTTATATAGTTAATAGTTAACTATTATTAAGTTGCAATATTAGAGTAGCACCAAGTAATAACAATTAGTACCAAAAGCTCTTTTTAAGAACTGGGTAATAAGGAAAAAACCTGCTTTCACCTGAAAGAGTTTAGACTGCATACTAAAAGAAAGAATTCAGCATATAAGTATTATTAAGAAACAGCAGAAGTCTAGGAGATCCAACCTTTGTGGCCACAGACCAACAAGGTACATGACCATGAGTATAACTTAACTCTCTGAGCTGAAGTCCTCAACTTACATGATTTCCTGCACTTTGTAGTATAAGGCCACATGAAAGACAGTGGGAATGAAAAGAAAATTGACAGAAGATAATTAAAATAGTTACTTAAAAGAAAAACACCAACAATTATAAAGCAGCCCAGAGCTATGGGGATTTTTTTTCTTTAGCCTGTTGACAGAACCTCTTGGGAAGTTGGGAATCACATAATATTATTCCTCACTTGTCTCTATGATCTCATAGCCGCTGTGGGCCCATCTTGAGTGTTTGGTAATACTGCACATTCCCAATAACTTGTGCTGAAAGAAGGTACTGCTCGGAATGTTGCTCAGAACACAGTCCTGATCCTTCCCAGAAACTGACTTTTCAAATACAAAGAGCTTCAAGCTGCTGTGGTTTATTCTGTTTTCCTCTCACTCACCATCCATTTTGCTTACAAACAGTTGTTTGTGAACACTACATAAGTCAATCTCCTGAAAACTAGGGCTATCTGTTATTTCTGGAAGTCTTCAACGCCAGCGGGAAATACTTGAAATAAAATATGACATTACAAACAGAGCAGAGAATTTAACAGGGGTTTTTTCTTAACCTTTCTCCTGTTTTGACTATGACAACGTGGTGCAAAGATTAGAGCTTAAAATCCTGCTTTGAGTATTCATATATGTGTGTGTGTTTTTATATGTATACACACACTTAGAAATGTGAAATAAGATGAAAAGCAACACAAGACCAAGGCAGGTACAGGTCAGGGTGTATCTAAGCTGAGACCAGCCTTTGTTTTTATGTAGCTTTTGGAGTTCTTTAGATTCAAGGTTTGTGCTCGCTCACACATGGTCTCATTGTGAATTTACTGAGTAACCAGATACAAATGAAATATTTCTAAACCTTAGTAAATCTTAGAATTGGTCTGAGTCCTCAGGAGAAACCTTCTGTGAAAAGCTGGCATTTTTCTTTTTTTTGAGTTTAATTGGAACTATTTTGCATGTTACACTAATCATCCCTTTGGGAGAACAAAAGACAAAAACTCTGCCAGCAAAACTCTTTTTTTTTTTTGAGATCTTGATTTGTCAGACACTTGTACTTGCAAGCTACCACAGTTCTATCCCAGACCAGAAACATTAATTTGTGAAGTTCATAAAAATTCTATATTTCAAGCTAAGAACATGACACTGGTATCATTTACAGTAGAATAAACCCAAAATAACTTTGCTGAAATCCATAAGGTTACAGCAAAATATGACTGATGGAAGTGTGACATAAATCAAATTTTAAGCTTCTCCTGTAAAGTTGAAACAGTCTCACCTCCAGAAATAATTCCAAACTCACAAAATGCAATGTTGTTTCTCTTCTGGCTGTCCTAGAAGACAGGTACTCAGCACAGGGCAGAGCCAGGGGAGCACTCACTTCTCCTGTCACACTACTCCGGAGTTTGCTCCAACTATTCATCATTCCCTGTTTGTTAATCTCTGTGTGTCACAGCGTGTCCCACACAATAGAGAAGGCTAATTATGCTCTCAGTAACGAGCAGTTTGTGTGAATTGTACATGACTACAGGAATTGTTAATGCTGAAAGTCAGGAAAGTTTGACTGACTGTGACATGGTACTTGACAGAACTGCAAACGTTGGGAACAGGAAATGAACAAAGATGAATACCAAATACTTTACACAAAACGTGCTAACAGACAATCTCACATAGACAGCAAGATCTCTCCTCCAGTGAGACAGAACTGACAACAGTAACAGACATTTTCTAAATATTCATTTAAAGAATATTCTATCCATCAAGGGTTGGACTTGATGATCTCGGAGGTCTTTTCCAACCTGGTTGATTCTATTATTCTATGTAGATTTTTCATTAGAGGAAGGGGTTAGCAATATAAGATATAGATGTCTTGGTTAATTTTAAGGTAATTGTGAACAAGGTGTCTGTGACAAGAAATTTGATTCTGAAAGTTATTCCAAGTAGGGATAGAGCAAGACACTCATGGCATGTCATCTGAAGTACTCAGCACAGTTCTGATCACCCCAGCAGGAAAAAATTCAATCTTAAATAAGCTTGGTTTTATTACAATAATAACAAGGGAACAGGTACTGTTGTGCACAATAACAGTGTACTTGAGAAAGGTAAAGTCTCAAAGAAAAGATGATTAGAAGTACAACACAGAGGATCAGTGCACACAAGAAACAGGAAACAATACTGATGTGTAAGATCACAAACTGGGCAAGTAACCTGAAATCTTATTAAAGCCAAGCCAGTCTTGTAATGAGGAAGTGAATTCAAACCACTGAGGAGTAAACTTGCAAAACAACCAAACCACCCTCTTTTTGTTCAAACTGAAAAAAAAATAAAATTGCAGGAAATTTAAGGACTTTATTCAAGTCAAGAGGAAACAACAATCACTTTCTAGTCTTATGTTCTTGTTTAAGATGAGTATTTAGAACTCAGTTTAATATATCTGAATATTATTTAACAAATTTTAGTATTATTTATTTATAATATTTCATTATTCTTTCTTCCTATTTGTAATTTTTCATTATTCTTTCTTCCTTAAAAATAAAAGCAGTTATGACACAGGATATGTCAGGGAATGACAAAAGACAGTTCAGAAACAATGCTGTTTTCTGCTATTTTCTCCTGACTTCTAAAGAAATAATTACAAATCACTGACCCTGATCCCACTATTTGACCAGTATGTCATCCACTGGGGGTGAAGGACAGTTTATTTTCCCCCTGAATCCACATTTTTTACCTATTTTCCTCGTGTTCTCTGTACAGTCTAATTTGGGACTCCCATGCAGTAGCTGACAGGTTTCTCCCAAATCATTCCATTTTTCTCAGCTACCACTAGTGAGCCAAACAAGATTCAGACATCCTCAGCCTTATTCGTCCCCCTAAGAGAGAGGGGTTTATTCCTCAATAGCAGGTTTGGGTAAATGCTGAAGTGCAGCCTCTCTTCTTGTGGTCTTCATAAATTGAAACCCTGTAAGCCTGCACTGAAACATTTCATTTTAACATTTTCTAGTGAGAGGGATCACATCACTACAGCCCCATTCAGGCTCTGAGAGGACAGAGAGGGGGCAGCTAATAGAGTGTTAATACTTCTAATATATTTTTCCCATTTGGCAGGGCTATTCCAGGCTCTCACCAGAGGAAAGCTGGCTCAGCCTCTCTTCATGGAACAGGCAAAGCTGCAAACCTTTCCCACACTTCCCAGCCGGTAGCCAAGGACAGCGGGAGCTGCAGGGAGCCTGCTCTGCCTTTGTGTGCACTGACGTACCAGGGAGTCAATGTGCCCCCAGTGACTGCAGGGACCCGAAGGAGCTTTTAACACAGGCTCTTCCAAAAGTTATACATTCATAACCACAGAGAAATAATTCATGTTACCAGTAATTGCTAGCAAAAGAGGTCTGAACAATGCACGAGCCCTCTCTAAAAGCATCTGCTGCCATCACTGGTGTCAAGGGCTGGCCTTGCACTTACTTTTGCAACGAAAGTGTGTTTTCAGAAGACAGGATTTTCCAGCTAATGCTGTGGGCAACAGAGCTGGTAATAGAAGAGCCCCTCCTGCTTGTGAGACATGGAGATGGCTTGGAGACAGCACAGCAATGCAAGAACCGACCACAGCTCTGCTGATGGAGGGGTTTCAGCCCCCAGTACAAATAGTTTTCAGAGAGGATGAAGACAACTGAGGTCACTGGGGCCCCGCCTGAATCCAGGTGTTCCTACACACTGAGACTGGGATGCAGGAAGGACACTCCTTTTGAGAGATTGAATATATACAGTCATATTTGATCTCAGAAAATGATAAAGGCAAAGAAGAGCTGCACAAAAATGACACCATCATTATGGTACCAAAGTCATTATGCCCTATAGCTGATTCATGTATTTATAGGAGTCATGAGGAAAGAAAGAAGACACCAAATCCTGATACTCTGAACAAGAACACAGCTCTTTTTTGGTGTAGAATCAACAACACTGATCTTTTGCTCAAGAGTTTGTTACACAAAAAAATGGAGCCTCATCTTGATGCAGACTTTGATGTCTGTGCTGAAATCCAGAAATACTTCCCTTCCAGCAATGAACAGGAAATAAAAGAGGAGCATTTGGAAACATATTTCAAAATTAATAATGTTTCAAAGCTTGTCTCTGAAACTCTTTACAAGATGAAATTTATTTAATTTTAAAAACTGA
Organism: Corapipo altera; assembly: GCF_003945725.1. NCBI lineage: Eukaryota > Metazoa > Chordata > Aves > Passeriformes > Pipridae > Corapipo > Corapipo altera. Next base: position 3,389,595 of record NW_020884887.1, read on the forward strand.
AGAGAAGAAAATTAAAGTTTTATTGAATTAATAAAATTATTTCCATATGAGCAATTTCAAGCCCACTTTTAAACAATCTTATTTTGATGGAAAAAAAAAGGCAAATTAAAAGTCTTAGACTAATACATACTTATTTAAAAGCACTTTTTAGTTCAGCCACTGATCTAAAAGTCAATATTTCACTCAGCTCTAGGACCCAAAGAGAACTGTCTCAAGTATTTGCCCAAAGGACTAAACAAAATCACTTGTATAATTAATGTGATTTTCTAAGAAGAGTAGACTCAATACATTTGAGAATACCAATGCCTCTTAAGACAGGAGGTTTCCTCACAAGCTCATCTTAAGAAGATTTCTCTGTACTTCTTTCCTATGCATATGTGTTCCAAGAAGCTTTTAATGAGCTTCACAGAGTTACTAGAGAAAAAAAAGTAGTCTAACTACTTACTTTCTAGTTCTCTATTGAATTTCTTATTAATTAACATATAAATGCTCTGTTTTCTTAAATTTAACTTTAAAGAAAGCAAAAGAACTTTTCAAATTAAGTAATGAGACAAGAATGTTAACAGCTTTTTTCATTCTATTAATTCATATACACACTAAAGTTTCTGAGGTTTTTAAGAAGCAAGATGGGAAAGATAGCAAAGACAATGTTTCCACTTTTAAAATTAAATCCACTTGACAAACTAAGCTCTTTCTTCGCTGGTTCCTTTGGAATTTTTTATCCAACAGAAATTATCGCTTTTTGGTTTAATCATACAAAAGGTTTAAAGCACAGACTCAAACCAGTAAATCTTTATGGTGTTGTTTCCAGCTATGGTCCTTCACTGGAACAGCAGCAATAATCCTAAAGATGGCTACTGGAATCCAACCCTGCCACCAGTCTCCTTATCACTTGTACTATCTTGCAGCCATCTGCAGTAAGCATTAGCCTTATAATTTTCTTCTTACTTGTTGTTTGACTGGGACCTGCCCAGACTTTGTTTCTTTCTATTGGCTGCCAACCACTGCATCAGCTTCCACTGTTAAAGACCATGTACATTAATAAGCATGTATCAAAATCTTGTGGGCTCAACTGCCCAGAAATCCCTGCTGGCAGCTTTACAATTGCTTGGTTACTTCAGAAACTGCTACAATTCCTCTCAAAATGTACCTGCACCCCTTGAAGTTCTAACTACGACAAAGGATGCTGTAAATAAGATGCCCATGGACATATTTTTCTAATTGTTTCTTAGTTTACACTATTTCCTCTATTTACCTTACTTGACAGAATAATCCTTGTTTCTAGACCGAAGCTACTTGCAGAATGTAGTGACCAGGGTGTCCCACAATCAGCCAGCTTGAGCAGATAACAAAAACTGAACACAGCCATCTCAACTTCCCTTTGTTTCTGAGATTAAAATTATATGCCCCCAATTTCCTTCCAGACTGAGGACAAATGACATGAAGCAACACTTCCAGTCAGCACAACACTTACAGATAAAAGAAAACAGAAGCAACAGAGCATAAATCAGTTTAGGCTAAAGAGAAGACAAGTTTTTAGCTAAATGAAGCCAATGCACAAAATCTGTTGGGGCAGGAGCACCAATAAAGCATTTGGGATCTGGTTTCATATGCATGTGAATAACAACCACACACGTGAGGAGTCTTAGACACCCAGATTCTGACAAAGAATATCTTTCAGGTCACCATACAAGCTGTTCAATATAAAGTTAATGTCTGTAAAAAAAATGTGTTTACATGATACTAAAGATTGAAATATACCTTGAATGTGCTATAGTGCCTTGGTATAGGAAAAAAACAGATGGAGTTTTCTCTACTCAAACCTCAGCTTGAAAGACACAAGCCTTGTAGAGCTGAAGCTTAGTTGGTGGTGCACTTCATGTCCTTCATGTAAAATATTCTGTCACTTTTAATTTTGTATCTTGTTTACTTTCTCTCTTACAAAAGAACTGGGACTTGTTTTTAGCAGCTCTGATTAAGTTTCTATTGATTTTTGAGATAGGAAATGGAACTTTCAGATTTCCCACATGAATTTAAAGCAAGTCAGATATTAACCTCGAGGTAAAACATCTGCCGTGACATTCAAAGAATAGACAAGTACTATCTTACTGAAAACAGCATCTGTGCTCAAAGCTCAGTGCCTGGGATTTGGAATTTGAGAACAATGAAAGCAGTAGGACTATATTTTTACGTGTGTAAAACCACACAGAAACACATCCACATTTACTGAAATTCACATTCCCTCAGATGTGCGTTACTGCACATACATGAAAACCCTTTACATACACACACCTTAACAACAGTTAAGTGAGTCAGAGATGGTGTCAAGGGAAATTATGCAGAATGTGAAAGCCAAGCAGAGCTGGAAAGGCTTGGTTTTTTATATCATTGTTATTGTATCTAACCATATAATGGGTATTTACTATTTTTGAGGATCAATGTCCCCTTTCTCATCCTGTAACAGTTGCCAATATGTACATACATTTTGTAGCTTAAAACTTTCATTATCAAATATATCACTGCTAAAGATAACATAAAATAAATATACATAACAATCTGAAATATATGCCATATGTAACACCCACTGAGCTGTAAACTATTACCTTCAGGTCCATGGACTGCTTTTACCCACCATGGTAGTTTTCCTTAAGCCAGTTGTTTGGAGATGTATGTGATATTGTTGAATGCTTCCAGACTAGGAACACTGGAATATCCTTTTTCCTATCAACACATTACAATCTTGTTTGGTGATTGCCTCTGTAAAGATTGCAAAGCAACTGTAGGGAGACAAGATCTGCTTAAGGACCAAAAGTATTTTAGGAAAGGTGGTTTCCACCTGAACACCTGTGTGGTGTTGACATTTACAGAAAAAAACCCTACACCTTTCCATTTGCATAACTAACAGAAATCAGTCTTTGAGTGATAAGAGTCAGTCATTTTGCCTTTCAAAACACTGGGAACTGCTCTGAATTTGCCAAAAGAAGCAATCAGCATTTTCCCCTCTACAATGGAAGACAATCCCTGGAACATAACCTATAGGTGCACAGGAATGTACAGAACATTAGCACGCCAGAAACCCATATTCTGCAGGAGACATATATTGAACAAATTATGTATTGACCCAGTCACAGGTGTGAAAATAATTGAAGACGAAATAATCACCATCACCTTCCTTCAGCAGGTTTTTTGTTAGCAATGTCTACTTCTGCCTATAGGACCATCTTCCTACCACCTTTCTCCAGCTGTCACGGAACATCCCCCCTGTTTCTATATGCACTAGAAACACATGAGTCTTTGGAGCAGGCAGTTGGGTTTACTAGTTACTACTGGGATCTACTGAAGCTGAATAAATACAGCCAAAAGAAATAAATAAAACCAAACAAAAACAATGCTGGCTTAAATCTTCAATTGAATTAGACTGAGCCACATTTGAATTGCACATGTGAGCAGCCCATTTATAGTCACTTCTCGTGAGCATTCAGTTTAGAGGCACAGATGTTCAGGGAAAATACATTTTAATCTCAGGATGAGATCATTTAAATATGGCCTTCTGTGAACATTCATACCAGTCAGGGAACAAGAAAAACACCAATCAAATGATATGACTACTCATTTCTAAGTTGTGCACACATATGTATTTGAATTTCAGATGCTAATCTGAAAAAAAGTGTCTCAAAGGTTTAAGGAACATTCAGGAAAAGGGCTGCCTGTTCATGGAAATTTTAATAATGGCAAAAGAATCACCTGTGTTCACATGAAAGGCTCAAAGCAGATCATCAGAACAATTTGGAAAAAAAGTATTTAGAGAAAAACTGTCCTTAACGGAGAGTTTTATGGAATGGACAGTTTTATGGAATCTCTGGTTAGACTAAAATACTTTGATGTTTAACTATGTTTCTAAAATAGCAGATACTCAGTAATGAATGAAAATTTACAAAGAAATTACTCAATCTGAATGAAGATTAATAACTGGATCCACTGGCAAATCATCTTTCACAAACGCTTTTCAGGCTGGGGTGATTCAGATGCTTTGACTTTCTAGTCTAATGAATCTCACCTGTAGCTGACAACTAACCCCTTTCAACAGAGAATTTCCCACAGAATCATCCTTTTCAAGGGAGCTCCCTGCTCTCCTGCTCTCAGCAGGCTGAGGTTACAGGTGTCTGCAGTTAAAATGGGCTGGTTCAGAACTGCCACCACTTCCTACTTCTCCTCTGGGAGTGCAGCCAAACTACTCCGAGACCACTGCTTGCCCCATGAACTGTCACACTGAAATCTGTAGGATGCACTGGAGTCATTTTAGATAAGTGTCAAAAAAGAGACAGAAGGCATAAAAGTAGAAAGAAGACAGCAGTACTCCTTTGCTAAAAGCTATTTTCCATGACACATGGCAAATATCTGTTTCAAGTGTAAAGAAGCTGGAAAATATTTTTAAAGAATCAGCATAAAATGTAAAGTATGTATTTTGAAAAAAAACATATTACAATATAAAATATGGGAAAAATAAACAAAAATATGTCTGTCTGTCTATGTGGAAGCTCATTTAGTTGCTTTCTGAATATGAAGCCACCAGAGCAATCCTCAGTTCATTTGACTTTCTTTTCTGTAAATAGGCACAAGTTTAATACCTGAAGGTATTGTTAAGCCTCAGGTTTGGAAAGTGTTGTGTGATCTTCAAATTGTGATTTCCAGAAGTGGTAGAACCACTGTTGTTATTTTACTTCCCTCAACTTCACAAAATATTAAAATGTACTATTGTGCAATGTAGATCGTGTTAATTAGATGGAGGTTGATTCTGATCAAAGCTGATTTTACTGATTTTATACAGACTTTCATGCCCTTCCAACATCTTCTGACAACTTTATTTTCAGAGAATACAGTAATGTTCCTAGGAATGGAAGATATTTCTGTTGTTAACCAAATTTATAGGAGAAAGTGCTGATGTACTGGGACACGTTCAACTTGTTCAAATCACTGTAACTACTGGCACTATGCAAATTTTCACTCCAGGCATCATACTGTGTTTCTAAACTACTTTCCCAACAAATGGCATGGAGTCCTAGGGTAATCTGTGCCTGGAACAAAGACTAAATCAGTAGAGGTATCTAGCAGCAAGTTAATACAAAGTTATTTTCCAATCTCTTTTTGACAGTTTGTAAAGCCCAAAGTTACTTGATTAATCCATCGGGTACTATGTTCTTCCCCAAAGAAGGAACAAGATACCTCTACTGAAAAATCAATAAAGTGAAATAAGCATGATTCTAAGGAAACCCAAGAATTTTACTCTTAAATCCATAAGGAATAATTTAGGCTTATTTTTCCAAATAGTCCCACCAAGACCAAAACACTTGGTAAAAAGAGAAATATTTTTGTGCTGCCTGTGGCTCCTTTTTGGCATTCACTTCCCAGAGATACAAACAGTAATTGAAGCTTCAGAAAAATCTGAAATGTGTTTTAAAGTCCTAAGTATGAATAAGAAAAAATATGCCGGATTTGTTGCTTTAGTTCTTCCCAGAATGCTGCTATTTAATTTCATGCAAAGGAGGCATAAAACACTCTGCTCTTAATTAGTTCTTGATACAGCTTATCTGCTTTCATGAGGGTTTGTCAGCACAGCATGAATCAGAATCATTGGAGACCACTACTTAGCTTGAGTTTATGCATGATTTGTCTTTAAAAACAGATTGGTTTGAATTGTTGGATCGCAGAGTAATTGCAGACACTATTGACTTTGTGTAACAGGTCAAATGTGATTGGGATGCTCCCTTTTCAAGTGCAGTACTTATCATTGGGAAGACAAAGTTTCACATGTATTTAAGACCATAAATGGCACACATTTGCAGGGGTTTATGCTAGTAAGTTTGCAAGTCATTTATCAGTTGAAAACCAGAAATGGCAATCAAATACAAATGAGGAAAAAACCAAATGAGCTTCCATTGCTGTGTTATTTTGTGCATTATAGATATTGCTAGCAGTAATCTCAAACTCCCAAAGTGCTTTTTAAAAGCATGATTAACTCTCCCAGCACCCTTGTGGAGAAGGTAAATATTATCTAAACATTTTACAGGTGAGGCTGACGCTGTACAAGGAGGCAAACTGGCTCAAGCAGTGCAACAGGCTGTTTGGGAAAGCAAGAGGGCAGTGGGTGAGGCTGTCACACTGCTCAGCCAGGGCAGCCCTGCCTGTCAGATCAGCTCCTGCACTGCCCACACACCTTTGCCCAGGACACTCTGCCACGGGGGATGCTCAGCACCCACACAGCACAGGGTCGAGAAGGGATCTAAGGAGTTCTACAAGAGTATCTTTGCCTGCCTTAGGTGTGCTGTTAGCCTGTGACCACTAACCAGCATCTGAATAGGAAAGTTTCATGCTCCAAAGTACCTGCTGTTCTTCCAAGAACGGAGGAGAAGGACAAGTCCCCTCTCTCATGCTACAGAAGCACAACCAGGCAGCACTTCGCTCTTCTACTTCAATGTCACATCATTAGCTCTGCACATCTTGCCTGTTGTTGCTCAGGCTAACAGGATCTGCTCAGGATCAGAAAGGATTTTGCTTATTAATTCTCCAGCTAATCTAAACAAAATGAAGAAAAAAAATAGTCTTCCATTTATATTTTCCCAGCCATATTTCGTAAACTTTAAGCATACGCAGGGGTTTGGAATACTGCAGTAATGGGAAAGGCGTTTCTCCTGTGAGGGTTGTAGTTTCTTCCCAGGGAATCCTAAAGAGCTCTGCATTCATGGGCATGATCCTGCAAGTGTTGGGCATGAAGAACTCCCTGCAGCTCCAGTGGGAGTTCTGCTTGAGAGGTTTTGAAGCTTTTAACAATATTAGACTGTAACAGCCCCCTGAGGAGTCTGTGAACATGCCAGCCAATATGGAGCACAGCAAACCACTGCTCTTATATAATGTGTCACAGGCTCTTTTATCCACCCAGAGCAGACAGATTATTTGAGAATGAGTCAAACTACACACACACAACCACTGCCAAACATCCAACCTCAGGAATTCCACCACTGGACAGTGTAAGCTCTGACGTGTGTCATTATGTTCTTTGTCAGATGCAACACAACAGGGACGTGAAATCTGGGGCGCTGCTAAGTGCGACTGCTTTTGAAGGAAGAAACTAATCCTAGCATTTGACTAGGGTAAAACTCTATAATAAAACATAAAACTCTGGCAATAAGTACAAGCACACTTGTATAGCTGTGGAGTAAAACCCATTGCAAAAGGTGGGTACATATGCATTTCACAAAATATTATTTAAACTTTGAATTTAGATATTTCAGACACAAAAAATTAAATTACGTTAATGTAAGCTCTACAGTGCTGCACCATCATGCTTTGTGTTGTCAAACACAGCATAAGACTGCAGGGAAAAGGACAGTGTCACATAGAATATAGGATGATGCCATTATGTAATTTTGATTTATTAATAATACATACCTATTTGTTATGCACTTAAAGGTTGTATAAACATGAAAGTACAGGACAGATGAACTTAACTTGCATGAGCAACTTCCATTATGACATTTTCCAACTTACACTGTGTGATTTTGTAAACTAAATAATTTTCTTTAAATTTTAGTTATGTGCACATGAAATGTAATATAACAAAATATGCTCTGAATATAAGAAAAAAAATTTAAAAAGAGACAATTAAATTTGCAGAGAATGAAAGAATATTTTGTCTTTTAATTATGAAATAATTTCTTAAATTTACCAGACTAGAAATCAAATTGGAATACCAGATAATTGGGTTTGTTTTTATTATTAATACTATTGTTAATAGTAGTATTTTAACTTTTTCCTCTCCTTGATCTACAAAGCAATCAGATTCATAAAATGCTGAGAACCAAGAGAAAAACATCTCACACAAAAGTTTAAGAAGACTCCTCCCGTTTTGCTTTAGAACTCCACAGAAGTTGTGGAGAAGAAGACAAAGAGAGCAACTTTCTCCTGAGCTGCTCGGTGCAGTTTTCCAACAAGTGCAGCCAGTGCTGCACTGAGCAGATGTTACACTGACCATCACTCCCAGTTAGTGGAGAACACTCCACGTGGGGCACCTGCCCTTTCCAGCAAGAGCCAATCCCAAACAGGAGAGAAGCTCACAATGTTGTCCCTAATCCGTCACGTGCTTGCTGATGATCACATCTTCAAACACTGGTAACTGATTTTATTTTTCCCAACTTTGTGCAAGAGCTTCTGACTAAGAGCTGTTTAGCAACGAATCCACAAGGTCATCTTTAACAGGAAAGTAATGGACTAATTTGAAAGCCAAAGCCCAAATATTTGCTTGTAAAAGGTATGTGGCCGATTATCAACTTTGTAGCTTTGAGATAAGGTATCTATTTTGATAGCTTAGAGTCTCCAAACTATAGATGAGCACTGAAAACTGGAAAAAGCAGCATTTCCATTGGGGAGCTCACACAGACAACTGGGGGCCCTTACTGAGGCTCAGCCTACTCCTTGTCAGGCCAGTATTTTGACAACTACATTCCACATTGAGGGAATCTGAGAATTTATGATCTACTGTCTAATTTCTCAAAGAAGTGCTCATTTCAATGGAATCATTGCCTAATAGTAGAAGAACAGCCTACACTGCTGGAACGTGTTGCTCTGCGGGGATGCATAAAGGAATTACTGATTTTCCAAGGACACGGTGACAGCAACTTTGAGAAATCACATACATTTCAAATTGATACAGGTTTGGGCTCTTGACTACTGATCAGATTAACTGTCCATTTGTTCAAACTTGTATCATCCTTTTAACTTTTTAACTACCAGAGGGTAACAGTATGAATCAAGGCACAATTCATACTTTGCTATTGACTGAATGGCTGGGTTTTGTTAATAATGCACAGTCTGGCTCGGGGCATTAGTATTTCATCACATTTAGCTGCAAATAACATTGCATGGGCATGGAATTCTTAGAACTATGCTTTAATTTTGTCCACACAAGGATCAAAAATCCCTGCAAATTGCTGTATTCATGTACAGCTCATGTCACAACCTGCATGAAATACACACTTTTGTAGAACACATAAACCTACCTAATAAAGCTAAAGCAAAAGAGCTTTCTAATTGTATTAGAGTATTTAATTGAAGTGTTATCTATTGTTAAAAGAGTTAAACAGTTCATAGTTTCCCCTAGAAAGAGAAACAGCAATACACAGAAGTTACAATTTAGAAAGGATGATTTTTTTAAAAAGCAGAAAGGTATGGTGTAAGATGGATTTAACCACTGAGGCTTGACGCTATACTGCTTAGATTCATTTGTTCCATGATAAAGAAGGAATCTGGTTATGTGCATTTCTCCAATAATTGTGTAAAACAATGCATCAGTGCAGTCAGTGAGAGTTTTCCTGTCAACTTGGAGCTAAGATTTTACCAGTTATCTCTGCAACTGGGTACATGGGCTATGTAATGTCTCTTTTCTAGGCAAAAATATTTGAAGTACTTCATTCATGGTCTGCCAGCTTGTCACATATCTGCCACAGATATAGGAAATATATATTATTTACATTTTTAGCCTTTAGATCATGCAAGTACAGTTACTGGCAAACTCTGACTGCAGAATGAAATGTAGGAAGACAAATAACATACCTTCTATTTTCCCTGACAACACACTGCAAGGACGTATAAGTTAAAAACCAGATTACATTCCTAAATATTTGACAAGCGTTATTAAAATATTTGACTCAGTATTCAAATAGTTAATGATGACTGCTGACCCACACTAAACTTCTCTGCCTTGTGTTAACTGGCCTTTCTAATGGTATCATATAATATTCCTTCAATAGAGCAAAAAGAATACAGTAATTTAGTGCCATGACAGCTCTGTCTGCAGGTACTTCTGCTATAGACCAAAGATCTGCTTTTCATGGTTGTCATTATTTATGTCAGTTAAAATCCTTACTGGTTTAGTAACATATATAGAAAATGTGCTTGTACCTTTATGATGAGAAGAAAACTAACCACTGGCCAAATGAAGACTGTGTAATGCCAAGCACATCCCAGCTCACCCACTGTTCTATGCAATAAGGTGCTCCTTACAGGTAGAATCAAAATATTTCTGCATGGGCATCATTTTGTGGTCAACTGGTGATAACAGCATTTTCCTTCTCCTGTAATGATCAAGGCAAAGTTCTTGTTACTGATTAAAGTCTGTAAGCTGCCTAAATTATTCCAAGGAGTACAGGAAAGTTCTGATGATGTCCTTCTTGAGGAAGAACAGAAAATAACTCAAATGAACACATAGATGTTATTTTATATATCTAGTTATATACAAATTTAGATATTATCAATGTGCTTGAGTCTGCAGTGTACTCACACTCCTTTGATCCACAGAAATTTCATCTCCCTTCTTGTATGTGGTTGTCTCAAATCTTCCACTCTGTTTTAGAATGGTTTTGCTACAGGACTGATAGTTAGACCATCTGGCTACAGCTTCTTCTTTGATTCTTTTTTCCAGGTTTTCTTCCAGATTTCTTCTAAAATTAGACCCTTTTTTGGCTGATTCGTCTCCTTTGATTACAAATCAGTATTTAGTAGTACAGTCATGACTCTGAGAAGGCCTGAGAAGATCAATAAGAGGAAAGGTGTTTCCCTATTGGAAGGCTCCCAAGGGAAGTTATTTTCTCATGCACCCCAGACCCAAACCTTTTGCTGCTTTCCAAAGCCTGTACCAGGTATGTGACGTGTCTCCTGACTGTCAGTTTAGACATCAAACATACTCTATTATCTTCTTTTGCAAGCTGAAGAACATCACAAGTGAAAGGTCGAGATTCAGCTGTCATTTGGTAACACATAATTATACAGGGCTTGAGCTAAGATTTTTTTGAAGGACTATTTCTAGTCAAACACACAAGGAGTACAAAGGTAAGAAGCCTTCTCTTGGACACAAAAAAGTTAACTGAGGAAATCCAGAATTTAATTTGTGCAATCTCACATGGCCTAATTTTCTGATGCTACTTAAGTGAAAACTGAAGATCAGACTGAAAACCAGATAGCAGCACATATTATAAAGGTAGCTGAGAGAAGAATTTTAGATAATACACTTATTTGAGAGTAAGAGCATTTTGTTGCTGGGAGTCATCCCTTATTATTGCTAAAATGCCTTTTGTTGTACAAGAATAAACTCCATCTAAACATATCATTAATAGCAACACAACTTAGGTCTTCTACAATTTTCTTCCAGCATACTGTAGGTTTCCATCTAGAACATGGCATGAAGAAAAATGAAAGCTTTGTGCAGTATAATAAACATTTCCATAGTCTATATAGTATTTCTGCTTTACATCATGTTTCATTTATCAACCTGAATTAGGCTTTTGAAAGAGGAAAATGCAGCTTTGCAGTTCAGTACCTTTTCTAGTCTTTTCTTGCAATAACAAAATTGCTTAATGTCATTTCAAGTTCATCCTGTTCCATACACACATGTACTCAGAGCTATGGGTAATTCACTTACACAGTTCAACATCTCCTTTGTCACAGATGGTAAATGTGCAGATTTTTCCCTCAAGGAAAGAAACTCTTTTATAAAATAATTGTATATTCTGCTCATTTTTTTTCTGTCACTGATGCTCTTGTATTGTTATTATACCCTGTCAAGCTGGTAATTAGCATTCAGGCTCCATCTGACACAAACACAGCTCTCAATCCTCCTTAAAAATCCCTTAGGACACACATGATAAGTAAAATAATGTAAGCCACAAAGGGGGGAAAAGTACTAAAAAAGAAGAAAAAAAAAAGAAAAAAAAAGGCAAAAGAAAAGGGAAGAACGAATAAAAAACATGAGACAGTGAATAACCACAGGCTGCTTTTGTCGTGCAGTCAATGCATTGCTCTTGTTCAGTGAACTGCATGGAGCTAATCCTACTGTGTGGAATAAGCTTTCAGAATGCTACAGCTGTCTTCCTGCAGTTGTCCTTTGCTTTTCCTACACAAAGATCTAAATACTCTTCCCATTCTCACCTTTCTCCCAAACTTCTAAGGCATGCAGTGTCCCTGGGTTTCCCTCTTTTACTCACAGTGATTGCCCCTCCTCCTTTTTCAGGTCTCTCCAGGGGACAAACATTTCCTCTTCCAGATCAATTCTTTCTTGAACACTGTCACATGTGATACTTAAGGTATCATAGTGTTCTGAACTATTCTAACTGGACTGTATTACTCTTGGTAAAATGATAATGTCTCCTTAAACTCATTCACCTACCAGAATTCTCTCATATTCAGTGCCAATGCTATCACTAGAAATAAGAAGAAAAAGAATTTTTCTTGCAGTTCATACAAGATCCTCCTTTTCAGCAATTTCCCCTTCAAGTGACTGGTGTGATCACACATTAGGTCTAGCCCAGGAATTACGTAAGACTAGTACCATCACATAGTTAATTTTTCGTTGAAGCTGTTCCCTCACTTGTGTCTTCATGTGAGACAGACTGGCACCACACTCACACTGTGTCACCAACCCATCTTATATGAGAGGATGACTCAGTCTTCTGCCTTCATACTCACACAGTAACAGGAGAGACAGAGCAGTAACTCTTACTGAAGCTGGTGGTTTAATATCAGCACAGTGTCCTAAAGTTACTACGGAAACAACAACAAAAAGAAGCTGGAAACCTCGATATCAAATTAGGATGAAAGATTGCGAGGCAGAGACCTCAGAAGTCCAATGGTTCACATCAGTCATGTAACAAGGTGGAGAGTACTCTCATAAAGAACTGTGGCTTGATATAAATCCTGAATATCTCTGAATATAAGAAATCTAAATTTTGTGATGTCAAAATAGGGTGTGTCCTCATACAAGCACAGGAAACTTCTGCTTTGATATCAGGCCAGCAATTTAAAGGTTCTGAACACTGACCTCAGATCTGTCTGTTGGCATAAGACTCACAAACCAGAGATGTCCAGCCAGGAGCAGCACAGCATGGTATGGCCTAGACAAGAAGTCAGGTTGGAGTGCTGTGTCTCAGAGCTCACAGCCATAGTGTTGGCACTGCACCCACCCAGCTACAGCTGAGCAGCTACTGAACACACAGAGAGTCCGGTATCAAACACACTGTGAGAGTCTCAGATATGACATCTTCATGGAAAAGCTACTCAGTTGTTACAGAGATACGTGCCTTAAAATAAGAATACCAAATTTAGGCTAATATTAACTAATGATCTGGTCTGGCCCTATATGCCTTGACATCAGTCTTAGATCCTAGAAAAATTCACTCAGTTTGCAGAATGGGTGTATGAGACACCTGTCAGATCACTGACACCGAGGTGTTGAGTAAGAAGTCCCTGGAGATCTGTATTTGCACATTAGGTTTCCACAGCCAAGGGAACATTCCAAGTGTGAGTGCAGAGGAGTTGTGCTTTATTTCGCTGCACAGACACACTGCCCCTGGCCTCCAGCCACAGGTTTGTCCACAAGTGGGAGAAAATCAGCTGACAGACACCACTACTAAACAAGGGTAATTTCTACCTGTAAAATGCAGACTTAGAATGATTCAAGTATTTAACAAATATTGGATGAGAAGAAATACCTCATTCAAAGTGAATTCCTGTAAAAGTGAGATCAGCGGGGGAATGACTACACCAGCCAATTCTGAGCACACCCAGCCTAAGCTGCACTATTTTCACTGTTTAATGGAGCCCTGCCTATTTTCTCTTGTTAATTGACTGATGCTGTGTGAAACACAACCTGTAACATTGAAATATCTAACACAGCCACCACTGGACACAAGCAGCATCATACCAAGCAAACAAACAATAGAGTCTCCTCTCATAATTTCATCTTTTACTAGGTGAACCAAAGAGGAGGATTAGGGATTCTGTTAGTCTGGAATTTATGGCTACAAGGAATTTAAACACATGGAAACCATCTGCTGCAGCACCCAAGAAGAAACTATTACATACCCGAATCAGGAAAAAAACCCGTAAGTGGTGCATTTTCTGCTTTTTGCAGTAGAAGAAAAGCTGTGCCTGCCTCCTCCTGACCTCTAACTTCAGCCTCTATACAATGTTTACTTATTACCAAGCTAACAAGCCAACGTTCAGAACACATTTGTGCAGTATCTGCTCACATGCTCACACTTTTCATGCAGCAGAATTCCCTTTTCCTAGGATCTCAAAAGTCCAGAGGCCCAAAAAGGGGACCAGCTGGAAGGACTGAGAGAAATAAATGTTCAAACTTGACATTGTTACTCAGCCCTCTGGGCCATATGGCTCTCAAGGTGCCTCTGTGATTTAGGTGGCAATATATCACATCAGGTGGTGTCTCAGTGACATTTCATCCCAGTACTTCCCTCCTGGTTCCAGTCATGGATAGGAACCATTTTTTCACAGAAGGTGCATCCTGCATTAACAGCAAGAAGTTTATGCATCCGAGCATGGAAATGTTACATTTTTGGGGGGAACTGGATTGACACCTTTTCTGTAAATGCCACTGGCTTTCGAGCATTTTCCCACCAATTTTGGGGTTAATCCTAAGCAGCCTCTGGAGAAGCAAGTGAAGGAAACTACAACAATAATTCTGTTCCCTCCAAAGGCACAGCATTTTACGGAGAAAACCTCCTGGCATGTCCTCTCTTTTAGCTCTTCTGTGGTTTCTTGGAAGAGTGAATGGTTAGGCTCTGAACTGTATTCTCAGTACACCAAAATGACTAGTTCTTTACTATTTAAAATCTTCCTTTCTCTTTCTGAACTTCTTTTGGAAACATTTTAAATTATATATTCAACATCCACCTATCTTGCTATCTTTAAAGATCTGCCAGATGAATGGATAGAGATTTTCAACCATTAAAAGTAAGAATCCATGTCACACATTTCCCATATTTGATCCCACTTCGTTCATTGCGTATTTGAAAAAGCAGATTTGCACAATATCACATTTCTCTGGACAGTGCACTGACCTGTGCAAAACAATCTACTGGAGAGTAATCTTCTTTCATGAAACTCCAATATTTCTGATGCCTTCAAGGCAAAAGATGTAGGCAGCCCAGTTCTCAGAGTCATAAGAGAAAAATATCTTCATAGATTTATGAAGGGAATAAATACAACTTTGCTAACCAACCCCTTCCATTCATTCTAATGGCAACATGTTGCTGCTCCAGCAATTAATAGCACAAGCATGCCCCAAAACAGGGGGAAATGCTGACCATACTAGAATAAGTGAGCCAATACATTGTCCAAGCATGTAAATACATTAAGTGACAGCATAATTAATCCTCAGTACATAATCAATGAGGAACAGTAGGGCCTTGTGAAAAATTGAAGACACTGCAATGAGACTGAATTTTCTCTGAGCTAAAATGTGGAGTCACCAGTCAATGAATCCTCCCTCAGGAGACTGTAACAAATACAAAGAACCAGCTCAAGGACAGCCCGAGTTGTAAATTGAGAGCTATAAAAAAATAATAATCTAACGATTGTACCAACGTGTTTATAATTTATAGGTTGGAGTTACAGGTGAGAAATAGGGGTTAGCAGTCTGTTATAATCTGAACTTGAGTCAGTAAAGCACTGCAGAACCACTAAATCACCACTTCTTTCATTGCACGTAGTTTAAAAACATATAATAAAACTATCAGACAAAGCCACTTTCTTTCAGGGTTTGAAGCTGGAGCTCTGGATACCAATTTGTTCAAAGTTAGAGGGCTACTGGGGAGTCCAGCGAAGGGAAGCTCTTAATTTTCCTTATAGTCTTTTCTTCTTCACATTGGGTACTTGCCATGAAAGTACAAAAAGCACAGGGGTCTTTTTGGTATAATTGAGGCAGGCAAGAAAAAAAGAATTCCATTGCACATTAAATTTTGGTGTTCTCAAACTTAATTCCATTTTGATAATCTAATTCAAGGCACCAAAAAAAGTTTGAGCACGCATTTAAATGGAGTGAAACTGGAACCTTTAATCCTCCACAGTGCTGAGTGACTCTGAGTTTCAAATTCCCTTCTCCCAGTGGGTGTTGAGGTCAGCGCTTACCGCAGAGCAAATTGGAGTCTAGCAAGACTCTGTTCTCTGTAAATAGGGGAGGCTGCCTCATCGTGCTCTGCAGGGGCTGAGCAGCTGTTCCAAAAGGGTTTATAACAAGGTTTTGGGATGTTTCTTGGAAGTGACTCCCCCTTAGAGCAAAGTGAATTAAATGGAGCAACTCTGCATGCATTTGTTAATAACTGGACAGACTGCAGTACATCCCTTTTACATTTTTTTCAGCCATTCATCTCTCAGAGTTCCCCCTGTTCCCATGAACAGACCAGTCATTATTGCCAATAAATCTTCTTACAGCCTGTACTATGTATAGGAAGGTACTGGAGCACAGTATGTAAAGATGGATCTATATTCACTCAGACTTTCTCTTAATGATAAAGTATAGCAATAAATACTTACAAATACTTATAAGCAACCTTCAAGATACTGTCCATTTATCTGACACAATCACCATTTGAGCTATAACTCATCTTCCCTTTCAAGTGACATACTGTATTCCTCTGCCATCGTGATGTGAATTTAACCTGAACTTCGAAATACCAATTGGCACTCAGTATTCTTCACCCATGAAAGCATATGAAAAATTTTCCTGATCAAATTACTTTTCTGCATGCTGTATCTTTCATTTAAATTCCAGCAATTTTCTATGTGCATTTTTCATGGTTAAATGCTCCCATGGAGGATAGTTGCAGCATTAATGGCAACTAAAAATTACTACTAAAAAAAAAAAATCTGAAAACTAAAGTAGGTCAGTAACACAATAAAACATGTAGCTAGTAAAAGTGCAGCCAACCTTTCACACTGACTGAGCCCAGTGGCATGGTTTTCTTTATACATTTACAGCCCTTTCTTTGAAACAAGCCTAATGAACACACTGACAGTTGTGTGACAGACAGAAAACCTACCAGGCGAGCTCAGCAGCTGGATCTTTGTGGGGGCTTGACAGTACTTTGACTTGCTGAGGTACTAACTCAGTAAACAAAATTGAAATAGTAGCCCTCTGCTCTCACATTGTTCACTAAAAATGTTTCTCTTAGACTCAGCTACACACCAGTCAGTGAAACCTCAAGATAATGTTAAACAATTATTCTGATCCATCATAGATTCTTGGATATTGTGAGAAATTGGGTCGAGTGAGTCAGTGATACACCTGCAGACAAGGTTTAACACTGATTTACCCAGCCATCCTTACACAGGAGCTTGTCCCTAGTACCAAAGGGCTTTTAGCACCTTAGAATGCTTAGTATTGGTAGAAATGCATAATTGTCTGATGAATAACTCACCACCTTCTCAAGACAAGGGTAAACTCTCCATAGCTTCAGCCTGGCAAAATGAAGGTTGAAAATCAGAGCTAACAGGATACATCTGCTGAGTAGATATAATGCTTCCCTTATTCCAGAGGAAATAAATTAAAAAATAAAAAAAAAACCTCAAACAAAACCAAACAACGGTCACCTTATTCTGAGGTGATTTTTTTTAGGCTTAGAATTCACTGGTGAGTTCATCAGCAATCTGAGCATCTTAGGAGAACCCTCGCATACCACAGGAGAGAAACAGCAAGCCAGAAAAAACACTCCCAATCCACTTGGGTTCTGGGCTCATCTCACTTGCAGCAAGCTGTAATCAAATGCTGCTTTGCTGGAAAGGGTGTGATGGATTTAAAATCTACTTCTGTGGTTTACATTTTGCTGTAAACTTGGTTTAAGGCAGCTCAGCCAGGAGCAGAGGAGCACAGAGGTCAGCACCTGCTGCAAAGCCCACACTGGAAGCACCTGCTGTTTTGAGATTCCTGCCAGCAAGGCAGCATAAAGCTTTTGCAAGTGCAGTTGGAAAAGTGCAAAAAAGCCTTACAAGTACTTCAGGAAAGAAAGTAGAAGCTGAGTACAAATCTGTAAGAAAGATAAGGTTTTGTGAGCAGCCTTTTATCTCAAGGGAATTTAGCATTTCTGTAGACCACAGGTACTGCAGGGTCATCTCAGGCAGAAAGGTCCAAGCCCTCTCAACATTCCCCATCAGAAGGAGTGCTTCCAGCTTTCTCAGGAAGCTGAAACACAGGGAGTGTGGAATGTAAGGCCAAGTGTCCTGTGAATTCCATGATATGTGTCAGGTAACAACTTATCTGGCACATTATCCACAAGCTTCCACACCTGAATGGATTCACTGTACACCAGCTCTGACCAAATCATGGACAAAAGAATAAGCATGTGCACAATTTTAAGTATGATTTGTGCTATAATGGACAAATAATTTAACGGAAAAAAAATGTATGCAATATATAGTGTTGGGGTTTTTTTTTTGCTTTCTTTTGTGAAAAAACCAAATGTAAAGCATATATTTCACTTGACATAATATATACCATATACAAATACTTTATTTCCAAACTTTATTTATTTATTTAGCTATTTCCAACATTATTTTTGAAACCTTCACTCCTTCTTTACTTGGGTAACTGCAAATACAAATATCATTCAAAAGCTGTTGTTTGAAAATGTCACCTACAAAGGAACTGGATTTGAAGGAAGAAATTATGAGTTGCTCAGAACTGGGAATGAGGTGATGCCATACAGAGTTGCTCCATTACAACCTCAACACCTTTCAGAATTCAAATTAAAGCCCCATGGATGCCACTCTAACGGGAAGCTCAACTTCCCAGAAGACTTCAGGCTTCTAATAGGAAAATCTTTGCCTGTATGCCAGAGCCAAAGCCACAGCTGAGATTTAGCTGAGTGTAATTCCACAGACTTGGAATTCAGGATATTTTGCATCACTTAATGAATCTGCTGTATCTTGAGTAGATTAGTTTGTTTTCTCCAGGAGATAAACAGCTATTTGACCTGTATGCATATTTCTATATGACTTTCCATTTGTACCTTTCCTCTAAAGAAGGGAAGTGCCAAACATGCAGAAAAGCTTCCTCCAGATCAGGCCTGGCAAACTAACAGTGAAAAGTTCTGTGGCAAACAGGAAATGCACTTGTCTGACTTCAGTTCAATAACCTCCTTAGTGAATTTACTAAATTTGTGTGGGTTTTTTTTTTTCTTAATCTTATTACAGGTTCTTGAAAACAGGAAATTGCCTCCATTCTGAGAGATCGATTTGCCTGCTCAGAGTATGATGCTTCTCTGTGGTTGCAGCTGTAGGAATTAGCATGAGATGAGAAAGACTTCTCTTTTGCCAACAAATCTGCACAGAACACACAGCCTTCAGACAACAGAGTCATGATGTGCACACACCTCAGGCACTCGGGGTGAGCCAGCTGGGATCAAACCCTAACTGCTGTTCCAGGGAGTGGGATGTGCAGACATCCAGTAAGTACTGGCTGGAGCAGTGTCATTACGAATTGCCTCGAAAGAATGGCAGAGGCTGCAGGATTGTGGTGGGGCTGTTCCACATGGCATCATGTTACCCTTCTCCCTGTCCTTAGCTCTTCTGTGATGAAATAGTGGTGACACTGTCAGGACTAATTTGCCCTATTCCCTCTCTGCTACTTGAGAGCTCTTCCATGAGAAATTGTTCTTTGGAAATTCCAGCAGAAGGGCTCACAGTATTGTCTGTACTGAAACCACCTCGACGCTGGAGCTTGAGCCAGAGCAGACATGAGCAAATGTGAAAGTACAGACATGGAAATAGTGGGGAAAAACAGATTTGAGTGTGCTAATGCAATCAATTACACAGCTACCACAGGTTTCTTCTAGAGGTGGGGAGGGGAAAAGGTCCTTCTTTTATTTATTTGTTTGTTTATTTTAAACCGTGATTTTTTTTTTTAAATAAAATAACAAAAACACTGTTCTTAGTCAATCTAAAATCAGTTTGGGAGGCAAATTTTCAGCAAAGGGTTAAGAATTTTCAGATATTTCATTAGAAATGAAAGATCTATAAAGGGACCTTATGTAGCTTGCAGCATAATTTCATTGTATTCGTTGAAAATGTTCCTTCTTAATGAATCTGAAACTAATCAACAAACTCAACTAGTATTTACTCATAATTTAATCTTGAATGCATTTTTAAGAAAATAATGACTTTACCAAGCCAGCTTGCTTTCTACCTAAAGTTGAAAAGAAATCCCCTACCTCCTTTCATGGAATGAGTAATATTTCTTTCCATTAGCAATTTTTACTTTCCATACAGATCTGAAACCTTTCTTTCCACACAGTACTCACTTGTCTAATTGGTTCCAGTGAAAAACAGCTTTTAAAACATATATGTATATATTTTGTGTTAAAAATAATTTCAATAAATTGAGTGTTTCTAAGTCAACTTTGAGTCCAAAAAGTGCCATTTTGGTTAAAAAAAAAAAAATCAGAAAGACTCCAGTGATGCAGAACACTACTTCAGATGCTTGACCACTGTCTGCATGTCTGCTCCATGTCCTTATCTTGTACCCAGTTCATGCACTTATCTGACAATACATATCTTGCTTTTTACACTGAGTGTTATCTATTTCTGTTTTAAAACATGGAGGAATAAAATTCAGAACCACACCAAAATAAGTGATCTACAAGACAGCAGCTGCATCTCCTCTCTCTGGTCCCGAACCCTCTTCCGTACATTCCGCAGGAGGAAAGGGCTCCTCTCGCCATCTGTCCCTCCTGTGACATGCTGTCCTCTGGCCCTGAGTTACACAGAGACCAGCACGGACAATGCCCAACATTCATGGGCTTGAGGCTGTGCCTTTCAAAGCTGCCTGCAAGGCTTGGCCACCTGTGCTCTCCAGACAGGTTTGGAATGCCACTCTTCCCTCTAGCAGGAACACGTTGCCTTGCAATTCCCAAAGCCCACCCACTCTGAAAGTACAGGCTGCCTCCACTCTTGGGCTTGTGAACATTGCAGTCCCTGAAGGCCATCTACATACAGCTGACTAGCTATGGTTGCTCCAGCTTCAGAGGAGGGGCTCCTTGCATATCAAAGAGCATAATTTGGCTTTGTGGACTGAGAAGCCCTTAATAATTAAACTGGTACACAGACACAAGTCTGAAGACTCAGTCCCATACAGTGGAAGCAGAGGGAGAGCATCAATGACTTTATACCTACATATCTACTCACTTCACAGTGTGCTTTATGTACAGGCAGTTTTCTTGCAAAAGAAAAGAAAGCAGTGTCAATTAAGCAAACTTCTGATTCCCCTTTTTTTGGTTTAACACTTGTGAGAATTAGAAACAAACAGAATGGAGGGTGGTGTGGTAACTTCTAAAACAGACATTCCATGAACAACTAATTGCTAACACAGAATGTGTGTGAAATATTGATTTAGTTTGTGCGGGTAGGGAAACAAGCCCCAACATACTTTCATCTGTTCTTAAATATAAATGAAAAAACAATACATTTACTCTAAGGTCACTGTGGGAACAGAGGATCAGTCGAAGCACACACAGCTTGCAATTTATATTCAGAACCCACCAGCAGCAAGAAAAGACAGACTGATACCATCATCTTACAATCAGTTTTTGATCATGTTGTGCATCTGAGAACACCAGCAGAGTCCAAGGCTGTTTCTCTGCATTCAGTAAACCAGTTTCACTCAACAATCAAACATTTGCCTTTTCTATCCTTCAGTGCATGCAGCCATACATGATACTATTTTATGCAGTCATTAAATGTATGCAGGTGCTAATTATCACATTCTTGGGTGTCTTTTGAATAACAGTAAAAAAGTATAAAGCCTGAAAGAAAGAAGATTCACAAGGCCATCAAAGTTCTCCAGGAGTCAGTGACAGACCTGTAATCACTCTTAAACACATGAAGAGATAATTGAGAGTTTAACTGTGTGTTCAGAACAAACAGTTCTGCTCAGGGAGGGGGAAGGGTGCAAAACTGCACCAGACATTGACAGGAGTGAAGGACGTTTTCATACAGGGCAGTGATGAAGTTAATTTGCAGGTAACTGGGAGCTCTCTGGGTGCTCAGAAGGCTTAGCCAACAAGATTTCATCAAGGTTGTTAGTTGCCTCTCCATCTGCTTCACAAGGAACTCTTGGCAAGCTTAACTCTATTTCCAGTTGCTAGAGAGATATTTCAGCCTCAGGGTGAGGTCTTTCCTTTCAAAATATAGCATTATAACTTCATTCTTAAATAATTTTCTTGGAAGTCGAATTCACGAGTTTTCTCACAAAAACACCTAGCAGTTTATAAGACAAATATTGAAATTAAAACTATAAAAAGTTCAAAACTAACATGATTGGTTTTGTGGTGATACTTTTGTCCCATTTAAGTAGCCAAAGGCAAACAATTCAAAATGAATAATTTATCTGACATGTATTTTGTTTCTGTTCACAGAATTTCCACTAGCATTTCATTTCTAGCTCAGGTACATTGCCTTTTTAAGCAGACAGTTTCCCTAAAAATTAAGCCACGTTCTGAACTTTCTTGGCATGTTCAATACTCCAGAGTCAGAGAGCTGCACAGTAGAATAGAAATGAAGGAGAGCAATTCTGGCATGCACATCTTCAAGTTTAAATTTAATATTAAGCTTCTGTGAGTGTACCCTCATAAAACTTTGAAGTGTATTCCTTCCCCTACTCTCCCCTGAGGAACTGACTAGCAGAGGAGAACTATGTGAATGATCATAAAAAGGAGGAGCACGAGAAAAGCAAATTAACTCAATGCAGTTCTTTGAACTAAAAAAGAAAAGCATTTGGCAAAGTCTGGATTTAGGGTATGACACTGCAGATTTACAGAATAGGAAAGAGCAGAAATTCAGCTATTCTCAAATGTGCTGAGTAGAATATGTATCTACATGCTCATCATCCAACAAGCTGAAGCAAAGATAATCGTGCTTGCTCAGCCATTGTTCAGATTTGCAATTTATAGGAGTGGAGTTAAGGTGGCAGAAAGCCTAATGCTGTGTCCCTCTATTAGTGGTCCATCTCTGCCTTACGTGGATTAGGCTGAGAATCCTTTGGTGAGCCATGGTGATCCCCAGAGCTCCTTGCTCCTCAGAGGGATGGCCTTGGCAACCCAGCCCAGCCCTACTGCAGAAATGAGGGAGTCAGAGAGGTGCAAAGCAGTGCATCATTTAAGCTGGTTACAGACAAACAATCCACAACCTGCTTCCTGAGAAACAGCCTGCTGGTCCCAAGTACCTCAGATTCTGGCTCTGCCTGCTCTTCATTACTTCTACCAGGCATGACTCAGGGTCTTCCAGACTTAGGAGTGCACACACTCCCTGTTTTGGCCCCTGTTCACATGCAGTGCTGTCCTTCAGTGCAGCCCCATTTCAAAGACCATATCAAACAATCTTATCACGCAGCTTACAATCACAGAACCATATAATCATTAAGGTTGGAAAAGACCTCCAAGATCATCAAGTCCAACCTTTGACCGAGCACCACCACCATGTCAACTAAACCAAGCACTAAGTGCCATGTCCAGCTTGCTTTCCTTGGATACAAAAACCTTCAATACAAACACAAACCCAACTTAATTCAGTGATACCTAAATTTGCCTCGGGTTCAGCATATGTGCAATGGAAGTCTTAGATAACAGAAGCACAGGTTACTAGTAATTAAAATCATATTGATTTTACTCAGTATCCCAGTGGTGATACGAGCAATGTTAGCCTTCTTATAATGGAATGGAAAATACTAAGTGGTTGCGTGAATAAGATACTTTCATTTTCTGTAAGACATCATCAGAAATTGAAAAAAAAATATATTTCAAATCAGTCTGGCGAAATGTATGTTTTTCAGAGACTTTGCCTGACATATTTAAAAAGAATTTACCCAGTGAATACACAGACATAGTTCTCTGCTGAGCAAGACAGGAATATGCACAAAGAACACTCATCCTTCACATAAGTTGTGATTTAAGGGGAAAAAAAATGCTTATAGCAATTGCTCCCTCTCTTGTTGTTCCATAGAGTGCAGATGGTTGTTTCTGTCCCTCACACTGCCTGTCCTGTGCTCTGCACTCAGCTGGCCGGGCAAAGCAGCTCACAAAGCCCACCTCCAACCCTATGGAATTCCCCAGGATATTGCTGGAGGAAAGAACTATATCTGGTAGCTCTTCAGTTGCTGCAGCATTCTCCTGATCTGCCAGGGGCATGACGAATTTGCAAGTCAACATGTTTTAAGATGGATTAGCCTTTTCAGAAAATGTCTGCGGGGATGGTTTGGGAAAAAAAAAATCCTTTTAAAATCTTGTTCCTGCTTCGCTTTTCACACTAAACATGAGAAGAAATATTCAGAGAGGATTTCTGCATTCATAGCTAATGGAGGAAGGAATGATTTAAGTTTGTATCCCATGTATAAGAAGGGTTAAACAGCCTTTTAATTTACTGTGCTATTTCACATAAACATTTATTTATATGCACACATACACATACAAAACCTCCAAAGACTATGGAGATAAACCTGTAATATCTGTTTGTCCACCTTTGGAATGATAATGTGAGGAGAACTTTTCAAAGTTCTGCATCGCTGCAAACCCCACATATTTCATAAAGATAATTAACCACTGAAGAAAGCTCCCAGCAATTTAACAGATACAAGCGAAAATGTAATGCCTTGGAGGCATATCAAATATTGGAGGATAGCTTAACTACTGAATTATCCACTAACCTTCTCTTCCAGCTCTGCCTTGGGGATACTACAAAAGATGTTTCAAGAATGAGATGGAAGGACCTGAAGGCAAAGCCATGTTAAAAACTTTTGAGGAGTGGCCTAGATCTTGACCTTACCTAAATTAGCTTGGACTTGCATAAGATGGGAAAAGGTTGATGTGGGGGGAAAAGATGATACTGATCAAGTGTCTTGACTTGCAGACAGGCAATAAATCACTGCTATTGAACATGCCATGAATGACAACAGAGAGGCTTTAACACTGAGATTGAGTCACTGCAGACATTGAGTCTTCTGAGGGGAAAAAAAGGTCTCCTTGTATAGGCACTGTCCTCCTGATTTGCAGAAATATAAATAAGCATCTTTCTCAGCTTTCAATAACAAAAGGAAATACAAGCCCCAAACCTCCTGGACAGTCATACAGTAAAGTCACCTTTCCAGGTGAAAATTTTTCACTTGTTTTCTCAAGGAAACACGTTACACTGCCCAGGGTTGACCTTTAGGATTTAGAAAAAAATCTCTATCGACATCTATTGATTCTCCCTGCAAAGCCAGATGAGTTCAGGGCCTGTCTGAAGGAGAGGAGTCAGTCCTAGCACAGTCTCCTGCATATTAGGGCAGGTGTCCCAGCCCTCACAGAGGGCACAGGCAGCATGTTCTCCCCTGCCCTTGCCAAGGGCTGGCCTGGGCACTGAGGTGTCCTGCAGATGGGGACGGGGTGCTGATGGCAAAAGGGAGGCAGTAAATGTGGGCATTCCCTTTCGGTGGCTCTGCAGGGTGGGAAGCTGCAGAGCCTGAGGATGGTTCTTGCTGTCAGCCATACCCAGGTCCATCATAGCTGATGATAACCAACAAATATATCAGGGGACCTTTGCTCTTGAGGTTCTTTTTCCTGTTCTTTTCTTAACAAAGGAAAAACCTAACTTAAAAAGAAAAAAGATAGAGCAATTCATTTTAGTGACCTTGCTCACACCAGTCAGTTTTTTTAAACACAGATTTTAAGTCTAATCACAAACTTTGCAGAAATAATCTCCTGCTGTTACCCTCTCCAGTTTTTCCTACTCTCTTGCTGCCACAAGAGAGGAGCCAGCAGCCTGAATAAGATCACTCTACTGCTACCAACTTTAAAAAGCACCAAACAAAAAAAAATATTTCAAATAAAGCCCAACTCAATGCAAACGGCTTCAGCAGAGCAGTGTATGCATTCTGAAGGCCCTTAAAATTTGTATTATATGCTTTACAAATGTTAACTGCTTAGTTCTTACACTTCATGCAATGCAAAGGCCTAAAGGATTCATAGATGAATTCACTTGATATTTTAGTTTTTTGAGAAGGATGGGGGAGGATAAAGGCTTACAGCTTACAAAAATGAGAACAAAAAGACCAACGGTACTCATTCTACTAAATCACCTACAAGGGTTTCCACATGGGTGTACAATATATTTGTGAGCTGCTAAAGAAAAGTTGGGTTATGACCTCTTACATCAGAGTATTTAGAAATATATGTCTCCTCAGGGGTTTCTGATAGTGCAAGCAGTGTTTGTTTAAGTATGTGTACTAAAAGAAAGTTTTCTGCACCTCCTTTTTTTACTGGTCATGTTTTCTTTTTCAGTCTTGCAAATCATGATGTACTTGTAAAAAAATTCTCAGTGCATCTCAGAGTCATGTAAGAATCTAAAGGGAACTTCTGCCTCACAGATGGCATGATCAGGTTTTCTCAGGAGTTCAGGCCTTTCTCTCTTCCTCAGTGCATTCAATAGGTTTGAACCTTTCTCTCACCTCGTTAATTAGTTCAGTTCTCCAGATACACTGAAAACTCCATCCTAGTCCCAGGTAGCCAGCTTCCAAGAAAACAAAGGACGAGTTCAAGCCCTTCTTTCAGGTTCTTTCTTAAAGGTCTGTCAATCTTTTCCTTCTCAGGTGAATCTTAGAGTCTTAAGGGACTTCATACCTATCCCTTTCTGTCAACGTGCTAAACATCTCATCTATCTTTCAACTACTTCCTTTTCATTTCACTCTCTGTTCCCCTCTTGCTCCTGCCTATACTCTAATATCTCTACATTAAATTATCTCATTTATTCTTCACATTATTCCCTGCTCTTGGATTCTCTTGGCCCCTGTACTTCCAGAGCACATTCTCACAGGTCTATGACCAAAGTCCCCAGCCCAAGGTTTTCCAGCCTCACTGGAGATCCAACAGCCATCTGTCCTCACTTCCAGTGCTTCCCCCACTCTCTGCAAAGAGATTCACATCTCTTTTCTCCCTCTGCACTGCACATCTGCCGCTGGCTGGGGCTGGGCTACTGCAGGAACAAGCTTCTGTCACCTGCAACATTTTGAAAGGATAAGCACAATCCTCTCCCAGTTTCCCTACTCATGAACACTGCTGTGTGCACCCCAACAAGGCAGCCTCCCTCCTCACTCTCTGATTTCCTGCGTCTGGCCATCCAAAGCCTTGAACTCATTTCATCAGCCTTCAATATTCAGTGGGAGCACAAGAAATCTGTAAGAAAATGACTGTTTCAGAAAAACCTCAGAGAAGATGATTCAAAGGCAACACCCTTTGTTTACACTTCTCAGTCTTGGGAAAGCTTTTGGATATTTGCTCGAGCGCTGCTTTCAACGAAGGGGTACAAGTCCCTTGCACCCCATCTGCAAAAAGATTATTAATGGCATTTCTTTTTAATCTATTTTGTGACACTGTACTTTACAAACTGTTCACTTTTGAACAATTCCACTTTTTCATCCTTCATAGTTTTAATCTTCTTTTTTTATTCTCGGGGAAGAAGAAAAATTCCAAGTCAAGAAGAAACGGCACACAGAAAGCATGTCTCACTGCAATTACTCATACGGTGGCTGAACATTCTAATCAAATTCTGAATACCTGGAGTTTTTCAAGTTTTTAGATCTTAATTTCCCAATTATTATCATCCTCTGCTATATGCATACTTTCTATGTTTGCACTAGGAAGAAGGTATTATCGATGGAATAAAGGATTTGCAAGAGACTGTTGTACAGTCCTATTAATAATATAAAATCAGTCTAAACCACAAAGCAATTTTGTTGACTCATGGGACATTAAACATGCCTTATTTAAACCCTTTTTATTTTTTATTTCTGAGTTCTCCTTCAAATCATTTTTATTGTCTGATTTAGAATAATTCAACATAAGATATGAGTTTTCCAGCTAAGAAGCCATTACCAATTCAAACATCAAATTGACTTTGCTTCCAACATGCAAGCAAGTGAACTTAGCTTGCTAAACTTTCTTAAAATTAGAAACATTATATAGCCTAGAGAGAACAGCTCTTTAATGCATTAAATTCTTTTATTGCTGTAAAACTTAGATGGTTTACCCACCATCTAGTTTAGGTTTAGGCCATGAATAGATAGATAGTAGATCTTCTACCTATAAATATGGGCCAAATGCATACCTGTGCATTATCTGAAATAGAGTGACTGCCCAAAATCTTTAGATAGACACAAAAGTTACTTATACATTTTACTCACACTGACTGCATATAACCCTCATATGAACTGGAAGAGATTATATGCTGAGATGGTTGGTTATTTTCTGATAAGAAACTGGGGTTTGGTGGAGCATGTTAAATGTTGAAACCTAGATTTTCCATAGGAAAAATCAAACCAGTTTTCACAGAAATTATTTCCTTGATCTAAAACAGAATTGCAGACAGAAAGACAACTGTTGAAAACTCACTCCACAACAGGAGTCCAAGTAACCAAGTCTTTAACTGCAAGCCCAGCTTAGTCCACCAAGTACCAGACTCCTTTCAACACAGGACTGAAGGGCTGATCAGGCAGGTCTATACCATCCATTTATTCAGAATTTCACCTGAAGATCACTTCTTCATGGCAACTACAAAACTATGTCTTTTGGCATGATTTCCATTGCCATGGCTATAATGGAGAGACAAGGCGATGTGAATAACTATTTGACTGGGACCATTCAGACAATAAGTTCCATGACTTGCTAATTACCTCCTTTAACCTTTCCTTTTGATTTTTTCCATCAAGTAAACATTTCCTACACATTCAGATTTTTGAAAGTTGTCAGCATCTCTGGTAGTGACCTTCATTTTCACAGGAAACAGGTGAGTGTGGCAGTTGCACCCATGTAGCACTTCTCTTAGTGAGGCAACAGGTTATTTCAGAGAAATGCACAGTACCATTGAGTGGGTCAGAAATGAACCAACCAGGGTGAAGACAGCTTAGCTTGGGACACTCCCTTAGCAGCCCGTTCTACTTCTTGTACATTCTGGAAATAAGAGCAGAAGAAGGGACACCTTTGGACTAACCTACTGAGTCCTTCAGTCCAAACTTGTAGCATTGATGCAACAAGATACATCAAAATTTTACAATCCCACCCGCATTAAAAAAAAAAAAATATCAAAAGCCTATCACACAGCCCTATAAATGCAAACATAATTCTGCTGTAATGAGGAAAATACAGCGATGAAGGGGAATCAGATGCCTCATGCAAAACTGGATTGTTTGAAATTTTAACAGGTTTTGAATAATTTTCTGAAAATTTGGTAAGAATTTGGCCTAAGATACAAACTCAGTAAGTTTTTTATTTTATGGGTTAGCTTACTACAGCTGCACGCTCCAGGAGGAAAATATTCCTAAACTGTCCATGGATAATCCTCTCATGTACACTTGGGATATATGTACTCACCATGCAAAGTTTTTCAAATGGAATTATTGGAGATAAATTGAGGCAAAAAATGCCTTTACTCATGTTAAAATCCAACATACATTTGAAATATGGGGAAAAGATGCAGTCCTAATTTCTCGGGGGAAATGTTCACATTTTCCTCGGAATCCCTCTAATAATTCATACTACACCTTTAGAAGTAGTCCATAAAAACAATGAAAAACAGTACAGTGAGATCATGAACACAGGGTTATTATTGCCCCAATGAAAAAAAAAAAGCAAAAAGATTATTTCTTTTAAAGCAAAAAAAGTACATTTATTTTTAGGAACATATCAAAATGGAATTCTTACATGCACATCTACAAGCACACACCCATATCCTGGAGTTAACACAGATATGTGCATTAGGGACTGTGAAATGTCCTTGAAATTTGTCCAAGGCTTATAGGGTTTTAAGGAATATTTAGGGGCATACAGGAAAAAGAGACATACAAGTGCTAATGTCTTTTTCCTTTTGTTTTTCTTTGCACTGACACTTGAGTTTGTAACATTGTACTGGCTAGTATTTTTGCATGAACAGCCACTGGGTGCCACTGTTCTGCTGCATAGAAAAAGAGCTGAAACAACATTTTTGTTGTAGTAATAAGTTCTTTATTATTAAAGTATGTATGCTACTGCTTCATATATCCATCTTTCAGAAATGACACTGCTGCACAGTTCACAGTGAGATTTTTCAGAGCAGAACAATGGGAAAAGTGGTACTAAGAGACTGGAAAACCTGTTTCAACTCAACAGGCAATATAACCTCAGAGAAACTTTCTCATAACAGTATATTTTCTACTTAATAAAAGACAGACCCGTTATCCAGCTTCAGTTTTGATATTCATTTGCTGAATGACCTTGTGGAACTCGCTGGGAACTGTTCTGCCCAGCTGTGCACAACTGCTTTTACAGTGCACAAATATGTTTGTCAAATGTTCACATGGTCAGGGAAACAGAATCTAACACACTTAATGAGTTTTTCAGAATAGACACTGTGTGTGCAGCTACAGTAACTGTGCACATGTAATTGGTGCATTTCTCCATGTGCAAACCTTATCCTCAGCTTCTTTGAGCCTTATTTTCTTCAGTTGGGAAATGGGGTTAACAGTAAGTATGTCATTTATGAGAAGAATAACTCTGCAGGGAGAGACCTTTATACAGATAATAAGAACAGGGTTTGGCCTGTGTAAGAAGTAACTCAAGAAGCTGAAGTCCAGCTGCAGTGACTTGCAGCTTTAGAAGCAGACAACAGCACCTTGGACTGAGAGAGGACAGAGGGTGGTATTGTGTGGTTCTGAGCTGCCACTTCCCACCCAGATAATTAGGACTGCAGTACTAAAAGCCACAATTGTCTCCAGCTGTAATATAAACATACAACATATATAAGGCTCCCTGAGGTCAATGAAGAAAGACAAGTTCAGCTGCTGCCACTCTGAAACATTAAGAAGTAAGCAAGAAAAAGAAAGAGAGATCGAAAAACTCAGTTCCTTGAAAGTCCAGAAGATAGACTTTATAATATGAAAAATATCAGAAAGAACGAAGCAGCTTGAACTACGCAGTAACACCTTCATGCCAAATCAGGAAGAAAGATCTTCCCAATTAGATAGACAATTTTCAACATTTCAAAAAGAATATATATTATAACGAGAAGGAAATTTCGTAAAGTTTGTTGCGCGTTTGTCAGATTAATAAGGTAATTATCTTAAATAACCTTACTTAGTCTTTCTAATATGTTATACTGCCCAAATGTGGGCTCACAGTTATTCATTGTATTACTCTGGTGCATACTTGAAACAATTTCAGAAATGCTGAATGACCTTAGAAAGACATTTTTAATAACAGAATTGGGCTGGTCTTCTTAATCCACTGCATAAGCCAAAACCCTACCACATTCCTCCAGAACAATCTTTAAGAGTGAAAAGGACACTGTTCATGTTTTATACCCTTCTATGCATGGGACCCCTCAGAACCTTTTTATTTTTAAAGCCATTCAGAACTCCACAGAAAATATTGTGTCCATCTCAAGTACCTCAGAGGATTTTGAAAGGGCATTTGGAAAGATCTAGAGAATGCTTCTCATATCTTTCTTTATTATCTAAGAAGACAACATTTCTAGGTTGAACAGAAACCATTTTTAGGACCATCGGACACCCTGCTGTGCCCACCACCCCTAAAGAGGAAGACTGTCCATCCTGCTTCCTTTCAGTCGCTGGAAGCTTCTAATTCCCTGCACTTAAATTCCCTCACCCATCCTCTGCAGTGTTCCAAGCCCTCATGAAGTTTAACAATAAAAAAGCACAGCAGGACAATAAATAGTTTGAATGGAGCCCTGAACTCCCCTTTAGGCAGCCGGGTGGGGAGCAAGTGACTGAGACAGGAAGATGACAAGGTTGTCTGCACTTCTTACCTCTCGTGTTTGGACTTTAATAAGAGGTAAAAATTGGTTTCTGTCTGAAGCTGCCTGCCTTCCCTCTCCTGAATTGACCAGCTCAAGCACCACACAGTGAAAACTGTTCCACTTCAAGGGACTGATGGGCGAAGGGCAGATCACAGCAGAGACAGATGTGACCTTAGGGCACTTCCAGCTGTCCTTGCTATATTGAATGGTTTGGAAACAGCTTCTACCTTGAGTCAACAAAGATGAATTTTATGAAAACTAGTGAACAATCCTTGGCCTAGATAATTTGGGTGCACCTGAAAAGTTAGAGGAAACAATCTAAAAAGACCACAAGTTAAAGTGCAAAATCCAACCTATTGCACATTGTGAGCTTGGCCAAATAGATGAACTGGCAACAGTAAGTATGGAAACTTCTATGATTATTAATTTTTTTCCATCATGGTTTCAAAAGTGCAATTATTGTGAAAGGGTTGGGACACATTTGCAGTTGTTTTTCTCTCACTATGTTCACAAACAACACCCAAATGTGCCGTGGGTATAAAGGTCATAAAGCCAGATAGATACCCATCTGAAACAAACCATGCTGAGATTAAATGTCTTTTCAATTAATATTTAGATCTGCTTCCTGTACCCTAGTCAAACCATCTTGCAGCACACCCTGTATTTTAAGGCAGACAGCAGATACAGATATACAGTAAGGGAACATTTCGTGCTTTGGTAAAACAGAGGCAAACATATGGTTTTCACATCCCTAATTTCATTACAGCTCAGTTCTTTTCAGCAATAACTGTCTCTCCCATAATACTTCCAAATGCCCTGAAATACTCTAAGTGAATTTGGTAACTAGCAAACTGCTGTGTTTTCCTGTTCATTAGCATGAACTGTCTTGTTTCACTTGCCTATCATGCCAATGTGATATGGCATAATGCAGTGCTACACCCTGTAACAAGTCAGAAAACATTTAAAAGGCCACATGTTTGGTTTTATACTCAATTCTCAACAGCCTGTGTATTGTCCATTACACAACTCAGGTAATTTAATAGCCCAGCTGCTCAAGAAGAAAGGGAAATGACAACTTTTTACAAGTTTTGAAACTTGTATTGCTCTTATTTAGCTGTGAATGTCTCTCTATATGTGGACATTTATAAAGGCTTTTTGCCTAGGGTTTTTTTTTTTCATCTTTTGCAGAGTCGAATGTTCATAGCTTTCATGAACTTCTAATACAATTTAATATAAAATATTAAACAGTTTGGGAGCATTTTAAATATCCAAATTCACAAGTGTTGAAATGCTTGAACACTGTGAGGGTTGCCCAAGAGCTGGAAATTAAGCTTGGCTGTGGACACATGAACACTTAAAAAGTACATTTCATTTTTCTCAGAAAGCTCAATGTCTAAAGTCAAGCATTTTTCTGATGAAAGGGTGAATAGTTATTATTATTTAACATCATATAACATTTTCTCTATTGTACACATATACTTGTCCAAAACTGGCGTAGAACATGGAGGAGAACACGACCCTAGACATTTTCCCAAGCCATTCACTGTAGGGAGTAAATTCCAGCTGAGGAAAAGCCTTGCTGAGGATGGAAGTGAAATTTCAGCCCACCTTCAGCCAGCATGGCTCAGTGCTGGGCTTCCAGGCATCAGGAATGACTTCCAGCCCCTGCATCTATTCTGTTCATGTGCTAAGGAAGCAGACAATAAATGGGAAAATACACACTAAGGTAGTAGTATTTTTCCTGAACTAACTTACACAGCCTGTTGTAGCATCACTTAATTCTTCCCTTTTCCAACACTGGCAGCTTTCTCAGGAAAGATCAGCACTTAGATGCAGAATACTCCTGGGGGAATCCAGAAATAGTTCCTAGAAGGCAGAGTTAGGTCAACCTGAAGCTACACCTCTATCAGAGGAGATGAGTCATTTCATCACTGTTTTACATACCCTACCAGGCACAGCTGAGGTGAGGGCATCTCTCTGATCTCACATTCCCACCGAAAAGATAAAGAGAATCTCACACTGCAGGTTTAATGTGTGAAATACTTCTCACCTTAGAAGCTAGTGTAGTATACATACGTACGTATCAGAACTGGGAAGCTTTAATATACCTGATCTCTTCATCCCCTCTCCCCTTACTTAGGACAATTTTTTTATGCTAAACCAGCAAAGCCTGATTCTCGTCATCAGAAGATCCCAAAAGAACTCTGCATTATCTGCTGCACTGTACAAACTGGGGACCTGTAGCACCAAGCACTTGTGGCCACGGGCTCCCAAGCAGCCAAGCAGAACTCAGATGTCCAGAGTCCCATCACATCCCTCCAGCCACTGTGAGAGTAAGGAGGGAAAAAAACAGGAAGGCTGAGCCTCCCAGCCTCTCACTGTGCCATGGGAGCACCTCTGGTGGGTAGCACCAGCTTTTAATCTTAGTTCTACTTTCAGATTAGCTCTTTCAAACCTATTCCAGCCTTCCATTCCTATTCGCTACACTTGTACATAACCTTGTATCAGCCTGAGGGTGGTTAATAAATTTAATCTTTTTATCTCAGTTTTCTTCTTGTAGCAATTCTTTTGTATTAAATAAAAGTAGTAACATACAAAAGGTCAGGCAAGGCTGAACCTAATAGGATTGTTTTCATAGCATGGCACTAGATGCAATAAGAAGCATCCAGGGAAATGACCTTTACTCCTGTAAAATTTAAACACTTAAAATAAGGGTAATTTGGTGCCAGCCAAAATCTATTTTAGTTTACCCTTTATTGAAAAGATGTACCAAATTGCATTGTGTGGTTGCTTGATCAGGTACAGATTAGAGGTCATCACAAACTCTATAAATCACTGTGTTCCTGGACAGGAAAGGAGCAAAGTCACAGCACAAAACCAAACCAAACCATTCAGAGTAATAATATCCTAACAGTGAAAATCTTTGGTGCTAAATCCTGTATGTCTTTATTCTAATTGAAAACCCTCATTGAACATTTACATGCAGGACAAGCCCCTGTTGGATGATGATTATGAAGTACCCATGTATTATTAATACTTTTAAATAACTCCAGCACACACAGAAGCTCTTTGTGTTAGGCAAAGCATAAACATAATCTGTTTCTCTTCAAAAAGACATTTTATTTTCAAATAATAATGCACTACTGGTTTTACCAAAGGAAGTCTCACATCTGAGCACCACAAATGCCTATTTGAGCAGAATGTGAGACATTCTGGAATATTCTGAATGCAAGGTAGACAGTAATGAATGTTTTACTTTTAATTGAAATATATATCTATCACTTGTAAAATCCATAAATCACTCCAACAGAAGAAAGAACATTACATGAAGAATTTGATACACTTCAAACTGAAATAAATGCATCAACTATTAAAATAAATGTGTGTATTACAGGAAAAATTGATCAAAATCAGATACAATATTTCATTCACCAAATCAGACACATCCCTGTTGAATCACTGCTTATTCAATACAGAATGAGATGCATCATCTATCAAAACAGATATCTTCTACAGTAAATCAAACCCACCATCTGATTCAAATATGTCTCCTACTGAATCAAAAATATCACCCAATACATCAACTATGTGGCACCAGATACATGGCATTTTAAAGAATTACCAAGTAGAATGCCTCTAGATTTAACAAGGGTAACGTTTAAATTAAAATTTATTTAGACAAAGAGATCAGTACTTTCATGCTGTCTTGAAGGCTGATTCTTGGAATAGGGACTGTTATTATTTTAAAGTTTCCCTGGAGCATCCTTCATTTAAGGCACCCTGCCAGGAAGAGGTGCTTTCCCCACCTCAGTGGAAAAGGAGGGTTTTATTCCACTTGGGTTCATTCCTTCAAACTGCTAACACTGGGACCAAGCTCTAAGCAGCCACATGGCATCCCCAGCTTAGCTGTCCCTGTTCCTCAAAGGTAAGTGCCAATCCCTTCCAAGGGATTCAGAACACCACAGTCCATGTACCATTAAATACAGAGAAGCAAATATTATCAACATCAACCCAAAAATCAGGAACACTGACCATGGATCACCCAACAATCAATTAATGGAGTGACTGCCCATAGTATTTTTCTATTACAGCCTCATGCAGAACAAACCCAAGTCCATGCTTAGCCCCAAAGTGCGTAGATGGCCTCCACCACTCTCTGCCAGAGTGTAAAAGAGATGCCAATGTTCATATGGGCTGGAAAGAACTGCCAGAGAAGTTAGGGAAGAAGATTCCATCAAACATTTTCAAATACACAGATGTCATTCCTGGCTTGGGAAGCTACTGAGACACTGACTCAGATGCTGGCAGAGTAACCCTGTGAACTACCTATACACACTTTCACTGATATTTAGCTTTTTTCCTCAGCAACTAGCGGACACAACTGACAAAGACATGATGCTATGCTACGCTTGACCTCAGAGAACCATTTTTATATTCTTACACAGTGTATCTGATCTCATATTCTTTCCTGGAATTGGAGTGTCTGAACCCAAGCTGTATACAGATAATTCCTTTGTCCACCAGCATCAGAACAGTCTCTCCTGCAGACCCAGTGCCTAACTAACTGTGTCTCACATTTTGGAAAACACTGTGTGACACAGAGGGAACAGCGTTCTTCATTTCCACATTCACTCAGCAGCCACAGCACCCAATGAAGGAAGAACACCACTGGTTTGTAGATGAGATGCCCTGCCAGCTTGACATGGCAAGGATCAAGCTTTCTTTTTTTTCTTGGGAGGTCTTGGGGTGCTGGATTTGAGACCACTGAATGTGGGTGGCCTTGTGCCTCTCCTTATAAAGGCACATCAATGGGCAGCAAACAAAGCGGTGAGTTCTGAGGTAAGAAGGGAAGCTGAGAGCACAGAGCCCAATGTCTCAGTTGTTGTGACAGTGAAGGAAACCAGGCAGATTTGGGTTCCACTCCCTGCTCTCTAGAAGGGAATTGATGTCTCAATTTTCATCGGTGCTGAGAAATGAGCATTCAATAGAACTCATGTTAAAACTGACCACATCTGATATTACAAGGGCTGTCAGGATCAGATTAAGTCATCTACAGTGGCAGAATGTTTAAAAGACAGTCTGGTTAACCCAGCCAGTTTGAATGTTCTTTCATGGATGACAAAACTCACTCTGTTTCCATTGGGACACTCCCAAATTTTGACTTTAGCTTATAAATTAGGCTATAGAAATTGTGTTCTTATTGCAAGCCATTAAAAGGCAAAACAAACCCTGCTTGTTACTCATCTGCTGTTCCCTATTATCACTCTCCTCTGTCAATATAAGCATTGATTATAATTGCAGTTTTGCCCAACTCAGATTGATTAGAATGTAAAGCAACAAGACTAGTATAATTATGTCAAAAAGAAGTGCCTACTGACATGAGACATAAAGCTGACTGTTGCTTGATGTACTACTAGCAAGTAGAAGAAACCTGTGTTTCACTTACACTTCCTCCAAACCCTACAGAATTCCTATAGAATACAATTCTATTCTGCATTTTGGTCCTCTTCACAGGAAAATATATCATAAGGTTGGCAAATCCAGTCAAGGGAAGAAGCAATTTACAGACATGATGTCTCTACCAGAAATGTCTTAAATCTGATAGAGTTAACCTGACTGCTGCCTGTGCATTTAGTTAATTAAGAATCTGAACAGCAGGAACAGATTCTAAACACATGACCTTGTAGAGGGTGATGTTTATCTTAGGTCAGGATGGACACTGCTGGGCCTGGAGAGAGTTCAGGCAGCAAGGGGGGGTGTTGCTTTGTTCTGCCTCCTCTGCTGGATATTGTCACAGCTTGAAGTGGAACGCGGATAATAATTCCTCCTTTCCAAAGGACAGAGCAAGGCTGGCTGTGATAGCAGGAGACAGCAGGTGGGACATGCTCAGTTCAGATATAGAATATAAATACCAGGGGTAAGCACAACTTCACAAACTCAATGTTTTCTTTTGCAACACTTGTGGTTTCTGAAGTGTATGCAGAGAGCTCCAAACCCAAAATGGTGTACAGGAGTAGGCACAAAGTTTTATTTGCTTCCTTTCTTTGTGTCCCTCACTTTCAAAGAACATGTTATCTTACATTATATTGTACTATCTCTTTCTACATCTTGTTATTTAAATGAGTTTAAAGCCATTAAACACTGATTTTGTTAATGGCATTTGCTAGAACATAAGGCACAAGGGAAAATATTCAAAGGTACTAAAATGAACATAAAGTTTTAAAACCATGGTTCTAACACTTAGAGGTTTTTCCCACAGCTTACATTTTAAAGGAACTCCTATACTTGCAGTATATCTTTAAGAAACCCTGTGTTAATTAAGACAATGTAAAAATAAAATACAAAAATCCCTTAATTTTTTTTTTTTAGTACGAGAGTCTTAAGTAAAATTTAATTAATACAGATAAAAGCTAATCCTTTCTCCATGAAGAAAAACATATCTAGCTTTACAGCAAAGTAACCAGCACTTCACACAAAGCCTCTGTTATTTTCTATGCTTCCAATGCATATTCAGGTACTCCTTTTAAAGCCTGCCTATAGAAGAAGTAAATCAATTAAACTCAATCAAATCAATTACAAATCCCTGTAACGTTACAATTAGTGAAACATTTTTGGTGAGCTTCAGTGGGAATGAGGCAGCTAAATCCTCCACTCTCCACTTCGTTTAAAAAAAAGAATAAAAAATGGAGAGAAACTAAATCAATTATTTTGAAGTTTCATAGGATCACAGGATTTACCATAGTGTTGTTCCACCTATTCAAGTATTTGCTGTCTGCAGGCAAAAGCTCCTTATGTTGCACGTGGCTGTGTTATGTGTACATACAGGGCAATCCCCTCCTCACCTGGAGTCCTCCAGGTGATCTGTTCTCATGCTGATCCCTGAGATGAGATGAAGCAATTGCTATTTTGATTCACAAAACTCCCACACTGTTAAAACCGTCACCAAAATTGTACCACATTTCTAGTAAAGATTCCTGGTGTGCTGCTGTTCTGTGCTCCTGCATATGCATGAAAACCTTAAATACTTGCAAAACTCACCCCTCCCTCAAGACCTTCTTTCCTCGTTTCTGAAGTTTCCCGCTATGTGCAGCTCTGCCACATCTCCAGGCAGGGCTGGCCCAGGCAGCTGGGACTGAGCCTATGTCCCAGAAGCTGGCACAGCTCTGGCATTGGTCAGTGGCTTCTGGCAGGGAGGAGATGAAGCCCCAGTAGCCACTGGAAAAGTTGTAATCTGATTTTTAGATGATATTATCTAAACTTTCTCAGACCAGTGATCTATAAACTCATATTTCCATTCATCGTTCGAAAATGAAAGACTTAAAATCGCATTTGTTGGCCACTGAAGAATCCTGCTGGCTGTTCAGTGAGGAGCCAGGATCCATCAATGAATTGAGTGCAGCCAGTTGCTGCAAAGAGAGTCCTCTAGACACGTCATTAAATTCCTACATGGCTTATTTTTATGACAAAGAAAATATGGGTAAACTAAAGATCACAAATACTACATGGTATTGCATTGAGAAGTTAATGAACACAGCAAATTCATCATACCACTATCCTCTTAAAGTTACTTGACTTTTTTATTTTAGCACCAATTATATTTTGTAGCAGAACCATCCAGGAAGCAAGCCCATTCATAGGTCTGTAAACATCTTTAAGACAAAATATTCAAGCAAAAGGGAGATTTCCAAGTCCCCTATCAGTAATGCTGACCCTTTTGAAATAAGATACTGTGCTTCTAAAATTTCTCCTTAAGTATACATAGATTTTTAGGGCAAAACCTTTATAATTCAAAGTAGACGAGAGCAAAACTATGGGACAACTAGACACCATACAGATATTTTTTGGTATCTATGAAAACATAATTCATACTTAATACAGAACTAGAACAATGACCAGATAAATGGGGTCACAGGCATTTCTGAACAGCCATGTCTGAACAGAAAATAAAATACTCTTGCCTGCTATCAGCAGTGCCTAGTTTCCTTTGTGGAAGAGTAAATATCCTCACAAAGTTGACCAGCCAAGATTTTAAGAAATCACCTATTTTACATGCCATTCAGTGAGTGTTTTGTTTGGGAAAATGCTTTTTATCTGTCCCTTTCACTGATAAACTCTGAATCAGTATCTTCTGAAGTTGCTAAATCTAAATAATTTTCGAATGTGCTATTGTGACTAGTGTACTGTTACTGAACACTACAGACATATCTGAGGTGTACATGGACATTACAAAGGCTCATTATCCTTCTCATTTCACACTTTAATAAGTAAGATTTACTTATAGGACTGTAATTTAATCTCAGTATTAAAAGAAATGTTACATGTACCTTGCAACTTTGTATGATGCATCTTGAATATTTTGTTGTTTCTTTTTCCTCCTGACTGTGTATTTAATAGGGGGAGGCCCATTATTCATACCTCTGCTCTTAATCAAAGCTGAGAATTCTGTAGAGAAGTAGAAAATTGAAATCGGCTCCTGCAACCTAGAGTTGAACAATTATGACTTGATTTACAAGGAGCCACTTTACTGCATATTTAAATGCAGCTCTGCTGCAAAATCTGGGGACTTCTCAGATAATCAAAATGCTACAGATTTAGCACTTTTAATTTTTGCTCCATCTCCTGCCAGCTTGAACTCTAATTATAATTACCATTTCATCTTCCCCTGAATGACATTGTTTTATCAGAGGAAGGCACTGTGTCTGGAGTCTGAGCATGATGATTAGTAAGGAACCAGTTTTCAATGGGAAACAATAAGTGTGTGGTGAAATGAATCAGGATGGGAATTAACACTGTGAAGCTAGAGATAATCTCAAGTCCTTGAGACATAATGCATAACCCCCATAGCTCTGTAATGCATGTGAGAACATACAGAGGGACTATGCAGAGATGTAGAACAGAAGAGAAAAAAAGCCCTGTACTGCACAGGGCAGTTTCCAAAGGAACAAAAAGAAAACAAAGCCTAATTACTGCCTAAACCCCCTGGCATTTATCTCCACTTTGTGTCTTGAAAACTTTTGCTGCTTCATTGGACTGATCTGACCCAACTAAGTGCTAATAACAGACTCTTCTTCCTATGTTTTGTTTCCAGAAACTATTTGAGGGAAAAATACTGCAGCAGTGAAGCACCCCCAATGCACCCCACCTGCTGGGATGTTGATGGATGAAAAAGGGATAAGTGCTATGGCTGCTGATGGCTCCTGTTTCTCTTGTTATAGAACTAAGTAAGCAACCAATGCTCTCTGCATGATTTAAAAAAATAAAACTAAGCGCTAAAAACCCACGTGTAGAAGTGGTCTTAAGCTCTAAGATAAAAAAAATATATGTGCTGAGAGTAAGAAATAGGAATAGTATCCCCATATTAGCAGCATCTTTACATTTCAACTTCTTGAGGCACAGAGCATGGAAGACTTTCCATAAATAAATTCAACTGTTAGGAAACCATGAAGCCTGATATATCTTTAAGAGGAATGGACTGCTTTGGAAATTTCTTTCCTTTGTGAGAATTACCTTTTTGGTGAAGAAAAAATTTACTGATAAAATGTGAAGAGGAGTAATAAATTGACACAGATGAGTGTAAGTACCTTTTGTAACAGTTGCAATAAATTCTGATTGGCACAGGAGCATGAAAACAAATGGTGGTGTCTTGCTGCTCTTGCCAGAGACAAGATGTAGCAAAATATGTAACTTAAAATTCACGGCTGTTTCCCTAACATTTATGTCAGTACTGCTTGTCCTTTAGGTTCCATGTTTTGAAAACCCTCTCCCCCAGCTACACTTATGCTGAATAATGCTCTAAACACTCATGTTCTGGTCAAGGAAACTGCTTATAAACTTTTGGTCATGGCTTCCAGGATATGACATAAGATAGTCCCTCAAAAGGAGTAATGCTGGAGGTACATAAACTTTTGCAAAGTGTCGCTGAAAAATATTATATTTCTTTATGTATCTTTAATGAAAAAGCCTTTCCTATATGAGAATATTTCACCCGGAAAAATAAATGCTCTGAAAAATCCCTAAGTCAAACAAAACTTCTGCTCACCTAATTCAGAATCATAGTGTAAAACTCTTCAGAAAAAAAATCACAGAGAAGATTTGTGAAAATGCCTGGAAAATGGAACGTATTTCATACAAGGCTAAAGTGAGTAAGAGGAATCACTTTTGGAAAAGACCCGGTGAGAGGAAAGGAAAATCTCTTAGAGAGTGATATGATGAGAGCTGTATGAACAGTGAGTGATTACTCACAGCTTCCCCACATATAAGAATGATGGGGTGGTCCATGAACTTTTCAGGCAACAACTTCTTTAAAAAGGATGGGGCCTTTTGGCTTTTTTTAACAGAATCAATAGTTAAGTGGTAGAATTCAGACTCCCAGGATATTGTGAGGTAAAAATTATACACATGTTCAAAATCTAGACAAATCTGGAGAAAGTATGATCATCAAAGAGCATAAGATTGCAAACTTCAATTGAATCTGTGTCACAGTAAGTTCTAGAAACAGCTGGTGAAAGAGGCAAGGGGGAAATGCTGTAATGGCCCTTCCACTGGCACAAGCTGCTGGATTAATGGCAGCAGTAGGGTGGAATAAAATAATTCAAGTGTGGCTGATGTTCTTGTTTTCTTACATTAGCGTTTCGTTACCTTATCTTCCCATAATCTTTAACAGCAGATAAGAATAAATATGTTTCTCTTTAACATGTCAGGAGATCTGTGAATTAACAGCACTGTCCAAACACAGTCAGAAGGATAACACTGTACATGAGCATGGAGATGCCTCCACATGGAAGAAAACACAAGATGAAAACAAGATGTTATTTAAAATATCTGACATTGCAAACTGACACATAAACTTCAGGTCTATTTTTCCTCTTTTGTGGTATTTTTGCAGAAAAAAAAATCCTCATTGTCAAAGATCCCTGGAGAAAGAGTAAATCCTCAAAACCCAGGATTGCTTTTGCAGGTTTGCCTCCTCTGGCAACAGGGTTAGTGTGCAACACCAGAAAGAACTGTTTAGAAAGATATGTTTACTTCCAAAATGGCAATTGGAATGTGCTTTATATATACATTGTACAGAAGTTATGCAAAGATATAGACCATTAAGAAAACTATATTAAAAAGAAAAAATAATTTTGCTCTTAATATTAAAAGTGCTTAACTATCACTTTTAAGGCTGAGTCTGCATTGTACTCACTGTACCAAATCCCTCAGAAGTAGGAGACAATCTGTAACTTAAGTCTTGTAAAGATAGGATTGTCTATATTCTTTCTAAAAACCTAACCAAAAGGTGTTCATGAGGTTTCTTGGTTTGCTACCAGAGCCCCAGTGTTTGAATAATGCAGAACTGTGTCTCCTGGCTAAAAAGGAGACAGACACCCTTAGGTTGTATGTGGCAGGAGGCTGAGGGGGTGGATTTCTTTTGAAAAGCAGCAGTTGAGCAACTCCAAATACCTTTCAACTTACTGTACTTTCCCTTGTCTCCAAAAAAAGTGCCTTTGTTACTTAAAGCATAAGCCCACCGAAGGCTTTAGAAAAGGCAGCTTGCTCCCATGAACTGCAGTTTCTCTTCCCTCCCAGCGAATCCCCGAGCAGGCCATTCAGCACCAGCCCTTCCCTAAAGCTGAGCTTCATCCACACTGAAAAACATGGCCAGTTCAGTCAGTATGGTTGCTAGGCTAGCATGCAGCAAGGGAATAAATTAGCTGCAAAATAGTCCGAGTTTCAAGCTTTTGTGCACCTCTAAAATATCAATAAGTAGTGTTCTGGAGTTGTTGAAAAATGATGTGCTTGAAACAATGCCCTCAGGAAGCCACTGCCCCATACATTATGTAAGTCATATTGAGCTCTCTTTGGCTAACCTCAAACACTGGCCTAGAAAACATCTTAGAATAATATTGCCCTCCTGAAAAATAATATTAAAAAAACAACCAAACAAACAACCTACCAAAGAGAGACAGGTATTTATTTGTCAAGGAAACCTAACAGTACCTCTATAATTTTGGGACCTATTTGACAATATAAATCCGAGAAGTGAGCCAGGGATGCAGCTTAGTAAACTGAATTTTCTCCCTTTATAAGGAACAGGAGGCTTACAGTTGCTTTGGTACCTGATTAACACATAAGACTGTAGGCCACAGGCTCAGATTCACTAAGGGTGAGATGCTATACTGAAGATCTCAGGTTGCATCTACAGTATGTGAATCTGTCTAAAATCCCACAGACTTAGTTTGAAGATCTGCTGCCATCCTCTAACCAAGGCAGGTCTTCATCTCCAATCCTGCTGCATCTGTTCAGCTTTCAGTCAAAGTAAATTTTGTTCTGAGTGCATATCTGTTTGTTCTCCAAATGAAATCTTCAGAGATTCTACAAAGGGAACAAATACTGAAGTAAAGGTGAATAAAGGCCACGACCAGTAAATAAAAGCTGCCCCTACAAAACAGCTGTGCCCCAGGTACAGCCAACACTCCTTCCTCTGAGGAGACAGGACCTTTCTTTCCTGCTTTTGCGTGAGAACAGGGAAAACATGTAATGTACCCATCATGAAAGGTATCTAAGACTGAAAGGGAGGGACTGTCCATTTGCAGTATTCCAGCAGAATTTTGCTTGTGCAAATTCAAATGCAACTTTGTAATTTGAAGGA
Source organism: Corapipo altera (assembly GCF_003945725.1). NCBI lineage: Eukaryota > Metazoa > Chordata > Aves > Passeriformes > Pipridae > Corapipo > Corapipo altera. The sequence continues at coordinate 3,433,876 of NW_020884887.1, forward strand.
CAACGAAAACATCCTGAATTCTTTGAAGAGACATTCCTCTCTGGCTAAAAGGTCTGCTTTTCATCTTTTACTACATGGGCTAAAACAAACAAATTCTTTAATGGATGAAGACCTCACTGCTGCGGGCAGAGGGCAGGTTTCAATATACACCCTATGCGTCTGACCAAGATTTCATCAGATTGAAATGCTCTAACCTTAATTCAGGATACATAAGCAAATCTACTACACTGGAATACTACAAAGTAAAAGGCAGTATATGGGGCATGGGAGTCCTTGGATTACCTGGAAAGATCACACATAGTGCTTAAAACAAGCACACACAGAGAGAAAGTTTTCATCATGGAGAAAATCAGCACAGATATTTTGCATTAGTATTTCTTTGTGCAGCATTGGCATTGGGCTGATGGTACTCAGCATACAATAGAAGATTCTACTTTCTTGGGAAACTGGGCTCTGAAGGATGAACAAATTGACTTGACCAGTTGGTTGCATTTCCACAGATACTACAGCATTGCAAGACTCAGGATGTATCAGCACATTGATGTTAATGAAAAATACACTGACAAACAATCTGGAAAATATTACTGCCTGAAGACTGATGATGAGAGCCCCAGGTATTTCTAAGTAATCGTGGTTTCATTTCTGTCAGAAAAATAATTCATTAATTCCTTATTTCTGCAAAGGCAACCTTCTTTATGACAGTAATTATACTGAAATTATTTAAACATTTACATCCAGAACATGAAGGAGTTCTTAAGTGCATGTAGGACAGCCTACAGACAATCCCAAGCATCTGCATCATTTAAGCTGAGACTAGTTTTCCCCCTGCAGATCACGTTTCAAAGCTATCATCTCAATTTAGAGATGAAAGGTACGTGAAAGAAATTTCTACTGCTTTAAAAGAGTTAACAGGAAAATTAACTTCCCTTATAGAACTAGGCCAGAGCAAACAACTTGCTGGATACTGGTCCCATTCTTGCTAGCCCAGAACTTCACTATTACAATAACAAAGTATGAAGTTATTATCATAATACAGGAAACTAAACAATCCACACTTTAAATGCAAACACCTGGAAAGATCCTGGCAGAAGGGAAAGTTCTTTTTTCCCTTTGACTGCTAATTTGCACTTTCCTCCCAGTCTCCATTCCCTTTTCCCAGCCTTTCACCTTTCCTTGACAGATCAAGGCTCTTCTCTAAAGGATAACTCCAGTTTTGCATCTCTAGCACTTCAGTACTGAAGACAGAGACAAGTCAACAAATACTATAAATGGAAACATGTATGTGGTAGTAAATCCTGAAAGAAGAGCATTGATGGCCTGTACACTATTACAGACTGGAAAACAAAGAAATGAGTCATAAATCACCTGAGACACAATAACCTCCTTTTGGCCTTAGCTCTTTCTATTTTTTGTATTTGCCTGGTCTTTTTAGGTAAGCTTTGGATCTCTTTACCTCAACTAAAATGTTAACATAGTGTTTACATTGCTATAAAGTTGCTTGAGAAATCTGAAATAAGAAGCCAATCAGAAAAAAAAAGATTACAACATCCAGAGCAGGCATTGGCATATTTACAATACAGTTCTTGAGAAAGTAGCCCAGAGTTCCTACACAAATCCTTTCTTTGAATGGTGACAAGTAGCCAGTAACCAGGCAGGGGTATTACTTAGTTAATAATTGTAACTCTTGAAAGCAGGCACTGCAGATAAGATCTAATGAAGGTGTAGCACAAAGGGAAGGGACAATGAGGCATCAGCAGCTATGATGTACCTTTAAACTCTTCAGCACTTTGTGACATGACACAACACACCACAAATTCCGTGCCCACCTTCATCTCCAGAACTGTGCAGTTCGTTGGTGCCCTTATGAACTGACACGTGTTTTCAGAGCTCTGGGTCATCACAGCTCTGGGGTTATCATTAAAGGACAAAGCTTGAAAGGCAGAAAACGCACACAGCATTTCTGAGAGTTCAGTCCTATCTGATCTGAGCACACGTGACTGGCTGGCTGCAAGTCAACTGCTGACAGCAAATGAAGGCACAGTTAATATCAAATGTATCAAAAGTTCACCATTAGTTCATAAATGATATGCAACTGGTTTATGTACTGATCTATATTAACATTACTACATGGTCAACTCACATAAACCTGGAAAATGGTTACTAAATTCTTACTAAATCACAAGAATTCTTACTAAAATCACAAGAATTTCAAGAAGCCTTTGCAATCTGTCTCAGATCAGAATCAGTTGCCGGGTCTTACTAAAATCATGCCACTGGAGGCATGACAGACATCACAAATCCTTCATATAAACTCAATTAAACCTTTTCCTGCATTCAAGAATGAGAAGTACTAAACAGGTCTATAATTTCAGATGGTTGCTATATGATTAGCAATTGCAGTGATTAGAAATTGCTTTTTTTTCTGAGAGAGTGGTGCGTGTGGGGGTGTTTCAACTTAACACACCTGAAAGTAGACTCCAGAACTGCATAGTCCTGTTACTAGAACTACAGATATTCCTTTGTAACCATTGCTCAATCATTCCAGAGTCAATGGATCTACTAGCAACATTTTCACTTTATTTACTAAACTTCCGCACCTTAAAACAAAAATTACTAAATAACAGATTTACAGGGCATTTAAAAATTACTTTTAAAGTATTCTAGTACTCCATTTCCAACATTTCATATGAGTTGCACCCCAAAATGACCTTCAAAAGTTTTCAAAGCAGGGGAAACTATTTTTAAATCAGGCTACAAGTTTTGCACCAGAAGAGGGTTCGAAAATAAAATATCATAAAAAAATTGTTATTTGTTTTTGCTGCTATTGGAATGAGTTTAATTCTTATTAATAAGCAGGTAGTTTCTAAAATTATTTCTCACTGTTCCAGCTGAACTCAGACATAAAGCCATAGTTTTACATTGCCAGAATTTGGAGTACATTTTTTGGTCTGGATTTTTTCTCTGAGCAAGGGAACAGCTCTCTCATAAGCAATTAGGGTTTCTGTGGGTGTGCAAAGGCTGGTGCAGCATTCAGGACTATACATGTTACTCAGGCATCACCCAGCAGTCCTAATCTTGAGTTCAACATTACTCCTCTGTCCCCAGTCTGCAAGGGAGCTCTTTTTCATGTAAGAAAAAATTACTCTTAGTCTTTCATAGGTGGAAGAAAACATGGTGTTCATATTACCTGATTTCCCAGGGAAAAAAAAAACAGGTCATACAATTTTATTAAATGACTCCTACTAAAGTTCCATGTCCTTTCATAAGAACCTTTAGTAACAACTTCATTCAACAAACTTCACTGTGTTGAGAGAGCTTAAATCAATTTTAGACTTGTTTTAAGTCTACTTTTTTGTATTCATATTCTGAATGCTTTTATACTACCAAGTGCAACATGAAGAAGTCTGCTGTGGTGAGAAATCTCCTTCCCAGGAAGAAAACCATAGAGCAAGCAATATTTAGCCTCCCTTTCTGTTAAATTTTTCTTTGATGAATCAAGATTTCAGATTATAAATGTCAGGGACTTACCCATATTTCTTCAGAACACAGCACATTTTAGCTCATGCCTGCCTTTCATAAATTCTCATTAAATTTAGCATATATACATGACAGGGAGCCAAATGGCATGAAAACATTCTGCATTTCTTCTTTCCTTTTTTTATATAGAAATATTTATGGGACAACATAACATGAAATCTTGTTTTTCATCATACATCTCAGGCCTAAAAAAAAAATCTTAGAAGAGCAAATATCAAGTTATTTAGGGTCCTGAAGCATTATAAAATGCAAACCACATGACTGCAAACACCAAATATATACAACACATACAAACATTTCTCAGCAGTGTTGTATAAACCCATTTTTTGCAGAAACCTACAACACTTAATAAAAAAATGAGGCATATGAAACACATCTCTGCTGATAACCAATGATATTTCAGGGGCTACTGTAAACTTAACTTCTCTGTTCATTTTAACCAAAGTCCCCAGAGCACTAAAATTAAGGCAGTGGCTGAAGTGGTGCTTAGGACTTTGGCAGTGGCCATTTCTTACAGATTGCCAAAGGAATCTGTATTAATATGTCCATAATGTCAACAGCCTAATGGCAGCCTAATCATCACACACAGTACAGACATCAAATTTCAGAGTTTCCTATTGATGAAATGATAAAAATAATAAAAACATATAATTAAACAGGACCAGTTTAATGGAATAACTGATCTGGTTGATTAAAGCTGTGCAATTTCCCTTGATCTAACACTACTTCAGCCTATTTATTTTATATAACTTGTGCTGAAGAGGTCAGCAGTTAATCTGATACAAGCATCTCCTGGTGCTCATTAGAAAGTTATGATGCTACAACGATGCTACCATGTGGTGAGACTTAGGACTTGGCTCCTCTGAGATTATGTTCTCAGTAACACTTTGGAATCTGCGCTCACTGGCACGCACACGAGGTCAGAATACAATTTTTATTTTGCTGCAGTGTGCAAACTTTCTGCATGTATATACATAGGCACATATATACCTATTTATATATTTTCATGGAAGTTCATTTGCATTGAAATGTATCTCATTTATTAACTTAGCCATGTTGTACAGGAAACAAAATGAGTCATTTAGAATGGTGGCTGCTGCTTTAAGACACTCTCTTTCCTATTGCATGGCAGATGGATGGCTCTAATGCCATCACTTGATACCATGCCGAATTGTGACTGTGTCATTTTGTTAGAGCCTGCTGGTTTTGTGTAGAAATTTGCTGTTGGATTAGGGCTTTTGCCAATCCAGGCAGAAGAAAAAGGCTATTTAATGTGTCTTGAGCTGCCATATGGTGTGGATAAAAGAAGTAGTTTCATGGCAGTCATGAAATGTGATGTATCTGAGTAAGTCCACGTGGCTTTGTCATATTCCCTGTCATATAGTGGACCTGCTGCCATCAGGTATTTTACATGGAAAATAGGATTGTCATAGCTCTTGATCCTGGATGTACCTCAGTGTCAGGAAAAAGTACCTCCTTCTGATGCACATGGAAAAGCCAATCAATCATATGAACTGGAATGTGAGGTGAGGAAATGCCTGGTTCACAGCACAGCTGATTCAAATTACACTTGAGCTTAATATTGATCTACAAATGCATAATATTCACTCAGAATGTCGTAGTATTTTACTAACAAAGGTAAATCTCACCACTGTGTCTCAGCCTAGATGAACAGAACATACTATGGAAAGTACTGATAATAGCACTGTCTCCAAGGAAACTCATGAGTTTTAGCCTGGATCTTCCTTTGTTTTACTGTGATAAATCTCATCCTGCTTCTTCATCCATTTCTGCCAGCACTGTGAGTCCAGCAATGTCCACTAATATAATACTTATGTTCTTTTCCTTCACTTCCCTTTTTTCTCCCCTTAATCCCAGAAAAAGTCTAGAAGAAAGCAAATTAAGGCAATGAGGTCTTCAATCTAACACTACAGCTTTCTCCTCCATTGAATAATGGGAGAAATTCTGGCTCCACTGCAGCTTCAGTATTTCAGTCAGTATTTTTCTTGAGGCAGGCAATCTCTAAGATGTTTAGCAGAGAACAGATTTCCTTTACAGTATTTGTGAATGTCACCATCATACAGAAATACCATTAAGATAAAAGTTATAAGCACTAAAAATCCTGCTTATAATATCATTGTTCTTATCAGTGCTCAGTTCATCAGACATACTATGTTCAACTAATTGCATCACTTTAAGGATGTAATTTTCAGGCTTTCAGCCTTAGAGTGGCATCCAGAAATACCAGTGCACAACAGGTGCTCTGCTGATCAGCCACTCAAGGGCACATGAGGAGACAAAACCTGAAGTTATCTGAGGAATTTCAAGGGAAATAATTAATGGTCTGTAGAGCTGAGTAGCCTTCAGCATGAGGTGATAGCTGAGGAAAAATTTTCAGGACTATAAAAGTCCTAACACAGTAACTCAGTCTAAATGCCATTCAGGGCTTCTTATTTCTGCTGGGGATATTCCTCAGGGTAGCATATAGACTGTGGAAAATACTACCTCTTTAGCTACCATTTTTCTTCCAGAAATACTTGAAACCTTATATTCACTTGATAAAAGGAAAAAAACTCAGGATGTCTGCAGGATTTGGACTGTGTCATACCTGAAGACTTCTGGTAGGAGTGTTTTCTCATATAATTTGCATGAAAATACTGCGAACAACAATCCTTTGGTTTTGTTTAAGGCATCTTTCTAGGACAGAAAGCAAGGGGCAGTATGAAGGTGATGAGAAAGATGGAGAGAGAAGATCATTCTGTTTATGGCACAGTAGAGTGTGCAGCTTCAGCTCTGGAGCACAGAGTTCAGAGCCTCACAGGGCCCTGCATCCAAACCAGCTTATTCTGGTCAAACCCCACCCAGCTTTATCACAAAACCAGAGTCCAGTCTTAAGCACAGCTTCTTCTCAACTGCAATGCTTGTTGAAACACTTGTTCCAGTGCTGTCAGTGTCAAGCCTTATTTTCTGGATGAAATCCATTTAATAAAAGCCAACAGATTTCCAGGAGGGACAAAGATCCTAATGGTGCCTGAAGAACCACGCTGACAATGTCACACCTATGCCATGGCCCTGTAGTACAAGTGTCCTGACCTTGTAAAACTCGAGTTCCACTGTCCCTGCATAACTTCAAGCATGTGCTGAATATAAGGACAGTAAGTGATATTATGGACTGGAGAAAGATCAGTTCAGAAGCCATAAAGAAAACTTAAAGAGGCAAATCATGACAAACCAGTAATGATGGTTATGCACATGTGTAGGACACTCCTGTAACTGTTCACCTGGTTCCACCCTGCTCAAAATTGCTTGGTTGGTTTTAAATCTTCTCACCCCTGGAAAGTTCCACGTTATAACACAAACGATATCAGCCACCTCTCAAGGTACATCAGCTGGAATTTTCTCATCTACAACTTTCCTATACCCAATGTATTGGATACAACTTTTCTGGAAATTGCTTTGTGTGCATTGCATGTTTTGCTAAGTGATATTTCCCCAGAGCTGGCAGATCACTCCACAGTAGCAGATGTGCCTGTTTTAGAAAATCACTACCATAAGGAATAGTATAATTATATTTACTGCTGTTTGTTACTGCACCACATATCGACTAGCAGGGCTACTGGTACAATTGAGACTCGCTAAGAACTTCTTTTCTTCCTTGGCATAATATACATAATTATGTTTTCTTTCCTCTAATTGCAGCTAAAGATTACCTACTCACTAATAAACTTTTCTTGCAGTATAAGCCAAAATTAGGCTCTGCAGAAGGCAACTGAGGATGCATTTTAAGTATATCCTTTTGAGTTTTCCACCTGCCTCATAATTTCACTTTAGTATTGGTTTCTTAAAAGGTGAAATTATTGTAACAGAACATGTACTTCTGACACACTATCCTCCTAAGTTTCATGATATCCATGTATTAGTTATCTGCTGACCCAGAGCACTACACAAAGTTCTGCAAGTATTTAAAGTGTACTATTGAAGATCTGACAAAAAAACCTTTTGTGTTATTTTTATGTTCAGAACCAAAGGGAATTAGAAAAGCAAGAAATACTGTCCAGGGAATGATAAAATTTCAAAAAGATTTTATTGAAAACATGCTGCCTGAAACACTCCAGAAGCTTTTTATTTGATAAGTGTTCTTATCCCTTTTTTGTTTCATTTCTGATTTGAGAATACATATGCTGATTTCTTTCTCATTTAAATTTCAATTATTGCTCCATTAGTCCCAGATACATTGTGAATTTGTAGCCTTTTGAAATCTTATTATAATTTCCACATGTATATGGGGCCAGAATAGCCACTTTTTGATTAAATTAAAAGAAAGAGAAGAAAAAATATTGTAGTAAATTAAAATTACTTCGGTTGTTAAAATGGCAGTGCTATCTACCAGAACAGCATCTTCAAAATGTGTAGTGTGTCTTTTAAAAAACAAAGAACACAGATGATAATATAGAAATTTATTCCCTTAGGAATAACCTTGAAGTCCTGACCACGCTAATTACAACATGCTGCTCTGGCTGATCTGTCTTATGACATGGCTCAAGTTCACACCTGAGAAAGCATCAACTGCTGTCTGGAAAACAAATTTGCTCTCCACAAACACGAGAGTTGAAATTCATGGTCATTTTAGATGTTTTCTGGGGTAACTACTGTAAAGGAGAGACTGGTGAGGAATGAAACACTGTACTGCAACACTGACATTCAAACTGGGCATTAGGTAATTAAACCCTGTGTGTGTGTGTGTTTGACTGAAGTGCAGAACTAACTGACCCACTGTTTTTCCTTTAACCAGAGGGCAACCCTTTGGTTCCATTAGTCAGTTATTTAAAAGATACAGTGATTGCTGTAACTCCTTCAAAGAATCCTTTAGTGTATTAGTGCTTACAGGAGGTTAATAATTTAACATTAGAATGTCCAAGAACATAATGCCACGGTCATCAACAAATAGGAGTACAAAATACTGGTAATGGATCTTGACTTCATAACAAATCTAACAGATAAAACCAAGGCCAGCCACATTAAGGGTATATAACATAACATTCAGCTTTTTGATGCCTATGTTTTTCACAGGTTCAAAATTAAAAAACAGACACAGTTTTACTTCAACGTGAAGAAAAACATTGCATACTACACTTCTGAATTACTGGTGTCTAAATATCAAGGCACTTCAGAATTTCTAATATTAACTTTTTCCTCACAATATATAATGAAAAGATCAAGTCCTACTATCATCATTTAAGGCTGGGACCAGATAATTCTATGCATCCACAAGAAGCTCATGCTAAACAGGAAAATTTTGATTACCTATGTCCCAGGCACATCTTCTTCACTAAAACATTCTTCTGTCTATACCAGCCTTTATGTTCCCAAGACAAAACTTGACAAATACTGCCTCAATTACAAACAAAGCTTATCCTTCCCATTTCACAGAACAAAGCCAAACACTGGTCAGAATAATGTCATTTCTCAGGAAAATCCAACCCATGGCATTACAGACTCTGCCTTCCTAACTCTTCCACACTTTCTTCATTCAGACACAGCAGCATTGCTTCAAAAAGCTAAAGACAAGGGTATCTGGAGAAAAGGGAAAGCCTTCTTAGACCTAAGCAGCAATGACCACCCATCTACAGAGCAAAGAGGAGGCAGCTGAATGGTCTGTGCTGACCCAAAACTACAGTGGTGTCCTACTAAGGAGTCACTGCAGAAATGAAGGGACAGGATGGCAGTCAGCTTCCCTTTACCCCTAAATCTTGGAGGACAAAGCAGAGTGAAATCATACATGGAACTTACTACATCTGCTGAAGAGTCTTGATTTCTCTCAAACTCACTGGCAACACCGGCATTGATACTGGAAAGGACTTGTCCTTGGCCGCAGTCAAACCCATGCCCTCAACCTCAACAACCTTTCAACAGAGGGGGTGATGCCACGACAAACAGTCAAAGCTCTTCACTGGTTTCTCTCACTTGTTTGTTCACTCCTGCAGAAGTGTTGTGTGACCTCCTGAACCTCCCTGCTCCCTCAGACAACTGTAGTTGGAGGGCAGGTAAGTACAAAGACTCTTATTTCACCTCCTTTAACAGTGCCTTTCTCCTCCAGCTGTGCCACACACTCTGCCATTCACCAAATTTTACAGTATCAACTCACCACTTTACATAATTAATGATTTTTTTCTAGATATAAGTGGTTTCATAAGCCTGCAATGATTATCACAGGAAAAAGCAAAGGAGAAAAGATGGAGGCAAAACAGGATGAAAAAAGTAACTTTAAAAGTTCTTACTTGTGCCATTACCCTTCCCTAGGACATGGTGTTACTGTGCATTTTTATCTTTGTGACATTCAATTTGCTTTGACTAGCAGCAATATCAGCAGCATAACTGAAGGTGAACCTCTCAAGAATTCATGCTTTTTCCAGATAAACAAAACTTGGACAAGAAATGTACAAGAAAATGAAAAAGCTCAGTTGGCTTAAATGCTTTTCTTCTTTCAGTTATCCAAAGCTTTCCTATTCAATAACTGTCCTGTCATTTTAACTTGTTTATTTATCTACATTTTTCTATTAATATTCTATTTTTAGAATATAAACATTTTACCCCTCTAAAAACTCATGTGTTCTTTAGATAAAATGCCAAGTTACATGCCACAATGGGAAGCAAACAAAATGTACTGAAAATAACTAATTCCACTCTTTTTTTCTGTCCTAAAACTCTGCTCTAAACTTCCAAAGACTGAAGAGCCTTATCAAAAAAACTGGACTAATTTTGCTAATTTTTTACTATTTTATGGTTCTTATATCAAAGCTAAGTGAAACTCAGGAGGGTTTTTTTACATCCTTGAGATTTGTCTTTTAACTTGGTATTTAACCTCTTGTTTGGAGTCTCTCACTGTTGCTGTTGCAGCATCTCAAAATTAGCACCAAGAGAATAATTTCGCATGGTGGAATCTAGAGAAGGGATTTATATAAACCTGAATGAATCTCAACCAAGTGGTGCTGGATGGCTTTAAACTTTAACAAAGGGCTTTGGGTAAGGCCCATAAATCCTGTGGAAGTGTTCTCACTGCGTCAGAGAATCCCACACTAAGCCACACATCTCTTTTCTTCCCGCTCGGAAAATCCATGAAACAAAGCAGAAACCTGATTGTTCAAGTGATGGAAGCCCAGCTACAAAAATCTATTTGCAGGGCTGAATTCTGAGAACTCGGTAATGAGTGAAAAGTCAGCTGCTATTGAGCAGGTGTTGGACTCCTGTAGACTTCAGATATCTGAACACTGCAGTGCTAGTTGCTAAAAATCCAATTTTACTGGTTGAACAATGATAAGATTTAATAAAACCTAACAATTACATATACTGCATATTGTGTTCCTAGAGTATAGCAGTATTATTATAATAAAGTATGATTTCCACATACTTTATCAACTTTTTTAATCTGGAAACTATTTTTAAAGTATTACAACTCAGTATTAATATTTAATTGCTTTTACTTAAAACTCAGTAGCTTTTCTTATAATTTTGTGACAGTGTTTATTAAGTATTCATACCCTTCATTATATGTCTTTAAAGTAATTAATAAAATAAAATATCCACTTTTAGAAGAAGTGTTTTTACAGGTATAGATAAAGGTGCTCAAGTATTTCCAGAATTCTGATGTTGACTGCCACAATCTAAATGAAACTTTTGGGTAAAGAAATCCCACATTAAAATTTGAACTAGAGTAAGTTTTGCTTTTTGTGGAAGTAGTCAGTTAGCAAAGACTGGGGAAATTTAGAGATTATCTAGATGGATAGAATGAAAGTTTTAGACATTAAAGCTTTTTTATCACTACACGAAAAAACAAGTATATGCAATGTATCTTTGCAATATTGATGCAAAGTCACTAAACATCAGCACATAGAGAACTCTGGAAAATTGAAATATTAATCTAAAATTCCAAAATATTTCACCTAATAGTATAGTTTCACCATCTCCAATTTCTTGCTTGGCAATGAGGACCAGTGAAAAGCTCTCCAAAGTGGCTCCAATGTTACATAAAGCAGAAAGAGTAACACAGTTAATCAATTCTCAAAACAGCAACACAAAACTGCAAAAGCCAACTACGGAAATAAATCGTTCAAAATATTGATTTTCTTGAAAGCAAAAAAGCTGGAGCTGAAAGTGAGACCCTTTTTTTTATTTTTTTTTGTCTACAGCTAGCAAACTTGCAAAACGAGAATCCAGGTCTAGCTGGCCTCACCCATACCAGTGTCAGACACTCAAATGAGGTGGCAGCTGAACTTAAATCCATGCAATAGTCTCCTTATCCTTCTGTCCTCAAACAGAACGTGCATGACTGAAGCTGCAGAAGATTCACTCATGCCACCAGCAATCCCACAGACTGCAAAGAACTCTCCACTTTTCCTGGTTTTTTAAGTGAACACTTTATTAATGGCAACGTACCAGGGCCATTTCTGCCTCTTCCAATAAACTGAATGTAAACAAGAAACTTGGTCACATTTGAAGGAATGAATGGGGCTCTTAACTAAGAAGAAGGGGCAATAGAGAGGGGCCACTGCTCAAAGGATCTGCACAACACTTCTTCACACAGTAGTGACAGTGTGACTGGAAACAGCTGCATGAAGTTCACTGACACTATTTGGGAAGCTACAGAATGGTGAGAAAATATAGCACAGAAAACTGATGCTCCAGTAATGGCTGGTTTTATTGTACTTTCAACTCAGCAGCACCCCAATATCTTCCTCTTGCCTTCCACCTTTAGCCCATCAAGAATTCTTTGCTCATGTATTTTGTAATCAAGTGCCTTCATATTCCATATTGTCTGAATACTTAGGGAAACTATTCCAGAGAAAGTCCAACTTCAGTGTTACAATTCTGAACATACAGAAAATAAGTCAAACTCAGACCTGCAACAACAAACAGCTACACATAGAGAAGATGGATTATTTCTCTTAAAAAATTAAGCAGTATTTCTTGAACATATGCACACTGTAACTTTCAAATATCTACACCTTTATCCAAGTTGTGTGGATTTCTAAGAATATAAAAAGTATTTGTCCCTTCTCATGAAATGTAAAGTCCTTGCTCTAAAATATAAAAGTACTTTTAAATTTTCAAAGGAAATCTTAAACACTGGAAAGCAATGACTTTCTCTTGTCTCATTCTGAGCCCTTTTTTTGGCAGGGAAAGTAGATTTGATACAAAAATTGAGCAGATCATGAGTATAGAAAATTCCATCCCTGAGCAGCAGACTCTGGTAAAATTATAAGCAATTGAAAATCCAGCAAAAGGACAGAACCCTCAGTAGTCTTTAAATGGGGAAAACTTCAGTCTCTCTCATGTGTATAAGAAGGAATAAATTTAATATTCAAATAAAATTTTAAGACTAAAATAATTTAGAAAAAAGACTGGGTAGTTCGTTAAATAAATTGGTCAGGTTGACCTTTATCAACTTTTTTACATTTTTATTTTCCATTTTAATTCAGAATATTTTTTAATGCTGATATTTTCTTGAAAACATACATTTAAGGTCACCAAGACCTACTGCTGAGATAAAGCCACTGAGATAAAGTCACATCTGTAATTCAAAGCAGCCCAGAACACATCATTTCTCATGTCCTTGTCCAGAAAAAGAGAAGGTGGGAGGACAGTCCAACTTCCATAGCCTTCCTTATGTTAAATCTAAAATCAATCATGCTTGCAAACAATCAGTGCAACACTTTTATAAAGGCTTCAAATAAAAATCAAATTTCTTACTTTCATTACAAAATACCCAGATTCAAATAGCACCCCCTTTCCGAAGACAGGGTAATTTTTTAACAGGCTTTAAAAGGTGCAAGAAAATCATTTACCTGCCTTCACCTGGAGTGTGAGAGGGCAAGGGGAGCTGCAGCAGTGGGTTTCTGACTCTCTTTTTCCAGATTACCATTAGAAGCATTCATTCATGTGGTCCCTCAAGAGGCAACCACACTTCATAGTGCAAAGATGCAGCACTTCAGCAATTGCAATGTTGTCATTATATACAAGCAGAGAAATAAATATTCAAAGTAATTTTTTGCATTGCCATTTGTGTGTCACAAAATGATAAATTTGTTTGAAAGAAGTTTTCTGTTATTCAAGTACACAATTTGTCATAAGTTTCTAAACTATTATTGGTGGGTGAGTGCATTTCAGCCTTCAGATTACAGGCATACACTCCAAATTTCTGGTTAAGACACAGGGACATTTTATCCATTGATCCAGGAGGGGTTAGAAAATAATCTTTCTTTTGGCTGCATATACCATTCTGAGGCAGTATCTGTCCAAAAGTTGGGAGTTGTCACATCCTCCTTTTCACTTTAGTGTAATCTGATGCCTTCCTACTGGCTTTCTCATGCTTTTATTAAGTATTGCCAATTCTTTCTATCCCAAGCCTCATCAAGCTTTCCACAGACCAATTCCAATTTCTAATTTAACTCATATCTGTTAAAATGTCTCCTTCACTCAGCATAATACTTAATGAGTACCATGAACTCGGCTTCCTGAGGAATACCATGTATTAAAATGATGCAAATTCAAAAAATGTAGTTAAAATCCCACTCAACTTTCAATGTTCAAGCCAGGTAAAGCAGCAGGTTTTACTCCCAAACCCTTAGGAGATGTCTTGCCATTTACTCCATCTAACTTTAGAAATGAATTGGAAATCACTGCCTACAAACAGAACGAGAGAATGAGGCAACAAGAACTCAGACCCCAAAGTTATCAACCTCAGGAAAAATAATTTTCTCAAGAAAATGACTTAAATTTCTGCCCTGAACCACTGCTTCTGGGAGACTGTAAAACTCTCCCTTGACATCAGCACAAATTGGACTGTGCCCTTCACGTTAGGAAAAACACATTGGGGATGACAAGTCAAAAATGGGGCAAATCAGTTGTTTCAAATTGTATGTAAGGAGAGTTGATGTGGCTCATGGGATCCCTTGGGTAGAAGTTAAAGTACACCTGCAACAGGAGAAGTATGCATTTAACCCAAAACAGTAACTAGTGAAGGTAAGTAAATAAAAATAATGAAATAGCCAAAGAATCGTCAACTTGTCAGGTTATGATGGCCTAGCAACAAGCTTCCTGCTATCAAGAGACCAGCTTCTGGAAAAACAAGACATGATGATTTCCAGTTGCAGAAGTATGCAAGACTTGGAAAAGGAAAATCTGTCCAGCACCACAACAGTAGCTATATATAAACTGACTACATATCTTTTTAATTCATCCATAATACAATTCCTTAGCCATAAATCACATGATAACCTAATCTACAGGGCCTGGGTAATCACAAATACTGTGGCAAACCGCTTTCTGATCTTATCAGTGGATTGCTTCAAAGATTATCACTCCAGCACGCACTGGGGAGCAGCAGTTTGTCTACACCAGCACTGGACACCAGACCACCCCCACAGCCCTGCTGAGAACCTGCATTACACAGAGGACTTGGAGATACACTGCAATGGGGTGAACTTCCATTTCAAATCTTCAGCTTTTGGGAACATGGAAGAACTAAGAGTTCACAGAGATTTGCATTTTTCAGAAGTCAGCATTGAAAAGAAACCTGCACTGAGAAACTGCTGCATTTCCCAAGCAGCTTTTTCACAAGCCACACTACACCCAAAAGCTGAGTGATTGATGTGTCCATGCAGACACCACACAAACACGACTGAAATTAATGCCAGTTATAAATTCCCATAACTAACCTGATACGTAGAACATTTAGAAGTTGAGAGGTAATTAATGTCTTTAAAAGATCATTCTCTGTTGCAGATACAGTTTCTATTTGAAAATAAATGAATCCAAACATCTGAGTGAACTGGAGACAAGACTGCGATGTTCACGTTCAAAACTCAAAGCTACTTCATGCAGTCTTTTGCACTTTGCCAGCTTTGGTAACTATACTTGATTTCAGACCCAAGCACCCCATTAAAAATCAGATAAGATGGCCTGCACAGACAACAAAGGACCCCCAATGCCTTTTACTGACCCAGGTTTGCACAGATGTTGCCTGAAAGGTAACATAACAGTAGATGAAGTCGCACTGATCCGGAACAGAAGGCATTTAAATATTTTTCTCTAAAGGATCAATGAATGTGACCCACAATGACACTGTTTAAGTAGAAATCCTCATTGAAAGATTTACTTGCCACCTTAACCACTAATTCATTGCAAAGACCTCGACTCAGCAATACATCCTTGCTTAAACCAGTTTGAGTGCTGTCTTGAATAGGTATGGTCTGAGACTTAATCTATTTTCTGAATCATTAGTAAAGAAAAGTCCTGGAAATCGTCTTTTCAACCATCCTCTTCAGTTTCCTTGGGCAGTTCTCTGTCTCTATGAAGCATGTGGTTTATTTCCTGTTATGTATATGGTTTGTGAGATTCAACTCAGAAGTAATTAATAAATAAGGCCGAGGAAAGATCATATAAAAATGTTAAGTGTGGTAAAGTATTGGAATAACTGATGCTGCCTTAGAGTAATTATTTCTCCAGTCTTAAAACATCTAAAGAATGTATGAGCATGATCCACACTGAGGCTGTCTGAGTAGAACATAAGCACACAGATATATTTATATTCTGTCTGTGTACACGTTACAGACAGGTTTATTAGGTATATTACATAGAAAATAAAGAAAATCTAGTCTGGGGTGTGAAATCTAAACAGTATTTTATTCCAAAATTTCTGCATGAGAAGGCATTTCACTGGTTTTATCTACAATTCTCCTATTGTTCTTGCATTTTGAACTATACTCCTCATTTTACATTGATCTCAGCGTGTGCATACCTACAGATACACAGACCATAACCCTTAAATACTATCATTTTATTGCTCCTAAGAGTGAGGACAATGCAAAGAGAATAATGAAAGCTGCTGCTGTTAGGAGGTTGAAAGCTCTGTACCCACTGGTGCAGTTGACAGTGGAACTCCTTCCAAGCCATGAGGAGAGCAGAGGCACTCCAAAAACACCACCCTCTGCAGGGTGAAATCAAGAGATGACGAGGCACAAGGCCATCAGTTTGTTCATCCCTTATACTTACAGTTGAGAGTTGCACTCTTTTGATTAATGCTGGATTTTATAATAAGTTCACACCCCCACACCTGTCAGCAAATTAATGCTGGCCCTTGCTGGCTGGACAGAAATGCTGCAATAAAATCAACAGGATAAAAGCGTATAGGGAAAATATTTTCAGCTTTGAGAAACAAACAGACAGAAAACTTGCGCTGAGATTTCAATGCATAAATCACCTGCAGAATTCTAATAATGGGGGCAAACAAACTGCCAAAACACCATCTTTTAATACTGGTGCAGTATTAATAACAACATCTTCAATATCAATACCATTTACAGCAAATGCCAGCACAAGAGGAATTGCACAGCTTTCATACAAGAAGCCAAATATCAAGTGCAGTGACATCCCCATGATTGTTCTGTGCCAAAGGACAAGATAAATACAGCACTAACCCAGTTAAGTGGGGGACACAAGTCATTTTAGGGGCTGGTAATCTCCTGTGTCTGTGAAACACTGATGTTCAGTCTTCAATTACATTTTACTTACAGAGAGACCACTCGTACAGACCACAACGCCTTCCTGCCTTAGCCAACAGAGAAAATAAATGGTTGATCCATTATTGGATTTCCCTCCCTCAGTAATGTCAATTCCTTTAAAACAGAGTGCCCTGTTCTGTCAATTCAGCAATCTCAAGGCTGTGTCCTGTTATGTTTGTTTTAGAGTGAAATAAAGAAAGGGGAGATACCAGAATAAAGGAACTATATCACCATATAGAGAGTTTAACTGATTGGTATATAATGCAACTCTTCTTCCTTGCTGAACCAAATCAAAAATATTTGCTCTGAGATCATTTAGGTTTTAAAAGTAATTTTTATGTGTTCAGTTAACTACAAACTCTGCTTCTAGAAAACCTGATATATTGAAGTAAAAGGTCTGTGTGTTTGACTACAGCATTCAGCATTGTACCTGACTGCCAGAAGGTGATCACTCACAAAAACACACCTGTGAACAGATGTGTTGTGTTTTTAGTTTAACATAAAATTTTCTGAGATTTTAAAGGCTTGTGTCATACTAACTGTGGAAAAATGTTTTTCAGCCTGAAAACCTCAACTTTACAGAGAACATCACTGTAACCTCTGTATTTCTCAAGTCATCTATTCCCCCTCCCAAACCCTCCTTTTCCTTCCTGTGATTTTCATATGCTTTTGGGCCAGCTCTATCCATCTAAAGCACACTAAATAACCCAAATTTTTCTTCTTTCTCTTTCCATCTCTTCTACCTCAAAGAGCCAAATACTTAAATTTCAAAGAAGCTCTGTGGAAGGCAGTTATTTCATTGAAATTCTCAGCTGCTAAATTTTCTCCCACTGAGACACCTGGGCCCGTAACTCCCATCCAAATCTGTGTGAAACATCTCTCAGCTCTGTGTTACATTGCTTACTAGAATATCTTTTCTCAAGAAAGCCCAAAAATCCATTCTCATGGAAGTGTTTAAAGAGTAAGAGGGAAAGGAACATGGTTTTCAGGCTGCCGGTTTGCTCATTACTGCATCTTTCCTCCATTTTTTACTTATATGTTGTTTACTTTTCATATAAAGAGGGACCTGAATTCCTTATTTGCCTTTTTAGCATCTAGAAGAAGGCATTCCATACAGTAATAACAGCAGCTTTGTAAATTCCTCTCGAAAGTTAAAGTTGAAGCATTATCCTTCTGCAGTGGAGTTATGCCTTTTTTTTTTAAATTTCATTCCAACAGAAGCACCTTTCATTAATACCTACCACCACTCTCACCTCGTTAATTCTGATTCTGTAAATGAAAATAACAACAAGTTCCTCCACAGGGATCCCTTTTTAAAGGCAATATCTCAAGTCTGTGACTATGTGTCAAATAAATATTCAAAATTTGTGAATTCACCTGTGAAGTGAAGCCTTAGGCAGCACATGTGCACAAGTCCAGTAGGTCTTACGAGGCACACATGCACAACAACCCTGTTCAAGGTTTGTGAGCAAAACAGCACTGCCCAGAAACAACTGCTCTGAACTCAGACCAGCAGATGCTTTCCTAATGTTTCTGAAGCTTCTGAAAGCTAACTGGAGTCTGATTTAATCAAGACCCTTAATTTAGCGACATGTAGGAGAGAATTCACTTCTCTGATTACACACAACCTGTATGGGTCCCCCACACCAATCCTGAAGACATGGACCTGCTGCCAGTCCCGTGCTATATCTGCCGGCCCAACAGCGATATCTCAGTGGATCCCATGTCTAACAGGGCACCACAACTGTCTTTCAACACCTAAATCACAAATGTAATGCCATGTCATTGCAAAACAGACTATTAAATCACTAAACAAATGCAACTTGTGTCACCAAAATCCATTTTGAAGACCCTATTCCCAAAATACAAGCAAATAGCTGCTGCCTCGTTTGTTCTGCACACACGACAACATGTGAGGTGACCCAGTGGTCGACACACAGAAGCAGCACATTGTACTGCTAGAGACTTCACTGCTGTACACCCTGCAATGAACTGGAAAACTGGGAAGGCAAATAACTGACATCAGTGCAGCAGTTGGATATGACATTGAATAAGCCACAGAAATAGCTGGCAAGAAAACAAAGTTTCTTCATTTTCCCTGGGTAGTGGAAAAGCTTAAAGATTTATTTTGAATCATCTCAGTTTTAATAGTTTGCTGTGGTCTCCTCAGGTTTGTTTGTTGCTGGATTTTTTTATTATTATTTTTATTGCCATTTTTGACATGCAATCTTGATGAGGGATTTTAATGGCAGGGCGATTAATTTGTGGAAAGGTGTGGGCTACAGATCTCATAAGCATAGCAGCAACATAAAAATTCTGGCTGGAACAAGAATATTTGAAGAGACCCCCACGCCCCTCCCTCAGGGTAAGATTTATATTGTGAATTTCTGCGATATATTTATGGTGATACTTTCTCTTTCCTATATATACACTCTACTGCTGAAATTCAGAGACTTGAGAAATGGAACACATATGAGGCCAAGCACAGTTTTCCTCACTCTTTCTCCCTAAATTGTTCATCTTGGCATTTTCAGCAGATGTATTAGGATCTTTCCAATACAAATGTTATCACAGGTACTCCAAATATCCTGTGCAACTAAACACGGGGGACTCATCTTTCAAATCAGATACCCTAAACCCAAGGTTCAAAGCTTTAAAACATCTAAGACCAGTTGCATTTGAAAATTCTGGCAATTTTAGCCTCATATACCAAAGCCTTAGAAATCATTCTCCCAAAAGAACTCACTTCAGGCCTGGAGGCAAAATTACACATTCCTAATTACATAACTGAAGTAGACATCATGTCCTCAAATCCAGCAGCAGAGCATGAGTTTCATATTGCAAAAACATAATTACCAAACTTCATCAGAAACAGATGACAAATATTTTGGACTATTATAATCCAAACTGTTCTTCCTGCAGTACTTCAGTTGAAAAGTATACAAGTTCTGCTCTAGGAAAGCTCACAAACATCTCAAGCTCTACTGAATCCTGCAGAAAACTGTGGTTAGAAAAAAATGATGCAGTGACCTGCAGTGACCACCCTCATTATTACAGTAAGTCAGGATAAGTTGGGTTTGTACCAACTAGCTCACCAGTTAAGCTGAGTTTTGGGTCTCTGTATTTTTTCTTCTAAGATGCTTGCAAATATCAAAATAATGTTCTGGATAGTTTCCTCCAGCTCAAACTCCATCTATCACGGCAACCTTGGACACTGTCAGGTTTCTGCAAGAGGCATTTTGAATATAAATCTTTGTTTGCTGAGCTTATAGATAATTCTGACTGTTCAAGAATTACAGATCACAATAACTGAGCAGCTCCAGCAACTATTAATATACAGAACAGCAGAAATTTTGGCCCTTGCTGTACTTCCCTCAGAAGATATAAAGAATGCAGTTTATGTGACACCATACAAACCACTGCATAATTCATTTGCCACACAGTCACATTTTGAATCATCAGCTTTTATTTCCCTCCCTTTACAACATGATGATGGACAGCACAAGCTTTTAAATTCAGAGACTTTGGCTTACTGGTTTTGGAAAAGGTTTTCCAGGCACTGAAGCACAGGCCTTTTGTAAACCCCACAGGGTCTACAAAAATAGGGGGGTTTGTTTAAACAGAGGTTTAAACAGGTCTAATTTTCTGGTCCATTTTAACTGTCATGCTAATGGCTTAATTCCTGAAAAATTATTCTACTACTTCTTCCTTACAAGCAAGGATTATATTGTATTATATTTCCTAACAACCTTCTGTCCGCTGTATAACTTCTTAAAACAAACTTCACTGCATAACAAGCCTTTTTTATTAATCACTGAAGTTTGGTTCTTTTATGGTTTAATTGAGCTTCTTTAGTACAGAAAAGCAACAAGGAACAAAAGGAGCTCTCTGCCTCTCAGTTGGTCAGAAGTACTTTTGGTTGCTCCCTATTTCCAGAAGAACACCAATATCTAGAGTGGCGAATAACTGACTTTTAGACTTCTCCCCTAATCCCAAGATCAATTTTTAGGACAGTGCCAGGAAGTTGCAGTAATAACTCTGCTGTCAGTCTGATGCGTTCCTTCAGCAGTATATTCACATTTAAAAGAGAAACTGTTATCCCATAAGGAGATATTGCTAATTAAGTTTTAGGAGTACAATTTTATATCTTTTCTTGAATGTAAACATAAACAGTTTTCATAAGATCATCAAACATTGGAACTACAACTGGAATCTCTGTCACCTTTGGAGGTGTCCTTTATTATTTATGACTGAATCTCTTCTGCTAATATATCACCAGTACACCACTTGCATTTTCATCACTGTTCTGAAGCAACTAGTAAATCATGCCCATATTTATCATACTATTCTCTGTTCTCAAAACCTGAATTAAATGTGAAGAATGGAAACTGCACTCATGCATTCTTAAAAGCCCAGCACAATCATAACTCAAATACTTTCTCGCAATTTTTCTATTAAAGTCAAACTGGCAAACTTGTGACTCATCAAAGCAATTTTCTGATACAGTTCTCTGAATCATTTCCACTGGGGGACGGGGCCGTGGGATCCACCGCCAGCAAATGAGGCTGCAGCCCGCAGACATATCACTCAATGGATATTTAATCAAACAGAAGCACTTCTCATTGGCATGTATGGTTTTCTTTGAAATCTAAAAGGCTGATTTGTATCCCCCTCAGCCCTCTGCCAGTATGGTTTTCCTCACTGGGGCTTTCTGGAGCAGAGACACCGCCAGGCTGCTGCAGCAGCTCGAGAAAGGCAAACTGTTGAGCAGCTGATGACAGGAGCTGCTCGCCTCCCACGTAGGGATGGATCCTAAGCGAAGAGCACAGCTCAGACAGTGTGGCTCACACCTTTCTTCAGCTAAACAAGCAAGGGAAGCGGCTGAAAGGAACTTAAATGTCCAGTGGTCATTTGTCTCCAGCTTGTGAGCACCGGGTGTTGCCTCAGCAAACACTTGCCCCAAGGAAACCAGCCTTGTTAAATATCCCACACTGAGAGCTTTTACCTCAGCCTTTGCAATGCCCAACTGCCATTTTAAACGGAGCATTTGTTTGTGAATGATACACGAAATTTACTCCATATTGCACAAATGCACTGGAAGGAAAGATGTTACAGCAAAGTTGTTTCCTCTCTTCTTATCCCAGGACTCTGATGCAGGGAAGTGGCAGAGCACAACCACAGAATTTACTGTGTTTAATTCAGTTGTGCTTCAATCTGCACTTTCTTTCCATCTCTTTCCTCACTGAAGAGTTTTAGTGGTCTTGGAATAGACCCTTTAAAGTGTAAATTAAGTATAAACTTAAGTTTGGACAGCAAAACATGTGTTCTTGTATTTAGTACCAGGATATTTATCTTCTAAACAGGTTATTTTTACAGTGTATGAAGAAAGGTTAAAGAAATATTTGTATACCTTTGATTTTAACAAGAGGAAGAAGAAATGAGCTTGGGTTATAATAGAAGAATTACAGTACAGCTGTTACTCCCTAATTAATTCTGTATGTGAGTAAATCAAAGCTCTAATTATAGACACGAAATATGCTCAATATTGTGGAATATTTATGCAAAACATTACTCCTAGCACTTATCAGCTAAAATATAATGTCTCACTAGAGCTGAAGCAGCAATTTTTAAAAGTGTCATCATTTTTTTTGCCACTTCTTTATAGCTCAATACATGGAAAGTGCCTGATGAGAGTGCAATTTCATTTTTTTAAGTACTTTGTAAATCGCCACTGACAACTGGTTCAATTCTTCTTTTAAGAACTTTATTAAAAAAAACAACTCAAAAAATCCTTAAAATTGCATTTCTCTTACTCTTATGAAATAATGCCATTGAGTTTCACAGCTGTCAACACACTTTGAAAAATTATATTTGACCTTCTTCTCCATGTGCTGTACCATGCACCCTGTCATTCTTATTTCCATTACATCATTAAGCAATAACTCCCTCCAAGTCCTAATCCTGAAAGTTATTCTACCAAGGAAGACTTGATTCTACTCTGCCAAATTTAGAGAGTTGAAGCTACTCAGCTACCACAAAGACAGATCAATAATCTCTCTGGAGATGGTAAAGAAGAAAGGATTTGGGATGCAGACTCCCCATTAGTGAATGCTCTGCTGTCACTCTGAGAGTATTAACCAAACAACAATTACACCCTAATGGCAATAAAAGATAAAACAATATAATTG
Source organism: Corapipo altera (assembly GCF_003945725.1). Lineage (NCBI taxonomy): Eukaryota > Metazoa > Chordata > Aves > Passeriformes > Pipridae > Corapipo > Corapipo altera. Next base: position 3,457,160 of record NW_020884887.1, read on the forward strand.
CCATATGACAATGGAAAAGCTCTCAGGTGATGACCTGGTGGTTCTGTGCATGACAGATAACAGAGACATTCTAGCAGGATTAGACCGAGTCTCTAAGGTGTGTGTATTTTAGAGTTTTTTCCTCCATCCCTTGAAAATGCAGAAAAAATCGAAATAGACTATTAAATGTCAGTGGACCTATTTACTGAGCTGTGCAGCCTACTGTAGTTCCTTTGTTTCTATCATTTATTTATTTTGAAACAGGACTATGACAATTTATAAATAGAAAGGAAAGCCCAATGAACTTCAGTCACCAGCCATTTTCCACCTAATTTTATCCCATGGAAATTCAGAGCCCTCAAATACTACACAGGCTACTGACTGACTGACATTGACTTCTATAAAAAAGTTGTGGCAAGTATCTGATCAAACATCATTTAAAAAAAAATCTAGAGAAGAGGTACAGTACACACAAAAAAAGGTGTTAGCAAGATGGCACGAAACCATTTTTTTCAAAGGTTAATTAATATTTTCGCTAGATCTGCATGTGCCACAAAAGGTAATTAATATTTTCAGCAGATCTGCATTTTCCTCTAAAAGAAAGGTGGACACAACAAGTCTCTGCTAACCTTTAAGGTAATTCAAAGAAGATACATCACAGAGTACAATGATCTTGTGAAGCACAATAACTTCTATTGACCTAGGAGTATTTTAGGTTGTTTTAATCTGGCTTCAACTTTAAACTCCACAGTTTCAAAGGAAGTGTGATAATGATCACTTCACTTCTGTCCTTTGAAGTTTCTTCACCTACTCTTGTTTGATACTCAGATCTCCCATTTATACTGCACAAACACCTAGAAAACACAGCTTATTAGTCTTTCTGATATTATTAGGGCTGACAAAATAACTCTCACAAAGGAGTTCAAAGTAGCGATGAATGTTGCAAAAATTACCATTTCTGGAAAACTGTGAAAAGGGAAAACCACAATAGAAATTATGTGTGATCATCAACTGGAACATGTGAAAAGATAAAAAAGAATCACTCACAGCATGGGACTGCATTTATCTCATTTACCTGATTCAGCCAAAGTTACAGGGCCAGGCTTGGCAGGCTGGGAAATGAAAGTACAACCCCTGTGCTGGAAACTCAGTAATTATAACTTCAGGGATCAGTGGGGGAATCAGAGCAAGAGAAATCTAAATTTTGCTAGCTTGAAATATAACCCTGAATGATCTTTGTCAACCTTTAAAAGCAGGTAGATTTTCTCCTTGTTGCTACCGGTCCTGTATATGAAAGGGGATGAATAAATCAAACATACACATACAAATGCACAGAACTCACTGTCCCTGACAGAGGATGACTTCAGGCTGACATGTGCAACCCCTTACACACTTCAGCAAATAGAATGTAGCAAAATAACTGCATTACAATGGTGAGAAAATTAGCTTTGTATCCTGTCAGCATTCTCAGATCCCAGAGGCTGGAGACACTCTAGAGAAAGGGAGGGGGGGATAAAATAAAATAGTTGCAGCTGCTTCACCCTCTGCAATGGGGTCATACTTGCAGCAAAACAAATTAAAAGACTAATGTTTCTATTTTGCACTGCCATCCTCCTGCACAGCAAAGAAAACAAGAAGTGGGTGTCATTAAATCTTACAGCAGCTTCATCAGTGAAAAAGCTAGTGGGCATTTAGGGCATGGAGCTCACTTCAGTCAGTGTACTCACTGCACATCCAAACTCTGTTTTCCAGACCACTCATTTCCTTTTACTACAAGGGAAAGAATCCAGGTCAGAAAAGAGGGAGTGAACAGAATCCTCTTAGGGATATTTCAAAAAAATTGAGCTACCTAGCTCGGGTATGCAAATTATGAATCCCTTCTGACGACTTCAGGGTGTTGCTTAAGCCCAGTGAGAGATACAAGAGCAAAGTGACAATGTATCAGCTCTATAACTTATGCATTTATTTATTTATGCAGCCTATGCATTTAGCTCTCCTAACACAATTAAATCAAGAATGCTAATGAACACAGGGAATATCCTGAGCCAGTCTTCTTAATATATTTTCAAAGTTCTGTTTTCTTCCGGTGTTAAACTTCCTGTTTATAGCATAAATTATGCTATAAATTATGACAAAAACAAGGGAAAAAATATTTTTTTTCACCTTTAAATACATAAACAATCAATAACATACAAGTGGTCATAAGTGTAGTGGTTTGAACCTTGTTTTCCCCCAGAGGCTAAGAAAAGTGGTAACACCCAAGGGGCGGGAACCCCTTGAAGTTTTGAAGTTCTGTCCAATGGGCGCTCCTGCAGAAATGTAAACATATCACAAGCAAACAGAAGAGACAAGTTGTAGTTTGGGTTGTAGGAGAAGTGGCCATGTTGTAGGAGTCACGAGGAGAGGGCAGGAGCCCTCTGGGGGGGGGCCTCTGCCCCCCCCCGCCCCAGTTGGGGACTGCAGAGACTTGGAACAGTGTTAAGCTGGACTATGTGTCTCTGGTTAAGCTGGGGGATGTTTCCCATCATGAGTGAGCAGAGACAAAGCAGAAGTGGCGGCAGCGTCCAGAGGTTATGGCTAAAAGCCAACTGATAAGACCTGAACCAGAGAAGCAGCAGGAACAACATGCAGCACCAGAGAAAGAACTCCTGGAAGGAGAGCCGAGGAAAAGAGAGCCCGCAGAAGAGTTACAGAGTTCTGGGGGTAAGAACTGATACTAGACCCCCCCCAAACTCCTTTGATCCCTCTGAGAAAAAGAGGGAGATGGACTCCTATTTTGGAGAGCAGTTTTGGACATGTAACACCAGAGAGAGAGAGAGAGAGAGAAGAACTGAGAAGCTCAGAGCGTCCTGGGAAGCTGGACTGGGATGGAGAGGAATGCAGAGGGGGTGACCTTGGCTCCCCCCTCGCACTGCTGCCAAGGTGGCAGCCTGAGACAGGGCACAGAGGCCCTGCAAGGAGCTTGAATCTCCTGGAGATACCAGACCGTGGTGATAGCGACCTTTGCCTGGGGTGAACGCAGCCCGTGGAAGACCCCTTTGCCTGCGTCAAGGGGCCGAGAGGAACTCAGATTTCCCCTCGTGAGTGCTGGCAGAAAACCAGCCACAGCTGCTGCATGCATGAGATGAGGAGACCTGCTGCCTTAGAAGAGACTCCTGCTTTGGGACTGGAAGGGATCTGTTCTTCTTCCCTCCTGGACTTTTATTTGGAGGGGAGAAGAGATCTGATCCATTGTAAATACTATATGTCATGGTAGAGATAGTTGTGATCCTGTCTATATAATGTGTTATAGTGTTTATTTGTACAGTCATTGTAATATATTCCCTTTCCCCCATTCTGAGTCTGGTGTGTTTTGTCTGGAAAAACCCATCTCACATTGGGTTGAGATGTGGGAGGGGGGATGGAGCTAGGGAATTGGATTTTGGGGCTCTCTCAAACCATGACAATAAGTGATGCTTATTTCTGCTACAAATGAGCTAATGACACGCACAAGAAAACGATGCTAACTTAAGTTTGCAATTTAAACTCTTCTTATCCTGTGTGAGGCTGAAGTATTTTGACTCTTCTAAAAAGCGGACTTTAAATACTTTTCCTGATTTCGTAATTATCAGCTGAAAATACCGATGTTTCCAAAGTAAATAAGCAGGAGATGCGTCTGGGAAATAGGGATGGAAACAGAGATTTAAAGGCAAGTATTTGGAAATTGATATGGGAGGTAGAATCAAAATGCTGCTATGTCAGACACAGTTAGAAAATAATAGAGTTGGCACCTGGACAATTTCTGGAACTTCATTTGAGGCTTCCCGGTTTCTGTAAACACCACAGCACTGGGGTGAAACTCCAGCAGTGCTTCTTTCACAAGCTAATTTTCTGTTCTTATAACAATGCACCCTAATTCCAGTTTGATGAGTATCCCTGCCAGCAACACATTCTCATTTTCCTAAACCCCTATTTGGGGACTGCTCAGAGCTGACGGTGCTGTTTTAGGGCCAGTTTTTTGCAGTCACTTCTACCTATTCCCATCCACACAGCCTTGCCAAGACACACAGTTCATACTACGGTGCTCCAGTCTAAATTAATTCTTTCTATTTGAGTTTTGCTGCTACAGCCTCAAATTTTAGTAACTACCTCCCCAAGGAACTTTATCATATCATCTATTATATTAAGGGCACAAAATTAGCTTTACTTACTGGTAAATGCTGATTACAGCTTCTACAGACTGAAAAGTTAGAAAGGTTATGGATTTTAGGTCGTGCACTTCTATATTTACGTGCTAGATTAACTCCAAAAGTTACAGTGCTTTAAGGACTGAAAAAAAGAAAAATTAAAATTTTATAAAAGTAGATGGAACCCTGCTCAGAGGGTACTTTGTATTTTTAATACACTGTGAGTTCTTTCGTTTCTGTAGCACATAATTCTGTTCTTCACATCTCTCTTCTCCACATTCTAACTTTCTGCTACTCTTATGCTAGACTTAATATTCTGATACTTCTTTGTCCTCAGGGTCCTCTTCCCAATCACTGTTTTATCTCTGGTTTAACTCCCGTGCCTTTCTGTCAAGAACTACGTTTCTATTCCTCCTTGCAATTCCTCTTGCCTGTTTTCAATCATACTAATTTTCATTTCTGTAACAACACTGTGCCAGCAATCCTTACATATTACAGCTAAAGAGCAACGCTTTGTTTTCCTTGATATGTATTTTCAGAAGACTGATTTTAAACAGTATGTTTCATTTTCCAGAGTTTAGCTGCATGAAATACCATAAAATTGTCTAGCATTTCCCTCCACTAATCCTTTTAACCTAACTTTTACTGGGGTTTCAAATCTTTATTAAACTTTGTTATTTAATACATTTGATATTCTGCTGGATACTAATTTTTTTCTCTAATTATTTTACTGGCAACATCTGTGTTCAGTAAATTGGAATTCTCCAAAGAGGGCTACATTGTATTAATAAGTCAACATCTCTTGGTCCTGATGTTTAATTCATTGGGTTTTATTAGTATATTTCGAGGAGAAGATTTAATTTGTACGTATTAAGCGTCCCAACCACACGGCCTCGCACTCAGGATGTGTTTCATTAAGCATAATCCCTAGTAATGAATCTTTTCAAATCTCTCATACAAAACACTCCTCCCCCTTTTCATTCCACCTCAGATGTTTCTAGAGAAACTTAATCAAATTTATTAAGAAAGAAGCTAAAAAAAATCCCGCTGTGGTATGAGGCATCACCCCTTGCTGTACATAGATTTCCACTCATTCCATGTGTCGCCATAATTCCTCCAGAAAGGTTTCAGGAATAAAGGGAGCTAAAGGAATTTCTCTCTCTCAGCTTCAACAGCTGTCAATTGCTGCAGTTTTTACTAAAAGACCTGAGACTGTGGTGCGAAGTTCTCTCCCTCAAGGGGCCAACTCTGTCTCCATACTATTAATTATCTCTTTATTTCCTACACATCACACAGCTGCAAAGGAGGTGCAATTGTAAGATAATAAGAAAATGATCTTTTAGGGGAAATATAATTTCTTACTAAGGCACACATATTAGAATAAAGGAAATTAATCATGTATTTATTTACAGCACATGTTTAGCATTTCCATGAGTTTGTGTATCAAGTCTTGATTACAGGATTATCAGAGTCTGTTTTTAGTTAATCTGTTTTTAATGAATGTGTGCTTGCCAGCTTAGTGCCCCCATTTCCAACAATTTTACTTCATTTGCAATATTTTAACTTTACTCTCTGCCAAACTGAAAAAAAAAAAGCTCATAAAACCAAAGAAAATTAGTAAAAGTATTTTGCAAGTCCTAATATAAAGCTTTAATTAAGGAAAGCATTTAAGCATGTGCCTGATTTTATGCCAAGACTTAAGCACATGTGAAATTAGTCTTAAACATTATGTTGAATTGGACTCTATGTATCATTAACAGTTTGAATTGAATTGCAACAAAACAGTCATCTATGTAACACGGTTTTTTCTTCACTAAGTCATCAATCTCTAAGCCAGGGATGTCACAACAGCTACAAACAGTCTCAACTCTCAAGGCAAACGTTCACGAAGCAAAAAGAGGAAATGAACTGGCACAGCTTTTTGCTCCTCTCATTCTAGAACCAGACCTGGGCCAGGCCAGCTCCCATGGAGACTTTGTTAAATACATCATATAACAAATAACACCAGGCAACCACAGACTCTCCAGTCACGTGTGACTCCAGATAGACCCCGTGGTCATGACAAAATCTCTTGTCAAAGCAGTGGGGAGAAGCCCACACAATGGGGAAATCTTCCAGTGGTTATTAAGGACAATTTTAGGGAAACGCTGTAAAAAATGGCTAAAACTTTACTCCTCCAATGTCTCAGAAAACTGAGTTCAGTCTCTTACCACGCTTATTCAAAATGGTGTAGCTTTACAGCAGATGGTAAAATTGCTCACTTGTTACATCAGACAAAACTCTAAAATTCCTGATATGGTGGTGTCCTTTGAGTGATGTCCACATTTTGCATGGTTAATTTAAGTCTCTATGGAAAACTTTCTCCCACAATCAGAAAAAAATCCCCAAAACAGTAATTTCTTGTTCACACAAGAAAAGCAATAGGGGTAGCATACGAAAGACATGCAGCCAGGAGAAAAGCATTTTAATTCCACAGCTGCATATATTTGAGATTATTAATTCTAAATTCTTTGGTTGTACACAGGCTGTTGAGACAGACTGGTTGGATTAAAGGGCTATTATGGAACAGACTGTAAATGTGTTTTTCCAGTTGAGAAAAGAGGCTGCTTAAGGTGGAGACTAATAACTATTCTGAAAGATGCTGCCCTGCACTGGGATGATCTCTCACCTTTCAAAGTCAACTTTTGAACTAATGACTTAAATGTTTGCTTATACTGCACCTTCATATTAGCCCACTATGAGATTTTGCAGATCCCTCGTAACTTGCTTGAAATCTTACCATGAGATCCCGTAGGAAATGGCTGCTGCCTGGAGCCCTTCCTTAACAGGCTCTGGATCAAGCACAGTAAAACTCAGCAGCACTCCGGGCAGTTGTTCTGGTGGCTGTCCCAGCCTGACCAGCAGGAAAACATAACCTCAACTCCAAGCACTGCTTTCATTTTTTTTAATTGTTCCCTAAACCCTACAAAGATTCAGTTAGGACCTGAGCTAGCAGCAGGACCTGCACCAACTGCGTTACCAACTTCATTTACATCTGCCAGGAAGCAATTTCCATGAGAAAAATCATATTTTCTATCATTTGCATCTGTTTCCCTGTCACATCACTTCTTTCTTTTACAATGATAAAACAGCAAAGGAATAGGAAGAAAATGTATTGATATGCAAAAGACTATGAGCTAAAGATGCACATTCATGAAAGTAAACTCCCCAAAATGTCTAACTCTCCCTGTGCCTAATGAAACCCGGGTAATCAAATCAGTCATTGTCAAACCTCCAGCAATATTTCAAGATACAAATTCATGTGATTGGATTAAAACATCCAAGAGGTTTTTGCCTTCATACATAAGCATAAAATTAGCAAGTACACTTATTAATTCATAAAGGAAGCACTTAGGTTTAAGTGGCATATGGTTGTGCCAAAATACGGTAGATCTGAGGATCTGACCTATGATTAAAATGATGAGCTACATTCATTTATACTCAGTTTTTTAAATGATACATCATTTTATCGCTTTGTTACAGAGACAAGAGGTTAGCTCATGTACTCAGAAGCAGAACAGTATTATCTCATCCAGAGGATGAAGCAAAGACACAAGGTAAGCAAAACTAAAAAAAAGACTTAAATACCAAGTTACATAAGTAAACTACTTACAGATACAGTTATGGTATCTTGCAATTCATACACATGCATATTTTCTAAGCAATTAAGCTTCACCAGTTTCCTCATTCTCCCCAGTAGAAAGTAAAGGAAAACTATTATTGAACTGACTATATCATTCTCCTATTAATATAGCAGAACATGATCATATTTACCCAGACACAGTTCTGCTGAAGGCCACTGTGCTCAGGGGCCTCTGCCCAAGCAGCCTTCTCAGGGAACTTGCCCTTGCTCTCTCCTAGGACAGCTTCCCTTTGCAAAGATCCAGATGAAGAGCAATAAGTCCCATTAAATTGTTTTTACCAGGGAAAAATATTGAGGCCTTATAAATAAATCAACCAACCCATCAAAAAAAAAAATCAGAATTTGAAGTATCAGAACCTCGAATGAAAGTCAAACAATTAAGTCTACTGTAACAGATAGTGACTGCCACTACCTATTAATTCTGCACATGGCACATACATACACATAACTTGTGTACATCCCACAAAGCCCACCTGATTTTTTTGTACAGGCCTAGTTCCCTTTTCTCCCAAGCAAGATAAAAACCAGTGAGCATGGACGATGTTTATGGACAAAACATCTCCGGCTTCAAAGAACATTTAATTGTATAAGTCATTCAGCTCACTTCAGTGTTAACTACTGCTGCCTGCTACTGAGGAGAAATATAATCAGCTTTGGATATCTTTTTTTTATTATTTTCTCTTTTTTTTATTTTCTTTTTTTTTTCCTCCTTGAACTAAAAGTGAATGCAATGTATGAAAAACCTACTGGTTGGCTCAGCCTCTCTTGGGAAAGAGAGGCCATGGCTTTTGAAAATCAACTCAGTCCCTCACCTGTCTTGGTAAAACAGGTCACCTCAATCAGACAGGGAGTCCTGCTGAAGAGGCAGTGGGGGTAGGGAGACAAAAACCTCCAAAAAATGGGGAAATAGAGCCAGTGACACCTGAGGACAGAGAAGTCTCCTTGAGCACAGCTGCCTGTTTTGTAATTCTTAGCATCAGCAAGTGCAAATCACCCAAGCAGCAGAACTCCAAAGCCTCAGGTTTGGAAAACATGAGGGAAGTGCCAAGAAAAAGACAAACTCAGATAGGGGACAAGCAGCCTATGAAGAAAGTTGGAAAAAAGCAGCATAGGGAAAGAATGTTATCCTATTAAGGAATTATTTTTCCTGAAGAAAAATTCCTCATTTTTTTTCACATCTGGGTGAAGCAGGACCAAATGAGAAAAAAATGCATTAAAAAGTACTTAGAATAACCTTTTCTTCTTACAAAACATCTACATACTTCAAATCCATTTCCATTTAAAACATTTGAAATAATAAAACCATAAATTCCCTTTCTTACTAACAGACTGAAATGCAAAGGATCACCTGCCCGTAATGTGATGCACAGGCTTTGTTCTGGCAGTGGAGAACGGAACATCCCTGCACAGCTAACAAGACACAGCAGGAGTGGGGGAAGCTTTGCCTTCATAAGATAACAGCATGTGGACCCTTGAAGAGGGGGATGTATCATCCTGCAGTGTCTGAAGCGTTACTGGCACCAGGAGCACCCCTGCTCTCCTTTGCCAACACTTCTCACTTCTGCCTTGGAATGGAGCATCTGTAACATGAGACAAACTCTAAACCCCCTTTTCCCCCCCCCCCCCCCCCCCCCCCCCGGAAAAAATACCAATGAAAGATATCTATCCATTAATTCTCAGTGGTTTTTTTCCTATGTCAGTATTTCATTACTTCCAGTGTCATGACTCCAGCCACATTTTTCAGATTGGTTCTCAGAACAAGCCAGTAATTTTTGATGGATCACAAATGCAAAAATAAAAATGACCCCAGCTAAAATCCACCTAATGTAAGTGAATTAACCAGTCTTTAACTGCCAGTGGACACTACTCTCCTCAGTGATGAGGAAGGTTCTCACTGCTTATGACTTAATGAGTAACATACATCTCTTTCAGCAGGAAAGAAGAATATTCCATGTAGTTGCATTAGGCAGTAACTGGAATGCTTTTTGCAATCCAATTGCTACTTACTTTTGCTTCCAAATAGTATATCCTCAGATTAGAATGCCAAACTTTTTCACTAACAGCTTTTAAGTCAAACGTATTAATACTTGCCACGAAACTGAACCTTCACAGCATAAATAAATTCTGTTATTTAAAACTTTAATTTAACAAAACAATAATTATTGCATTTAAACACTCACAGTTGTGAAGTTCATAAGCTAAAGTTGATGATTTCAGATTTTTAGTTGCTTACTGCTACTGCTTAGGAAACTATCACCTACTGAAGTTACTGGCTGTATCAATCAATGTGGTGAAAAATCCAGCTGTGTCCTACAGGTGAAAGAACCTTCAGATGAGTATCTTACCTTCAGAACTATCAACACAGAAATTTCTAGCACCTTCATTGTTAAAAATTTTAGGACACAACTACAAATATGGATTCAAGATCAACACAATGGCTTAAAAACTACTTAGAAATTATACTTTATTTCATCTTAATTTCCATATGAAATCCATTTGTTTTTATTTTCCTAAGGTTTTCATGCATTTTGCAATCTGCTACATTACTTTTGCCATAAAACTTGGGGTTTGTTTGCTGTGGCATTCACTGGACCTTGATAATCTTTAGTGATATTTTAAGGGATAAATGATAACCAGGGGCCATCATACTAACTGTAGTATGTGAAACAGGCTGCACATCACCAGCTGCTAAAAGCTGACCTGGAGTTGCTGAGATCAATAGGGTTGCATTAGTGTAAGTGAGAGGAGAAAGCAGAATGACTAACTGCTGGAGTTAGAAAGAAATTACAGTCAAGTTCCCCCATAGTCAAGTAATTTGATAATGGTTCATCACAATCTCTGCTGTGTATTCCTTTGAAATATCCACTGAACAGATCCAGCCCAGCTGGATCACCAGCATACTTGACTTCTGTTCCCTTCACCCAGGAGTACAGGAGCAGTTCCACTGGGTCAGCACACCCAGTCCTGTCACAGCCACAACCTGGACCAGGAAGAGGGTTGTGCTGTTTCTTTCTCTGACACAGTCTGTGCTAATACTGAGAGTTAGCACAAGTTAATGCTAGATGTGTTTTAACATTTAAAGAATTAGTAGATAGATTTTCAGTCAAGTTAGTTTTGAGAGCAAGTATAACTGCCATAAAATCCAGTTCATTTATGGGATCATGACAAGATTCTCATTCCAATCTAACCAACCATCCAGTACATAAAGCCTTCCAAGCTTAGCACTGCCATAGACAGACAGTTCATTAACAGGAGCTACTGGAGCAGATCTTCACCAATCACATTGGAAAGCCACCCCTCATTAGTTTCATAATTACACTGTATATGTCCCACACATCACATATCATGTTTTTGAGCTATTAAAATATAACTTTCATTTTCTGAAAGGCTAACCACATTAAATTACAGAAGCCAGGAGTAGCACTCTCTTAAACAAATCATAACTCAGGGCAGACATTTAAACTGAATTTTATTCTGAATGACACAATCTAGGAAGGTGCAGTATTGCTGATCTTCAGAAGCTGCTTGTTCTTCAGAGATCAGATTTTAATTACGAAGAAAATGACAGTTGTGATGAAAAGGCTGGTAAATGAAATAACTATCTTTGAGTTTGCATGTGGTATTCTAGGCACCATTATTCTCACCATTCCTCAAGAAAAGCCAAAATTGCACTTTAACCCAAAGCCACTTAGACTGTGCATGACCAATGGACGACCAACAGTACATTTCATAGACAGACAGTATTTATGATGTAACTCTGCCAGGATCCTCCATATCTTTAATTCCTTTAACAATAAGGTACAGAATTTTGCATTGAAGCACTCTTCACCTAAATATGTACACATTTATTTTTCCCAGTGAAAAACTCTTCTAATGAAATGTCCTCCACAGATCCAACAGACACCCACAAAGAGACAGGTCCAGCTACAGCATTCAGAAGTCAATGTCTGGAATGCTTCCACACAAAACCTCATACAATCACACTTCTCCCAGTACCTGCTCTGTCTGAAAGCTTCTTTTTCCCACTAATAAGTTTTGAAATTACTTCACCCTTTCCAACATATTACCCTCAGTACTGTAAGTACAATTTTGTACATACTCGTGCTTTTCCAGTTATTACTAAAAGTACACAAACACCACCAGCAACCCTGCAAGAAGGCAACCACCTTCTTGTTCAAGTGCTGGTGTGCGGGGAAGTTCCAGTGTCTGTAATTAGATATACCCAGCAAGGAATGGTACTGAAACTGTCTGTGTATCCTCCCAACACACTCCAGCAGAGGAATCAAGCAAATGAAAATGGAACCATGGTTTGATGTAGTTGTTTCTGAGCACATCTGAGGCTACTAAATGCATAGTAAATAATTGCTTTTAATAAGCAATTAATAATAACTTCTCTGACAGGTCATTCTATCTGAGGAAAGCATCATCCCCAATATTTAGCTAAACCATAAAATGTATGCACCAAGTAGTTTCTACCACAGACTGCAATTGAAATTATACCCTATAGGGTATAATACCCTGTATTTAGAGGATTCAGGATTTTTAAAAAGCAGTTTCTATCATCAAGCTCTTGTGCACTTAAATTTGAAATCTTCTTAGTAGAACATAAACCGCACATACAAGAGTATTACTTGTGTCCCCTTCTCTGTTCTTCCCTGTGCTCCCAAAGCCAGTTGAAAACCATTCCCGACAGATCACAGTGTGACTTTGACTGTCCATCATATCTGTTCTCTCAGAGGTGAAGCAGAACAATGCAACACTGCACAACAGTGTTTCTGTGAATGGCATAATAGAGAGGTTTGCAGTGGTATGAGGTAGTGACTCTTGAACGCAATTTTTACTGCATCCCAAGTTTGCAATTTCATGGGAATAACTATATATTTTCATGGCCCAAGTGAGACAAACCCATTAAACATAAATACAGCCACTACTTTGGCTCTTAAGAGCATCTCAAGACTCTCTAGAAACCCAAAGACGAGAATCTTAACTGCAAATGCCAGACACATTTCCTCTATCAAAGTAAAAGCATCGCCTTTATCACCTTTTCCATTTACCTCTTCCAAACTACAAGTGTATCCAGTCTCATCTGAAACTGTAAATGATTTATATTCAAAATAGCCTATGAGTAAAATATTTCAGTTACACTTTGTTTCCTTGGCTTCCCATCTTGGTTAATCCAAACTCACACTCCCCAGACTCTCTCACAAAATTAAAAAAATTCAAATCCTTCTCATTTATTTTAAAAACTCTACATTTATCATTTTTTCCCCACCTTTTTTTTTTTTTTAATAATTATTCTGTGAAAATACTTTGGGACTACCCTGCAATATGAAAGACTTCCCTTTTACAAGAACAATGAAAAGGAATTATTGAATCCCTCACTACTCCACAACTGTAAAATGTCATCAGCAATTCTTATAAGATCACCAGCTGTTGAAAATGACTTGACTTTCTACACTGACCTTTAACATTTGTAGTTTGCATAAGGAACTCTGTACTTTCACATCTGCTTAAAACACATCACAATGAAAATGAGACTAATGTTAAAAATTACCTTGGAGAAATGTGCATGTGTGTGTGTGTTTAGGTGCCAATAAGCCCTCACCTGCTCATAATACTCATCAAGGCTTACAGTGAATACTTCAATATCTCTTCTTAAATTTTGATTAAATGCTAAACGCAGGAGAAACTCTATTGCACTTAACCTATATGTGAATATGACATTTAGTGTGGCCTTGTTCTCTAACAAAGGGTGTCATCAGGACACCGTAAGGGTTGGTGGTACCTGGTCATAAGCTTGGTATGAAGGAAAACAGGATGTACAAAGGATGCAAATGAAAGGTGAGGGAGGATAAACTAGTTATGTGCAAGGGCTGTTTGCAGCCACATCCTCCAGTTTTATAGATCCTCTTCCAGTAGCACCATGTTCCCTCCACATTCCCAAAGCAATTGGGTTCCCTAATCCATAGCTATGCTGGACCTGTGCTGAAGATCTGCTTCAGTTCAAGGCTGGAGACAATTATTACCTTGTCCTCACCAATTTGTTCATCTGCTTGCTGAAACTAAGTGAAACTTGGACAACCTTTTAATGAATGTCCTGTAAGGAAACAGATCTTGATGCCCAAAGAGGTCTCATGAAAGCAAACAATAAAAACATGCCAGCACTCTGGTGGTACTTTATCTATAAGTGAAAGTCATTCAAACATCTCACATAGAAGGTGTAGAAAACAAAACCTTCTCAAAGTGTCTTGAAAGATATTTATTTTCTTCAAATGCTGTGTATCTCTGTAAAAAAAAATATTACAACAAGGTGTGTATGAGTTACTAGTTACTACATTGTACATAAGGATAAGGAAATGCTGTAATGCAGAGAATTTGAGCTAATTTTTGTTGCATCCTCTTCTTTGTAAATAATCAAGGTGCTTGGTGTATTTATGCCTGTTCCTGACACATTTGAGCATAAAAATCCCTCTTGATTTTAATGTTACAGGGAACTCTCCTCACAAAGTGAGTGATACCTTCCATATTAGAAGATGGGTGTCAGACAATAGAGGAGAGTTTGCCAATCACTATTAACAATTTGTCATGTCAGTTTGGAAATACCAAATGTGGCTCCACAAAAATGAGGATTAACTCTTTAATGGGATCTTGCCATCAGACCTGTTATTATCAGACCTATTTATTAGGCCTGAGAAAGACAATGCTGCAGAGTCCAGAGCTGCCAGAAGCAAATGCTGGTCTCAAAACAACACAACTGAAGGAATAAATAAATTCTTGCCCATCAGGCAGCATCAAACTCCACCTCTTGTGACAGAAAAGATCCTCCTTTTCTCCAGGGTTTCCTAGATAGCTTTAAGAAAAAAATGCAGATGAAGCTTTGCAGCAAGAAACCATTCAAGTCACTACCCATCCCTGATCTAGGGCTGCCAAGTAGAGAGATTACACAAGAGGCTTCTAAATAATCAAATAAAGATGTCGGGTTGAACTTTTTGGTGTTAGTGATAGTCATTGTTAACGTCCAGGACAAGAAATCAAACAGAACACAACAAATGCAAATAGCATTAAACCAACAATTAAATATCTTTTAACATCAACTAGGGAAATCCTAACTTCCTTTTCTGAATGAAGAAAAAAAAGGTGGCATTTATTTTAATATTGATATTGCAAATGTACTCTGATTACTTAATCACTTTCATTAAATAAATTATAAATCTTTTTATATGTCTATAATATAGAGAAGGCACATAACAGGTTCCTCACACTTAAAAGCTAGAAGCAAAACAATTTTTTCCAGTTTTTTCACATTTTGCTGCCTTTCCTACCTTGCATCCTCATTTTGAATTATGACAAATTTTGTTCTACACAAATTTAGACCTATTCATTCTTGAATTAACCTGTGCTGTCAGCCTGTTGGGAGTCATTTTGTTTGAACATCTGGACCAACCACATGTTTCCTACTGAAAATAAATCATCATTTATGAGTTATGAATATTAGCAGAGGGTTGATGAAGATTCGACAGCATGTGTTTAATGCATTATGAGAAAATATTGTAAAAAGGTTGTGTTTGGAAAGTTTTTGGAATAAATGGAAAGAGAGATGCTTTTCTGGGTCTGAAGCAAGGTAGGTTGTAGTTTTACAGTTCAACTGGGTCTGCACTTATTAAAAGTTTAATATTACAGTGCCATCTGTATATAATCAATATTTCATTATTATTTAACACCTCAATTTATCAAAATTAATTAAAAAAATGTGATGCATACCTGACTAGAGGAGTCTTTTAATGATTTTACTCTACAAATTAAAGACAGTGGTATTCTTTTTTTAGTGGGTTACTGTGATCTCATAGAGCCTTCAGGTATCCTGGGCTCTGTAAGGGAATTCAGTATTTTTTCCTCACATCCCTCCCTGAAGTGTTTTTCTACATGGGAGTCTGGAAATGGGAGCTGTGGAAATCTGCTACTCTGATTCTCTGCCACCTGAACATTCAGTAACACACAGGAGTCCTTCCTTTTTGTTAGGTATTAAATCAACATTTCTGTAGGAACCTTATCATTTTGTATTCACAGTATACATAATTGGCAACAGCAACTAATTAATTGGGAGTCCATAATTTACAAAACAACCTTAACATGAGTATTATTTCCCTGCACATAATAAAGGAAAACACAAACAGTTAATTTCAAAATCTTTTTTTCTAAAATGTCACAAATGCAGAGGCAATTATGAACAATAATATAAAGCTTTATCCAGCATTGGTCTTAAAGCCAGAAAACAGGCAAGTAAACTGGAAGAACTAAATGAGGAAAGTTCTGTAAGTACTTATGCAACCTGGACACTTCTCTCCACCTCTTGATGTTCCCAAATGGAAAGGAAGATTTTCTATTACCCACCAATGAGTTATTTTATACCTTACTCATTGCTATCCTATCTACATATTGATCAAATTTAATTATTTTTTCAGGTGATAAATTTAACTAACAAATATAAGCTAGAATGGACTGAAAGTTCTACCAAAAAAAAATCACAGGATTTCATTGGTGTAAAAGTAAAACTGGTCTAAATCTTATCTAACAGTCTGTACAGCAGGTTTTATTTCACTGTATTAGTGGGAGGTTTCAAAGTCTCACCTCCTTGAAGTCTGTGATTGCATTTTATTTTGTAAATAAAAACAAACAAACATTAGGTGTGTAGCAGTTAAGGAAAAAAGCTTGAAAGCCAAATAACTTTGGAGAACCCTCCAAAGTACAGTATTTTTAAATAGAAACCTTCTGTGTGCCAGCCTAAACTCTTAATTTTTGTGTGCCTGACTAATGCCCTTTTTATATCCTCACACTGACTATGTCTAATACATATAGCAGCACTCGTTGCACCTACATCTTTGGGGCTATCAGAGGGTGCAGAATGAATATTTAATAACAGTGTGCATCATGCACTGTAGATACACATTATTAACTGGATAATAAAAGTCAATAAGAATATCAGTGAATGCACTCAGAGCTAACACATTCCATCTCCTTGTTTAGTTTTTGAATACCAGGAGAGTTCCTACCATAAAGTTAGAGAGGGAGAACTGGGTTTTTATTGAACATAGCTTTTCAAGACAAATTCAGAAATGGCTTTGAATTAACGTGAATCACTGAACTTTTTAGTTTTTTCCATCCACTTCAGTGCATACTTTTCACTATGGGCACTGTCAGACACAGTGTTCTTACGGCAACTTATTGAGGTCAAGGAGCAAAATTACCTATTTCACCATCCCAGAATTGCACTGTGAGAAGCCTGCAGTCAAAACTGCAATTTACCCTGGCTAACTCTTAGCCTGCTTTTAGGAAGAGCTGGTTTACAGAGCAGATATACAGCGAGGGAGGACCTGGATGTGTCAAAAATTTGAATCTGCATCAACCACGGCATTTTTAATCCCGGCTCAAGCCCTTTGCACCAAGCACTTTGTACACACATGTAGCACTACTGCTTTGCTTAAAGCCAGCTGTCTAATCTAAGCTTATGATTAGGCTGTCTCTCTAGTCACTGGAGAGTCTATTCCTCAGTCTATCCCAACCATGCATCTTGGACTCCTCTTGCCAAATTGCTTTTAGAGGTACATGCCTCTCTCCATTGACTTAAGAGGGGAAACAGCAGTGCCAGCTTAGAATAATAACCTGACCAAATGTAAGCAACATAACTACTGTCCTCCATGCCAAACTGAATCACTGCATTCCAAAATATCAAAACACTGGAAACAAGAAAGCAATTCCAAGAAGACTGTAAATAAAACACACTACAGTAGAGAGAAATTTAGATGTAAACTGCAAGTTCAGACTGTCCTGAATTTGATGCTTCAGGCAAGCCATATGCACCATTTTTCAAGAAAATCCTTTGTCTTTATAAAAGAAATTATCAGCGTTGGTGACTGCAGCAGTTTGCCCTTTCCCAGATATCTGTATTAATTATGCTTTGAAGGTGCTGAATGAATCCATTCTGTGAAATATATATCAGTTAATTAAGAGGTATTTTTCTTCTAGAAGGAATATAACTCATGATGAAATAGGAGATTAATGCTTCCTAAGTCAGAAATCCTTTGGGTGAAAATAAAATAAGGTTTGGAATAGACATGCTTTCCAACTGACCTCATTGGTTAAATGCTCCTGAAAGGCTTCAGAACTGAGGGAGTGCAAAGCATGGCATGGAGCTTTTATTATTACCCTCTGTCTAACTCAGAAGCAATAGGACAGGTAAACACATGGCATTGTACACCCAAAGAATGAGTTACAAGTCTCCAAACACCACACAGTAGCAGGCACAGTGCCTGCAGTGCCACAAAGGGGGCCACAGAGAAAGAGATTTTAGCACGGTTTTTATTTCATAGAAGCAGAAGATCAGGAAACTTACATGTTCACTATCACAGTGAAAAGCCTGTATCAGAAACATCAAGAGCTTCTTAAGTTGCATCTCTATGCATACACAAACTGCTCCTTTGGGTGTGCAAGTAAAAAATGTATTTTCTGTATAAATGCAGTCAGGTGAAAAAGCCTCCAAACTGTATAGAAAAAACATGTATTCTCAAGCTGTCCTTAAAGTGACAGGAATTAATAAGTTTCAGTTCACTAACAATGCACCACAGCACTTTGAAAAATGCCAGTAGCATAACTGCTGGAGGTGGGATGAAGGTGGTGAATGTGAGGGATGTGCATTTCCTCAGAGGCTACAACAGTAGGTGTTATTCCTACTGTGGCAGGACAAGACAGGGGAGAACAAAAAAATCCTCATTCTCTCCTAGGCAAAAGGGTTTCTTGGCTGGTACAGTGCTGACAAAAGTGTTCTGAATAGCTCATTTCCCCACTTGAGGCACAGAGAACTACTTGGAGACACCTGCTCTGCACTGTGCTCATTTTTTTGCTTCTGAGAGGCCACACAGGGGAATGACAATAATGGAAGTTTGATCAGATTCGGTACAAACCACAGTTCTCTGGATGGATCCATAAAATGTTGGGCCAAACAGCAGCTTGGCATAAGCTGTCACTGTTCTAATGCTTTCTAATTAAAGAAAAGTGCTTTATAGCACATAAGCATTTTGCTCAGACTTTCCAAATGTGTTTATGCCAAGACTTGATTAGGATTTCTGCTGGTCTAGCTCTGTCCATCAGGGTGCTCAGCAGACAAGCTCCAGGACTAACCACAAACCAGAGACTTCTGCAGGCACAGTTACACAGCAAACTGACATTTCCAACAGACTGTTTGGATTCTCTTCTAGGACATGATTTTACTATAATGATACACAGCACAGCCTTCCTGCATCATCACATTCATTCTGGGACCACTTCTGGGGGCATATCAAAGGCCTGAGATTGTTGTAGCTGTGCTAAAGTACCTTCAAGCTTCCTCAGTCTCTCTCTACCAATGTCCTAAGGAAAGAAAGTTGCTCAGAGTAGGACTCAAAGTCTCACAGTGTTCTGTATAAATGCACTTTTTGGTTGCCATCCTGGGATCCTCATTTACTCCCCATTATCTTCAACCTCAGCTACCCTTCCTGACCACAGCTCACCCAGCCCTGCAGTGCAGAGCAATCCAGACAGCACCAGCATCCCTGTAGAAAACCTGTAGACAGCACTAACATCCCAAAATGGATATTGTTGACTCCAAAAGCCAGATCCTCAACAGGTGTTTCTGCTTTGATGTCACTGGAGCTACACTGACTCACTCAAAGGATCCAACTGAAGATTTTGTTGGCTGTACCCCAAAGGTATTTCATACTCATTCGAGGTCTAAAAGTGTGAAACAACTATCAAACACATTCAAACTTTTTATCCTTTGACTGTTGTCCTTTATTTTCCCCCTTGTTTTGGGACAAGTAAAAATTCCGAGCCTGTAGATTTTAGGCAATAACTTAACAGGAAACTGAAGCAGATATTGCATTTATTTTGAGTTAATCAGATTTCACATTTCTCTCAGAAAGGCAGAACTGCTGTTTTGTCCCTACAAAACACCACCACACTTTGAAAAGCCATGAAAAAGTTTTAAGAAAGTCTTCAGCTTCTTACAGATCTTGAAACTTGTACTATTTCATGCAAAAGCTCATTTTCTACAGAGTATCCACATCTTCCCAGAACCAGAGCAACTCAAATGAAAAAAAGTTACTAAAGTCCAGACAAGCAATGAGATTTGTTCATTTTTAGTTCCTCACATTGTTTCACTAAGTCACAACTGGATAAAAGCCAAGACCACGTACACTGTGAGAGCTGGTCTGAATTCCACTGTGATTGGCAGCAAAATGACAACTTCAAATTAAAAACTACAGAAAATGTCATCAAAAGTCCTTATTCCATTAGCACTGAAAATCTTGTGTATGTGAAATAATTAGAAAGAACAACGGTATGGTAAAAGACTTAACAGGTGACACAGAAAATAAGAAAGTTACAGGTCAGCATTTGAAAAGTATTTGAGAAAAGGCTTATTTATGCACTTACTAGAATAAGTTATGTTTAAATTTAACGTTCAGTGTCACTGAAGCAGTCTTTATTATCCATCCTTTTACAGTTTTCTTAGCTCTCTCCTCTCATCCTACGACAGTGATTCATTTAGACTATTCTTTATGTTAAGCACAGAGTTCCAAAAATGATCTATGACACACAGGACAGACCCAGTCAGAGTCAAAAAAATTATCATCTTATAAACTTCATAAAGATGGAACCTTTGCCAATATATTTTTGTGTTACTCTTTGTCTCCAAGTACCAGTAAGTGTTAAGACTGGAGAGAAGACTGGTTCTAACTCTCTGCCCAAAAACGTGCTTTGTTATTATTTGACCTGCCAGACACCAGCAGGTCAAATAATCAGCAGTGTTGTTATTTACACAGTGCTGCATTATAACCAAGTCATGTTTTCTTTCACACAGTTGGGCACAGACTGTATTTGTAATATCATCATCATATTACATTGCTTTTACCGAACTGCATGTTGACAAAACAACTCACTTGACCATAAAAAGCAACAAAAAAAAATCACTTATGCCATGTGCAAAAGCTCATGACTGTATTTCTGCCAATTGGATAAGCATGACTAAACTCTTAAAACTATTCAGTTAGATCATTTAGGGTTGTCTGGGAATATGTGTTATTAGTCTAATTGGTGCACGAATCCTATGCATCAAAACATAAGAGTAACGAAATTAATTTTTAATGCTGCACATTGATTATGAAACATCATATAGAAACAGCAAGAGATATATCTCAAAACACATTCTATGAACATATTACTTCACTCAAAACTTAACTTTTAAGGTTTACAGTTCACTATAATATTCAATGTTTAAGAAAAATGTAAAATACATCTTTAAAGTATACTGCAGATGTTCTTGGGATTAAACTTGCCTGAAGAAAGCATAACATAAGGACAAACACAGTAGTTCTAAGTACTCAACGACAGCCAGGCACTCTAGTCAGAAGTAGTATTTGTTAACATATGTTAACAATGTAGAAGGTGACACTTATGTAGAAATCTCTTACCTGCCTTGGTTGAATCTCTCCTGATAAGGTTTGTTCTGTGAGAGATGCAAGTCTTTATGTATAAATCAGAAGCAAAGGTGTGCTTGGCACATCCAGTTTTCAGCAAAGCTCAAGTGTGATATGTGTAAGTAATAAATTGGCTTCTCAAAGTAGCTCAGACCATATTAATTGGAAACAGAGTCACTGCTTGCAAGGTTGCTGATGCTGCTCCTTCTGCTTTGTGCCTTTGCAGAGAGCTAATGTATGAATAAGCCAGAGAGCAAATCCCTTTCTCTCTCTTTCTCTCTTTACCTTTCCCTCTTTCTCTTAAATGGTGAGTTAGAGTTCAGTTTATTCTGCAGACGGTGGCAGAGAACAGGCTGACAGTGTTGTTTCCTCCCCTGCCGAGGCACACTGAATGTGTTGTGAATAAAGACAAAGCCCTCTACCAGTGCACCACATCACTCTGTAGGTAAGAGCTGCAAGGATGTGCTGTGCTGTTCCTCAGCAGGCAGACGAGCCTTAAACGCAGCTGGACAAACTCATCCTGCTTTCCTCACTGGAGACCTGCACCAATAACTTCTGTTGGGGACCACACCTCCCCTGCAAGGGGAACTCCAGCTCTGCAGCTGGCACCAGTTCTGCTGTGCCCTCTGGAAATGGCTATCTATATGGTTTTATTTTTCTGCATCATAAAGGGCAATTTAATTCTAGTTTCTCCTTATGGCTAATGGGTAGGTAACTGCATAAACTGCCAGCTTTCCATATAGCCAATTAACCCCTGTAAAATCCTTGCTGACACATTTAAGGTTTGCACTGAGGTAAGGCCTAAAGGATACTTGCTAAAGAGTTTTCCACGTGACTAACAGTGCTTTCCCCTCTGCTCCTCCATCCCCTTTTCCACTAAAAGTTAAAAATTCCTAGGTAAAATTGTTAACTAGTAGAAACTAACAACGATACCACTGGAAAAATAGAGTGAAGGTGACAGTAAACAGAAAGTAGAACTACCTAGCTGCCAAACACCATATAACCTGACTGATTCCAAAAGCCATACTGAATACATGGGAAATGTGTCCCTGTTTAAGTTCACAAACAGTGGACTTGAAGCAATTTTAAGAAGATAATTATTATTTTCCACGTTCCTGTCTGTGAATACTGAATACTAGCAGGCAGAGAAGTCTTTAAGTTATTAAAATAGAATAGCAATTTATAATACTGCATTTGTCAGATATGCAAACTTTTGTTTCAGTGCCCAACATGAAACCCTATCAGCCTCCTTCCCTGATAGCAAAGGCAAAAAAAACCCCAGAAAAACAAATAAAAACCAAACATAAACCTTTTTTCTTTTAATACTTCTTTTATAGTTATTGAAAAGAACCTTCCCCCTGCTCTCTGCAAATGACAAGAACTTCTTCACCAAATATTCCTGCATTAGTGGCTGTGAAATCTGGAAATCTCAAAGCACAAAGATGCTTTGACTGGGGAAAAAAAAGAGATGTATTTGGGAAGAGAAGACAGGATAAGCAATTCCTGAAAGCATCTCTACTGCCCTGCAAAAGCTGGATAGTTATGGAACCACAAAACATCACGCAGAAGCCTCAAAATTGGACAAAACTCTTGACTTTGTAGCAAAAATGGTTATAGGGTGTCAGATTCTTGTAGTACCAATGGCTAAGGCATGAAGCCACTCCCCTCACATCCACACAAGAACCTCCACAGTCTTGCCATAGTGCAATAATGACCATTTATCATACTGAATAAAGACCTCTTTCCGGCAACATGCCCTGTGCATTTTTCATTGCAAATGAAAGTAAATCCATTTCCCATCAGTTCCAATCCTGGGCACTGTGAGATTTAGGTTTGACTAGCAGGGAAATTACTGTGAAATTTCAAAACTCTTGTCCAATTTTGTATGGCTTGAAAACATAACAAGCATAAACAATGAAAAATGCAATTTGTCCCAGGCTGATATTTACACTGAACCTGATCCAGCTGTCAATCACATTGCCATTGTTTTATTGAACTTTAGTAACAAGAAACAAAAATAATATGTGGCAGCCTGTGCCAGTTTTATGAGTGCATGTAAAGAACAAAGAACATCAGGGACAACATACTTTTTACAGTAGTGATCTACTCATTTTCCCAAGGATGCTACTCCCAAATTTGTTGTGTCTGCTAATGGGAAGCTTAACTTTATGAGGAAATTGCTATTCCTAAGGGAAATACTAAGCACTTGGCACTCAGCTTTACATTTAAGAAGTTAAATCATTAGAGAAAGCTTGAGCATTAACACTGGTACTGAAGCCTCTTTGCCTCCTCCTTCTTATGAGCTAAAATCTTGAAGCCTGGATGAGAAATCCTTTGCTTTTCTAGTACAGTGTAGCACAGAGGCGTTATGGGATAATACAGCAGTAAATTCCTCTGGGAAAAGAAGACGCACATACAAAAAAAAATTTTTCTCTAGCACCTCTTAGTGAGTCAAAGGCTGCACAGTGCCCAGATTTCCAAGAGGAAGAGGAAGCTCTCAGTTCTGTCTTCCACAGAAGTGGAGTATTCTGAGCATTAGAACCTTGCTGAGCAGCTGCAGCCAGAGCAGAAAGAGACCTAAGTCATAAAACACCACTAATCCTGTATTTACATAGTCAGCATCCCAAGGGTTACAGATAAAACTGCAGGAAGAATAAACAAGATATTATTAAAACATAACCACTACTCTAGAATCTAGTCCATGTTTATTTTATGTGTTTCCAGTTTTTTATTCTCATACTAATATCTGAGTTCAAAAACTAAATGTATCAAATCCAGTGGTACAGGACAATAGAAAAGAATTCAAACTCCTCCTAGAGTTTCTCATTGTGTATGACATGCTAAAGGGAATAAATCCATATACAACAGAGCAAAGTGTACAATCCTGTTCAGCATAAATGCCCTATTTGTGAATATTCAGAGCCATAAAATTATGGGCACAAAAATTTTCAAGCAAAGAAGCCATCACCAATACTAGAAGTATTTCACTGTAGAAATCTTTTTGGCAGCCACAGGAAGAAGTTTTTCTAATAATCCATCTAATAATTCATTGCAAAATAACTAATGAACAATTATTAAACAGAGGATTTCTTTTAAGAAACCAAGTAATGTAGAGAAGGAATAGAAAAAATTCTATTCAAGGTCAGTTGCCAAAGAACTTAATACTCACGAACTAATCTATTTGTATAAAATAAAATAATAAAAAAAAAAAACAACAAAATCAGAAACTAAAGACCACTTAAATGACTTCCATGATGAGGTCAGCCATGCCATAAATTCTGTGAGTTTGGGAGCACCACAGTTTTTTTCCTGTGAAAATGCAAATAGTTTTGCCAAAATATTGTGCACTGCTGTCTGATCTGCCCAATCCCTCACTGTGACTTGTATATCTCAGGATTTTAGCAAAAGAACCATGAGATACAGCTTCTTCCACTTGCAAGACATTGTTTGAATCTGAAATACTTCAGTGGAGCTAAAATCACTATTAAGTCATTGTAGTGTAAGGAAAAGATGACCTCCAGATACTCCTTGATGACCTACATTGCAAAGGAGACACTGAAGTTACACCTGTGGAGAATTAGTGAACAAAAACAACTATGCAAATTAAATTTTAGGAGTCAATTGTTTTAAAATTGTAGAGAAGAAGTGGGTTGTTTTGGTTTGTTTTTTTCACTTTGTTTCTAACAGGGTGGGCCATGTCACCTTAAAGTTTGAACAGCATTCAGCTGATGGTGAGAATTGGCAACTGGTCAAAGGTAATTGAGACAAGGCATGTCAAACTGCCAAACCTGGTAACCTTAATGACTAGGTGGTGCTAAAATATCACCTCTGTCACTGACCTATTTTTTCATATCACAAACAAAATCATACCTTTTACCTTTTGAAGTCTGCCCGTGATGGGCAGGCACTGTGACAATAAACAGGGATGCTTCCCAATCCCCACGCTGGATAAATCATTTGTTTCTAATCAGATGCTCTCACATGAAAGAATGATGCTGCATATATTAATTGCATATTCCATTAGATCTTCACCTTCATCTACTGCAGCACTGTGGCCCCTACCAGTTCTTTAGTATTCCTGCATATATAAATGTAGAATGTTTCTTTACAGTTATTCTTTGACTTGTACATCACTATCATATAGAAGGAACATGAAGAGAGTGTGTGAATAAGAGTAGGGCAGAAGGTAAGGAATAGACTCCTATTTATTGTTAGTTAAGGTACCCCCAGCTGTTTTGCCAGACTCTGATCTGTGCTGCCTCCACATCAATTCAGAAGCTAATTAACTGACTCCATGTGATTTCTGACAGGTATGAGTAGTTTACTGATTCATGTGTTGATGACAAAAAGGCCTGACAGTCCTCTAAACTTTCAGAGCTGAAGAGTTACTAAAAATGAAGTCAAACTCAGGACAGGAGGAAAGGAGGTTCCCTTTCTTATCTGCTGAAAGTATTACCACAGGAAATGTCTCTGGGTTATGTGATGCAGGCCACCAATCTTGCCATCACAGCTTCAGAATTGCAAATATTACTTAAGACTCAGCGTTCCTGAGTAACCAAACCAGCAACCTGGAAAAGCTTGAAGCTTCAAGGACCAGATTAAGCCATATCCATTGTTTCCCAGAGATGGCTTAAAAAAAAAAAAAAAGAGAGAGAAAGAAAATACCAAACAACAAACCACACCAAATGAAAAAGTATGTATTCAAGATGCAGAATTTGCTCATTTGTCTGGATTTTGCAGATCTCAAATGCTGGAGATGTTCTCATTGAGGACTTGGGGTGCTCTGTACCAGTTCTGTAGCAGTCAGGGCTATTGCTACATTTAGTCAGTGTCTGGACCAAATCAGGCAATGTTCAGGAGCACCTTTAAGTTCCTCTTTCCACAATCCCTTTTTTCCCCTGTTCATTCATAGATATTTTAGTCCTTTTCATAAGCATAAAGGTCATTCTTCAGCAAAGTAGAAAACACAACCAGTGCACAAACTTTTGTCAGATTTTTTTGTTAGATTTGTAAGGGATATGAGACATAGTTGGATGGTAGAGTCTTAAATTGCTAGTTTAGGAATGATTGCCTGCCTACACATAAAGAGGGAGAAAAAATTCTGGCCAAACTGCATACTTTTTGTACATGCAATACTCAATGGCTTAAAAGGTTATTTGGATGGATGAAGAACAAGTAATAAGTCCTTTCTTTTGTACATTTACTGATCCATACAACCTATTGTATCTGGCCTTTCAAACACTGCTCTACAACTCAATATTTTTCACTTATAGCACAGCAAGTTTTTCATAAGCCAAGGGGTATTAAACTACCAACCAAGTGCATTTCAGTAGTCAAAAGGATAACAGCTGCCTAAATTACACTTGGTATACTTCAAATATTAAAGTACCCAATTTGAATGATAGCCTGAAAATCACTAGGGATGGAAATTCTGAAGTTTAGTCTCGAGAAAGTTGACAACAATATTCTCCACACAGGATACTAGTTTTTCAGCATAAAGGAAGGCAAATACGTTAGGTATAATAAAATGTTTCTTAATGAAAAAAAGACAGAAATTTGTCATATTCTTTTGTGATGTTCCCTTTTAATAATGAACAATGCATTTGACAGAAAAAAAGAGAATGTGTCAGGGGAGAAACACTATGCAAGTAAATTTTTACAATTACGTAGGTCGTCAGATAACATTGTAACAGCTTGGTTATTCCTAGAGCATAAGAGACAGAAAATCAAGATCAATTCTGCCTTTGAGCTACTGGGATCCTTCACATGCATGAAATGCTAAATGCCCTCATTATACATCATTATTTCATTACTATCTAAATCATCTGTGTATTAGCTCAGATAACTATGCACCCAAGGGAGTGCTGTAGCTTTTGGGGGCTTCCGACATTTCATACTGGAAATAAAAAAGTGAAAGAAAAGCAGCAGGTTTGTACTTGAATATCTGCAAAGAGAACAAGAAAACAGCGTATGCAAAAGCGTTGCCTTTAGTCTGAAAATGCAAATAAACCAATTCCCCTTGTTCATAAAGCAAGATAGAGATGAAGATTAACTTGCAGCCCCAAACTTCAAGTGACTTTGGCACATCTAAAATTAAGGACAATTCAGAATCAGAAGTCTGTGCAATGAAAGAAGAAGAAAATTAGCCATAAAAGCTCAACTATTGGAAGAGCTTGTGTAAAACTCTACAGCAAAGGAAAACAAAGATAAAATACTTGGTATCTTCATGGAACTGGATATCCTGTCTAGGAAGCTTGTGTAATTCAAGGGAAAAATAAACACTTTAAAAGAATGATGCGTAACCTTATCTGAGGCAATTTAACACATCTCCTTTACAGTATTTAGAAAGTGAAATTCAAAGGTGCCTGGACATAATCTCAGCAGAGAATGGGTCTGAAAGGCATCCTTCCTGTGGAATTCTGCAGTGGCCCAAGATAGCTTAGAGAGGTTTAATTTAAACCTCTGAGCATCAGCATTAGTTAATCTGGCCATTAAACTTTAGAGTTATCCACTTCTGAATAGCTCTGCTCTTTAGGTGATGTAATAAATCAAACCATGCCACGTTAATGGAAAGCTAATGATAGCAGGTTAACCCATTTTTTCCACCTGGATTTCACTGCTACTTGTGTCCAATCAGTCTGTCAGCTCCAGCCATTACCCAGGAGATGAATCCAGTCATTTGGACAGTCCATCTCTGGTCTCAGTCTTTGATTAGTTTTCAGTACCTTATATAGAGCTTCCCAATTTTATCACCAGTAGAATATACTGAAATCCATCCCTCAGTTTAGCAAAGGGTAGCATCAAAGCAACTAATCTTGGGTCTCTAGTAAACAATTTGTCACGTTCAGCCTAGCTGGCAAACAATTTCTCAAAAATCCTCCAGTGTCTTAGGCTAAATGTAAGCTTTTCAAACTGAACCAGTCAACTGTTTCTGTGCACAGGTTAGCAGGGGCAGAGGAATTTTTTAACATACCTGTTTCCCTAACTCTCTTACTGTTTTGTTTCCCTAGGAAGAGCTTTGGCTGAAAAATGCTGCACAGCAAGTTTAAGGAGCAAGACACTGGTTGGATATTTTGTTGCTGCCCAGGGCCAACCCACCACAGGCTTGGAAGTTCAAAAATGGAAATAGCAATTGCAATTCTTTCTCCTACATGTAAGTAGTAAGGATCCAACATAGTGAAGAATCAGTGTCATCCCATAGCTGTCCTCCTACTAGAAAGGAGACCTGGACTGAAGCCTGAACACATCTGCATTTCACTCTCTCTCTACAGTTAATTTCAACTTCAAGTAAGTTAACCTGTTCCTTTTCTAGGCTGTTACAAAACACTGTGTCCTTACCTTTCTCACCAGCTTTTTCTCTTAACCAGTAGACACAATTCTCTGACACCTTTGTGCTGAATTTTGAACTTGAACCACCAAGCATGATAAGAAAATTGATTTTTCTAAGCAGTCTTTTAGAAAGTCACCTTTGATCCACCCAGAAACATCTAAATTGCAATACTTGATGAGTTAACCAATCTTTCCTTAAGAAATTATTGCTGTGGGTCATCCAGTCAGGAATTTTCTTCCTGATTCCAGTGGGACCTTCAAGCATTTTGAGTCTTTGACTGTCAGGCTTCAAAGTGATATCCTCTAAAAAGTGACAGGTACAATTTAAACCATTTTCTTTTTCATTCTTTGCTATTTTCAGCTGATAGGATTCATCTTAATTTAATCTCCTACTGATGAGGTTCAACAGTAGGATATATGGCTGGATAGATTACAGACTGGTCCTGATGCTCTGCATCACATACAGTTGTTTATTCAATGAAGTAGATTCAGGAAAACCATGATAATTTTAACCCAAAGCCTTCTAAAAAAAAAAAAAATAATTGCATGAACTTGTTCTCTGTTCCCCCACACCCACACCCTCAATAAAAAGGTTTGGGTTCACTTTTTTTGGCTATAGATGATTTCATAAATTTGTTGAATTTACACAATGACTTGAGCACGCCTAGAAATGCATACGAAGAAAAAAGGAACACTCTTTTTCTCACCTGCATACCCAGCACCTCCCTGTGCAGAGGCCACTAGAATCCAGGGAACATGACTGACTGAAGGGGCACTACCCTTTGAGTTACTTCTGCTGCTTTCCCTCACTGAGAGGGGCAGAGGCAGCAATAGTTACAGCTTGCTCAGTCTAAAACTGCAAAACAACTTGGCTCCAGGCAGCAGTAACAGTATGAAAACATGGATTTTTTTTTTTTTTTGTCTTTCATTGGAAATAAAGCGTTCTGAAGCAGAATATGGTGGGTGTATGAGAATACATCATCTACTGCAAGAACACAGCAGGAGAAGAGCTCAATGTCTTTACTCGTCAGCTTTCCTGAAATGCAAAACCATTGCCACAATGGATGAGGGACAAGGAACCCCCTGAGAACCTGGGGTGTAACACAGGCAGCAACTGTACAGGCCCAAGGTGCATAAAGAATGCTGTGGGTGGGGGACAAGTGACAGCACCTCCCTGGGCAGACGTTTCTGAAAACACTGCCATGGATTGAAACAGCTCAGCCAGCACAGCATGGGCAGCATGGCATCTCTGTGCTTGGTGTTTAATCTTTGTTTCCATGTTTTACTTCGATGCAGGATGGTCTGATGACATCAAAGAACAGACCCTGCTACCTCCTCTGGTTTTAGCTCTGAGTGTCAGAGGGGACATGATGCAGGGAAGAAGACTCAAGAGTCTATCGTCTCCCTCTTCTTTCAGTTCTTTAGATTTCTTTGAGACACTCTCTCAAGAAGTGTAACTCTGCCTTTATTCAGACAAGGCAGAATCACAGTCAGAGAAAAAGATGACTCCTGAATATTTCCTCACCAGATGAGAGGAAGTGTCAAGAGGTGAGGCTGAGTCAAGCTCCTACTCAGCTGTAGCAAACACACAGAAATAATTCCATTCTTTTGCATGCTCCAGGAGCTGGGGAACAGCTGTATTTTACCAGCATTCTGGCCTCAACATCTGTCACACATAAATACATAACAGCACCTACATCCATAATCATAAAAGTAAAAACTGACATGCTTTTAATTGCCTTGTTTTCAGTTGTTTATATTTCCTAACTTGAGCTGTTTGCAGTCACGTTCATTTACAGGAGCCTGACCCTCAGGGAATTTATCAGAAAAATTACCTCCGTAGTAGGATTTTCAGATGCTGGCACTGGAATCTGCAAAAATAAAGAACTGCTGGGAATAAAGACAAATTAAATGTGGACCCCTAATGGTTGGCTTTGGAAAGTGGGAAGAACAAGGATACAGAGAGTAGTGGAGAGCTGCTAGGATGAGATGTGGAACTGAGAAGAAACTGGAGGTTTTGAGTTAAATGTCAGAGTTAAGAAAAAGATGTGCAAGGGAACAAAACTGAGGAGATACAAACTGATGGATGAAATCAATTTTGGCAAAAGGAGGCAGGACAAGGATATGAGAGAGACTTTGAGGATGAGAGTACAAAGGAAAAGCCCCAGCAAAAGATCTGTCCCTCACTGCCAGAAACCACCTGTGAAAGCCACAGCTGTTGTGCAAATGCATAACTGCAAATTATAGTCTTCACATTTTTCTTGCCTTATTGAATGCACAGGACAAACCTGCCTTGGGTTTCTGTCAGAAGGTTGCTAGAAAATAAGAACAGATTTATTAAGTCAGATGAAAAATGTTATCTGGTATCCTGTCTCAGCATGGAGAACATTTTATAAGTGTGGGAAAAGTATAAAACCAGCAAATATAGATAATACTTCTGCAAGTATAATGTCCCAACTTCCTGAGCTAGAGCTTGCATCTGCATCATTGTGTTTAATAGCCCTTGATGGGTCCATGATTTTCTCTAATTGCTAAATTCTCTTTTTATACTTTGGATATGGATATATATAAAATCCTGAGTTACACACTTGAATTATGCATGGTATGTAAAACATAGCATTTTGGTTTAAATTTGCTTTATAAGAGAGTTTCAGTGGTTGCCCACTGGCTCTTCTGTTACAAGAGGTGATGAATAATCAGTCCATATTTTCATTCATTTAGAGACCTTTACTGTATGCTTGGCTCAGTTGTTCCTTTTTGAGTTCTAGTCCATTTAACTTTAACACAAGGAATTCATCCCAACCTTCTTGTCATAACATGATTCTTCTCCATCTCTTTTCCAGGTCTTAAGTATTCTTGCCAAATTAAAGAGGGAGACCACCTTCTAAAAACATGTCTGCCCTCTTCAGTTATTTTTGCAATTACATGGGCACTTTTGCAGAATCATCCACATTTGCCCAAGATGTCCCTGAATAATGTAGTGAAAACTACAGCATTTCTGAAGTTGCATACAGGCAGCATTTCAGAATTAACAACACTTCAATTTATCTGTCGTTTTTTGCACAGTGACTCATGGCAGCAAGGTCTAGTTTCGCTGTTACTGTTAATTTATAATTTCTGGACTTTACACCTTGTTATTTGTTCCATGAACATGTAAAACAAAGATGCCTTTAAAGATTTTTACAAGACTCCATCTGAAATCTCCCTCATGTGTCCCTAGACATCACTGCAATAACTCTTTTGACATTATTTGATTTAAAGCACATAATAAGAAATCTTATAAGCTTTGGAGAAATCTGCACATAGCACAACAGCCAAGTCATTCCTAACCATGTCTTTTGGCTGCTTTAAAAAATCCTAATGTATTTATAATCATTATTTCCTTCAACAAAACTATGTAAACTCCTTTCCATTACTACTAATTTTGCCCCTCATTACAGCTTTTTAGTACAGAAAACTTACTTCATGATTACATACAGGTAATTTTCTAATTTTTTTTTTTTTTTGCAAAAGCTGGAGAGTGTGGAATAAAAAGGATGGAGGTAGCAGGTGAAAGAGGATGGTCTCATATCCAAGAAAGATGAGCACTACCCTGAGGAGCTGAGATCTTTTTCCTTTTCTGACAGTTTGTACACAATGTTGGTGGAATTTGTTCAATTTGTTCAAACAGTTCAGAAACTGCACAATTCACCTGAAGAGTTTTGCCCTCATGGAAACAGTTCAATACTTAACTTCTGAGCACATTATCTCATACTCACAGGCACATCAAAGATGATGAGAGATGAGTTTTAAATGTACAAACTGCTGTGAAATGCTAAATATCTTTTGCAAACAGAAGAAAGGAGATAAATGTCTAAAACAGAACACCCATAGTGAGTTCTGGCCTTAATGTCTCTCTACTTCCATTCCCATCTCAAAAGGCAGATAACACTAATACCATTCATCTCAAAGCTGTTTTATGCAAGTTCATTAATGCTTTTGAAGCACTCACATACCTTAGTGATAAATATGTGAAACACCATTTAAAAGCCCATGAGAAAAATAGAAACTCTGACTCGGGAGCTGGGTTTGTGCAGAGGGCAATAAATATGACACGGGACACAAACTGAACTTCAAGGACAAAAAAACATACAGCAAAAATTTCATCTTCTGTTTTGCTCACTAAATGAAATAGGTCTGTAAAAGAAGTAACACAACACTATAGAATTTACAATTTCCAAAGAAAAGATGTACAACACTAGTTCAGACAAAGGAATTTTTGAAGGCTGGACTAAAAGGCAGCAGTGATGTCCTCAGAACATAATTTTGCAAAAATATAATGCACAAAGTGGACACCCCTCCTTCTAATTGCAATGTTCATTTTACAAGTGCAGATGTATGAATGCAGTGTCATACTAATTTTTTCAGGACAAATACTGGAGTCTGACTCATTAATTTGATGAAACTTTCACTGGATCTGAGCTGGCTCTTTGCTTCTACAGCCTGCATTGTGCAGCCTATCCTGTGCTGGTTTTCTTTTGTCTCAGATTTCCCAAGGACATGGAGACACAGTTTATACAGTAGAGAATTAGACACAATTTTTATCAATTCAAGCATTTTGAATGGCTAATTCTTTGCTCTACTCCCTAGATATTATTAAAATTCTAATTGTTACATTTGCAATTCTTTCAGCTGGACATTTTCACCTGTGTAACAAATGAAGCACACTGACTGCCCACCAGATTTTTGCCTACTGTGAGAAGTCAAGGGCTTGTTTGTGCTTTTTTAGGAAGCTTTTCCTAAAGGGCAGGAAGTATTGCACACATCTGCCCATGCCCAATGCTCCTGTTGTTCTTTCAGCAGGTGCTTCACATACTTCCTTTCACACCTGACTAGATTTGCTGGCTGGTGAGCACTCAGAATCAGGGCTCTGTCTTTACCCTATCATTTTTGTGAAGCCCTGTGGCTGTTGTTATAAAAGGAGAAATGTGTGTTGAACAGAAGTACCTAGCCAAGCAGAAGAAAACAGGTGGTTTCAAGCATTTTCAAGAAAAACAAGGAGGATAAAATTTATTTTAAAAACTCCAAAACCTTGACAAGAGGTACCACAATCATCTCCCTGTCATTCCACAGCTCAATGGAGACCTGTAGTTTATTTTTAGTTCTACAAGAGCAGTTTGAACCTGCATGCAAGAGAGTGTCACTGCAGCATTTTCAAACTTGCCTGTTCGGAGAATTTCACTTTACCATGCATTGCCATGATATGCAGGAACATTAATGAACCTTCCCACTTCTTCCTGTAGAACTCCAGCTACAAGGCAGATATCCAACAAGAAAGATAAATAGAATAAATACTTAGATAATTGCTACAATAAGGCAGCACCTTCAAAAAGTGGAATTGAGGCTTTCAGAACAGTGCAAAGAGCTCCCCTCTACAAACAGGAGCTGAACACAATGTGGTGTTTGTGAACATTATCAGGTCATTAGTCACCCAAGAATGAACTCTTCAAAGAGCTCCAGCTCTCACCAGAGCACGAACATGACAGAGAGAATAACTGCATAAACTCCTGCTAAATTAAAGCTGAGTATTGCATCATCCAACTAATAACTTAGTGAGAAATTCAAAATCTGCCAGAAAATGTTCAAAACAAAGTACTGATCCCACAGGTGACTTACAAACCCTCCTGAAATAATGTTTTGAAACATCAAAGAGACAAATTTCAGGGTCTTTGCTCACACCAGTTGATCTCAAAAAATTCCCTCCAGTGCATTTAGTAAAGTAATAGATCAAGTGCAACACAAATACTGAACACTGCAATCCCAGTGGAAGACAGACCTCTACTGTCTGACCCACCAATGGGACACAGATAAGATGTACAAATGTTGTTTCACAGCTGTGGGCAGTATCCCTCACTGCAAATAATATTGTTACATATTTCATCCACACACCAAATTTTAATTTCTTTTTAAAAAAGAGAAAGAAGTAAATTTTCTTGAATGCAGTCACCTAAATTTAAGACACGGAGACCGATGCCTAAAACGGAAATCAGCAGACACCATCAATTGATTAAATTGTCTTCTGAACATTTTGTGGAGGTCAAATAAATCCTTTTTGCCAACAGTCAACCCAGCACACTCACTGGCTGATGTTCCAAACTTTATCATGGTTCCAGGTAAGTGCTACCAGCAGGGGTATAAAAAGAGAACCTTAAGAGTGAAGCATCTGTTCATAAAGGTTCCACACAGAAGCTTCTCCTAAAAATCTCTTCAAAGCAGCCCAAGTCAGATCAAGTCAGGTTGCATTATATGGGAACAGGGACAAAGGGAGCATGATCCCTATCACCAGATGAACATAACAGAGAGGGCAAACAGCACAATCCAAGTATTTCCTTCTGTGTCTGATTTGTAACCATTTTCTTCAACTTACCACATATGCAAAGAAAGAGGGAACAAATTATTTCATTTAGCAGATTCTGTTGGCATTTTGAGTTTACAACCTATTTTTTCAGCTAGGTTTTTTTTAAAAAGAAATCATTCAGCAGGTCAACCAAGAACTCTTTGCATCCTGCTCACTGTCATTGTTTTCAGCTGTTTAAAAGGAAAATATCCAGTGCCTGACAGTCTAATTTTCCATTCAAACTGAATGTTGGTATTGAGCAGCACTGTTATTCCTGTCAATCACCTTTTCTAACCTGAAGAAAGGCAAAAGTTACTGACTGACACCAGAAAAAATTCTCACATTCAACCTTCACAATCAAAAGGGCTTTGGGAGATGAAACTATCAAATTAGTGTCAATTTGAGGCATTTCTAAGAAGTAGGCAAAGGATAAAAAAAAAAACCAACCAACCAAAGCACTCAAGATTACCTGCCTTCATTTTAGAGGTGGCCCACAGCAAACTTCTAATCATAGGCATTGCCTGTCAGCTGCAAGGACACATTATGTCAAAGTCCACATCCTTCTTTAATTATACTAGTGAATAATCTTGCCTCACTTGACCTTAAAAAGACAGGGATTTAAATATGAAACAAAAAAAGAGTTTTAGCTTCTTTTTTTCTGAAATAAATATTTCTTTTCTGACAAAGGTAGATGAGTCTGTTCCTGAACTGTCTTGTCTTTCTTCCATAGGCACTTGCCTACCTATCATTCATCTTTTCAGTAACTCAGTTTGTGAATCTCCAGGGAAAGTGATGAACCAATTCTTCTCAGTTTAGCCAAATAAATGTAGCCAATAAAGGATAAATATGGTATTTTTTATTTTATACATAAATGTGCTGTATATAAACCCATAAACTCTAAAATTGATAAAACAATTTAATCCAATCTTCCTGAAATAACCTGTGCTTCATCCCTCATATGTCCTGTCCCTGTTTGTAAGTTTACTATTTATTATTTTAAAGCATCAGCTTGTCTTGTCAATGCTGATTGCCAGAATCAACTGCGAAATTCTTGCAGCATCTTATCACTCACCACTTGGGTCCATTTTGTGAAGTTTAAGCTACTCAGAAAGTATTTGTGGTCCAAACTGCAGTGATTAGCCAGCTGACTCGTGCAGGGTGGATCAAATACCTGGTTGTAGGAAGAGCTCTCACTCATCCAGTCCTTGGAGCAACTGGGCTCAGCTGCAGAGCTGATGTGACACTCAGTCTCTGAGCACTGGACTGCACTGCCTTCTGCAGCAATTCTCCAGCAGCTACTGAGTGTTCTATGGCACACAAGATTTCTCCAAAAAAGAATGCTTTTCATTCTGTCAAAAGAGACAAAAATGTGCATTCTAGACACTCCCTTGACAGGATATTTCTATTGGAGTAACTTAGCACTGTGTTTCACGTCTGTCACCGGACCTTGGCCCTCCAAGACTTGTAGTATGGAAGGGCTTTGTATACACTTAATCCACAACTGTCCCTACAATATCTGCCCAGTTCAGCCAAGGGACTGAAAATTAACATTTGTTCCTCTAGATGAAATGCATCCCAAGTGGAGAATGATAGCAGTGGTATTATTTGTCTTTTACTGCCTCATATGGTTTACACTTAACATTATTTCTTGGTGCCCATTTCAGTGATTGATTCAATCAGGAACATGTGCTGTGGAGCACTAATTCTGACAAGCATATTCCTGTGTGAACTCAGCAAGACCTACCGAGAAATTGCCTCTGCGAGAAGAAACAGCGAAGCCATGAACACACACACACAAAGCCAGGAATTTTAAATCTTATTGAATCAGTTATGCTACCTTTAAATACATATTCATGAAAACATCTGCAGGTGCTTTCAAAGCCTCATGGAAATTTAGAAAGTTGGTGGGTTTTTTTGACTGATTATGAGGCATGTAGATTTGAAAATGCTGAGAAATGTAAGAAGATAAACACAGCA
This sequence comes from Corapipo altera, assembly GCF_003945725.1. Lineage (NCBI taxonomy): Eukaryota > Metazoa > Chordata > Aves > Passeriformes > Pipridae > Corapipo > Corapipo altera. Next base: position 3,494,177 of record NW_020884887.1, read on the forward strand.
AAGTGAAAAGAAAATGGCAAATCTCTTTCTGGGCCAAACTGAATGAGACTGCTGAATTCCACTGCATCTTTCACAACCCTTTTTCTGACCCTTACACAAAAGACACACCTGGGGAATAGCCACCAAACAGTCTACCTGGACACATTGTGGTTTTTGGTTTTTTTTTTTGAAGCTGGAATTTTATCAATATAATGTCTATCGTGTGAATAATGCTGGTGTTATTGACCACAGGAAAAATATGTGGCTAATTTGATTCTAAAAGATAATCCTTATGATGAGGAGAGTCACAATCTAAACATAAATGCTACATTTTCACCTGTTCTTCCCACTGGAAGGTATACACTGCTCTTAAGTGTCAACAGAATAAGAGAATTAAACACGACAGAAGCATGACCTTCTCAAATTGACCAATACAGTTAAAAGACATTAAAAAATTGAAACAATAAATATTAAATAAGAATTGAGGTGGAAATGTGTACCTTCCCACTGCACTGCCTATGCTACTCGCTTCTTATCCTTCTTAGGCTCCCCTCCCTATATGTTCTGCCATCTGATTGCAGAGCAAGGCTGTTCTGAGTGGCACTTAAACTGTGACCTGGTGAAATGCAAGCAGCCTCTATATTTATACCTTTACTTGCCCAGACAGGTATTCACCAACCCTTCACTCCAACTAACCCCTGCCATCCACTTTAGTAGTACTAGACAAAACCTTGTAATTTCTTGACATCATCTCTTTCTCAATATCAAAGCTAGGGAACCTGAGAAAAATTCATCAAAGGAACAAGAAACAAGTAATTCCTAAATCACAAATACTCACAGAGACCTTCCTTCCCTAAATTCAGAACCAGTGCTGAACAAGTCACTGAGGTTATCCATAGTTAAATGGCTACCTATACAGAAAAAATAGCAGCTCTGCCTTACCTGCTCTAACTAGTCTAAAACAATTTGAAATGCAGCATTTCTCTTAGGAAGAGCAAATAAATATAGTTTTTCCATGCTCTTAAAAGTATGGAAAATTCCCAAAACTAAAGACTAAAGCAGAGGTGTTCACTCCCCCCTCCCCTTTGAAATCTATCAGACAGCATAATATTTCCCCTGCAGCCTAAAGTTTCACCTACAGGTACTTTCTTCACAGTATCACAAATTACATTTATCAGTGTGATTCCTGACCAACAAGGTAGATTAAAATTAAATGTTTCCAAAGCTCACATTAATTAGGGCTAGAGATGCCTGCACGACTTGTGATGTAGCAAACATTTTGCACCTCCAAATAAACTATGTGGGGGGGGAATATTATGTTTAGAAAGATATTTTACCTGTCTGACAATACAGGTTGATGTGTGTTAAGTGCCATCTTCTCAGAAATTGGGAGCAAGTCATGCCCAGGTGTTCTGCTTTGGAAACAGAAAGAGAAAACCTGCTCCTTTTCTAAAATAAGGTTGGGGTCTAGGAAGCTGCTCATGGCTATAAGGGAGCGTGGGCAGCAGTAAATACTATGGACTTGTTTAGGGAGCCTGTACACATCGGGTATTTTTCAGGAAAAGTCTTGCACATGCTAGGAAATAATTATTATCTGGCAAAGCACCTACCAGGCCCAAAAGGCTAATTCTCAGGTAGAGGCAGTTGTAACAAAACCCTAGGAACAAGCTGTGCAGGTTAGGTGGCAAAGATTTGTTATGGTAATCTAAGATAAGCACCATTAGAAACAAGTTCCTGGGCCAGAGTAAAATGACTGTGGTAGAGAAAAATAAGAGGAAAGGTGCAACAAAAGCTCACATTTCACTTTATTCCCTGCCCTAAGCACTACCACGACCAAAAGTTCTGGGCACTGCTTGACTACATCATTCACCAGCAGCATTTGTATTTCACACAGAGGCAGCTGCCATTGTGTTATGTTTTATAAACCCCTTTCCTGGAAGATAATGTGCAGAATGGAGGACCTTCACCTGCCATCTACTCCACTGCTGTTTGCCTTGAAATCCTACTAGCAGCTGATCACTGAGTATCAGGTGCAGAGCTGACCCAGAGGGGGAACTCAGCAGTGCACACCCCTGAAGCAAACTAGAGTCAGCAATTCAGTCTTTTAAAATATGGATGCTCTTGAGTCTAATTACCACAGTTCAGTGGCTTAAATAAAGTGATCCAATAGGTTCAGACCTGTTTTCTAGATACCAACCTTCCAGTGAAAATCTTTAATCTTCTTTATAGTGCAGTTTGTCTTCCATCTCCCTGCAAGGCTTGTAGTTTACAGAACCAATTTCTCTGTTAGGATCCCACCTTAGGAGGGGGTAAGACAGCACAGCAGGCAGAGATTTAGGCTGCCCTGGATTGTAATGGTGCAGCTCTGTGTAATTAACTCAGGATATCAGAGAGACATTTGACCTCACATCTAAAATACAAGCAATGATTTAAACAACTGTGTTTTTCACACAGGTTACCACAGTACATGATAGGTTATTGAAATCATGTTACATTTGTAATATAAAATAGGGGGTGAAAGGATGCTGAAAATCAGGGCTGATTCTAATTTCTGAATACCCTTAGGCTGAAAAGACAAGGAGCATGAAAATTTAAATCACTGAATTCACTTTCATTGATTCCTGCAGGCTTCTGCCAACTCAATGTATTTCTTATCTATACTCTGGAAAGAAAAATAATTACTAGTTGCTCTTATTACTTTCTGCATTTTTCTACCTTTCAGTCCTGCACTTGAACCTGTAACACCTGGATAATTCTTGCTTGGAATGAACCCTTGGTAATAGAACATCTGCCCTATCTTCATCTATACACACAGGTATATACCAGGTTAGAAAAGTATGTGCATGTTGAATATAGTTCTTTATTTACTAGGAATGGTTTTCTTTTGTTACCAGAAATTACATCTTATAAAGTGACATTACATCAAATGTGAAATAACAGAAAATGCTCAATAACATGTTTTCTGTCTCAGCACACTTTCTACATGACTGACACGTTGACTGCATGCAGATGCAGTTGTTTATGAAACATTACAGGTATTCATGTCTGTGGACCACCCAAGATGAAACCAATTGAACCTTAACAGTAATCCTTTACCTCCCAACTGCAGTTTTTAATTAACAGACTCCATGTTTTGGAGTGGGCACTTTGCGACATTATAAAATCTGAAGCCTTAGGACTTGTAAGAAACTAAGGGGGAGGAGGGGGGAAATGAATTCCTTTTCTTAAAATGAAAGGAATTGACGTTTCAATACAAAAAGAAAACATGATAATGGCAAAGTAATTGATGAAAATAACGCTGAAGGAAAAGAGTAGAAAATCACATGCATGACATTAAGAAAAACTTAAGATACACAGTCTTAATAGAGAGAAATTTACCCTTCTAGCAAAGGACAGGAACCACAAACAGAAAATGAGGAGAAAGAAATGTTCTTTATCTGCAGATTATTCTTAGAGAAAATGTCAGTTGATGGATGCAGCATTGACTTGCATCACTCCCCAGTTAAGAGCCAGAATGTATCCAGCATTTGATTACACCATTAACAGGCACTGAGCTCATGGAAGCTGCTACCCCTCCTCCTTACACTAACTTTACACTGATGGAATTGCAGTAGATTCACTGTACTTATTCTTGGTTTATATGAAAACAAGTAAGAGTAGGAGGGATTTTTATTGTTTTCTCCATCTGTTGTGTATGCTATATCAGGTACTTACTTATTCCATCAAAACACTTTGCATGTTTTGCATGATGACTTGCAGGAGTCTGAAATCTGTCAGGGCAACTCAGTAAAAGAGTCTCTGCCCTCTCAGCTCCGTGTGGGAGACACAGAACAAAAGAGTTATGAAATGTAAAATGCTGAGCTCTGTGGCCTGGACTGGAACCCAGCCTTGTGCTCAGCAAAAGGAAATCATTAGGTTATTTTGAAATGTCTGAAGTTAAACGACTCCAAATCATCTCTTGGTGGATATTAGCCCTTCCCTGGCATTCAGCACACAGCTGTTAAAACGTGGCCACACAGCTGCCAGCTCCCTGAAGGGATGGGAAGTATAACAACCATGGATACTGACAAACTGCTTTGTTTTGCTCTGTGCCTTCTGACCAAACCTGAGAACTTCACAGTTCTACACTTTGCCTCCCCTAACTCTATAAAATATCTTACATTTCTTAAATTAACCCTCACAAGGCAGAGATACACCTTTTAAAAACAGAGACAGAAGAATGAGCAAGCAAATATAAGAGAGCATCATTGTGAGTTCATTTCTATCAATGAGATTAAAGCAAACACCACTAATTCCAGTTCCTAAAATTTTATCGAATCTGAAGGTAATTCTATTCAAGACTGTTGGTTGGGATTTGCAACAAATTTTATGAAGCATGAGTGCCAATATGCTACAAAAATTTACACTGGACCTCAGGGTAGCTCGTCATTAGATTCAAGGATCTTTTATTTGCCTGCTTTTATTACGTTACTTAAAACACCCCTTGTGGGATAGGAAGATTATCACTCCTTCCCCTTTTAGCAAAAAAACAAGTTATTGAAGAAGGAATGGAAAAGGATAGCTCTTCAATCACAATAAAGTTATAATAACTCATCTGTTATACCTCAGAGAATTCTAACTTTGGACATAATAAACTGCAATACACATACATTAATAATAATATCAACCAGCACTGAGGAACAAGTATGAATATCAAACCAAAAAATAGTATGGTTTCACACTCTGCCTCAGACTTTTGCTTATTCATATCCACCTTTTAGTAGAAATAAATCTTTTGCTTTACTGACAGTTGTTTAATTCTTCTTTTTGTCAAATTTGCATATATTGGAAAATAAATAAAATTCATACTGGAAAATGGGCTTAAATAAACAGGATGCCTTCACAGGCAGAATTCAGTGTGAGACATATCGAATTTCCTCTCTCAATTCTAGAACAATGTTTTATCCTATTTCTTTTGCCATTTGCAAAGCAGCCTATGTGATGTTTTCCTAACTGATGCACAGAAAAGCCAATGAGTCTGAACATGCATGTATTGATACCTATGCTCAATAAACACACTATAACTCAGAATCTGATAAAAATAAAATGAAAAAGAGAAAGTCTGGAATACAGTAAGTTTATAAATTCCTATATGTCAACTTCATATGTTCACAAAGCCTCTAATTACATACAAACATCTATGTGTATATATATATGTATATATCTATATATATTTGTATTTCTATGTGCAGAACATGAGTCTCTTCCTTGCCCTCTCCTATGCCAAAACATCACATGGCATCATATGCCAGGATGTGGAATACATGAAAATGCCCAGGCAAAGACCCCCCTCCCAGTATATGGAACAGCTTCATGCTCAGTTTTTGTCCTCCTGAATGAATTTCAACATGCTGTGTCTGCTGGCATGCAGAAGTGATTTTTATGACAAGTCTGTGAAACAAAAACCTGAGGTTTCTGACAGCTTCATTGGCACTGGATTCTTGAAAACTCCTGAATCTCACCAGTGGTCATGCTGCATATTAATAGTGATAAAGGAGGTTTAAAACAGGAGAGATGGAAATATCTGCAAGTAAGTATCAGTCAAAAGGAATGGGATCCACCAGATATCACTTTACTTCTCGAGCAAATCACTTGTCTTTTTCTTGATTTCCCCATCTTTCAAACCATCTGTTTACTCAGATTTGAAATACACTGTACATGCACATATTTGTCTAAATAATTGAGCAGAACTACTTAACTGAATAATCATGATTCATATTCATTATCTATTTTACTTAATCCTTTAAACCTATCACATCTACTATTCTAAATAGTAGATTTATAGTAATGCACTAAATTGACTTCAAACTGGCTGCTAGAAGTCTTCAATACTTGGAAGTCAGATCAGTCTGGGGATGCAGGGAATACAAAAAGTATTAATGAAATCAGTAATCCATCAGATTTAAAGTGTCTGTCTCCAGCTATTTTTTTATATTTTTCAGAAGATCAACCAAATAGTGAATTTCTTACCTTCCTTAAAAAAAAAAAAAACCAGCAAAAATCAAAATGCATCGAACTAGTCTGATTTGACTCCATTAAGATACAGGACATGTGGATTGATGCCTTTTCTGAAGCTGAAGATTTCTGCTCAGTATGTATTTTCTCTTTCTCAACCTTTCACCTCATGATCAGAAATCACTTCTCTGTGAAGGCTTTAGGGAACAGGAAAATCAGTGCACAAGGCCAGTGTCTCACATGCAGGATTGATTTACATCCTCTGCTTTGCATCTTGGCTCCATTAATTGATACAGTACTGGGTAATAACAATCCACTAACAACTCTGAATGTGGTTTTAATGGAAATGGAAATGTGGAAAGCATTACACTAATAAAAAGAAATGGAACAAGATTTATGCAGCAACAATAAATATTAAAAGGAAAGCAGAATTGAAGACCCCGTTATCATCCTGATGATTCAGTATCAATTTCTTCCCTTTTTTTTTTTATGAGATCAGTTTAACATGCCATTTGAGATACATACATATTCCTGTGCAATGCCAGTCTCACACCATGCATCTTTTCCAACTTTTTTTCCCCAATTATTAGAATCAATTCTGACTTCAAACTTCTAAAATATCTGGGGGGAGGGGGGGGTATTTATAATTTTTTTTCACTCATTTCATTTGAATATGATCAAAACAGTTATCAACCCTTTAACCTGTCAGGTGACTAGGCATTTAAAAAATTAATTAATCTGTAGCATTCATCTGACTAACTAGAATGGATGAAAGTCTATTCAAACAAGCTGAAGAACTGCAGAGTGTTCACAATCTTGGTGGGAAGCAGTCATATAATTTCTTCAAGTGCACTGAGAATAGAAAACCAAACATTTCTAGCCAGGTATTTAATTTCAGATCCTGATATTTTATTTTTTTTTAATCCAAATGAAGTGAAAGTCACTAATGTATAAAAAGGCAGTTGGAGATATGTTCTACAGAAATTTAAATTAGCACTATTAGGATGCAATATTAGATGCACAGAACCCAGGGTTACCATACCACCAACCTGACTTTATTTTGAGCAGTATCTTGTTTCCTCAGGGGTCCATTTAAATTACTGGGACTATGATGTAAGTGAAGTTCTGCCCACCTGATTCTACCCCCATTGCAAGACAGCCTCATAGTCACTTCACTAAATTATTGCAGATGTAATATTTTTCTTCATTTCATCACTGCATTTAACTTTCTAAGAAACTTAATCCTGTAAGAGTAAGAAATAAAGATGATAACTTGGCTCTAGAGATACCTTTTTAATGCATGCATGTCCTTTTGTACATAGAGCCTTGAAGTTAGTTTATGGGTGCTCATAAATTAAGCTTCAGAAGTACTCACAACTACTTTTTATTTCCTACCTTCCTCCAGATTCTACTGAAGCATCTCAACAAGTCTATTCTTTACATACAAACACATCAGAAAAGTAACATTCAGGAATAAACTGACAGAGAAATGAGGCAGAAGTACCATGATAAAGGTCATGAAACAAGTCATTGGGAAATCAGAAAATGAGGCCACATTTGCGGATCTACTTTTCCAGCTGGTAGATGCAAGCACAGCTCCAAGGAAGTGTAACCCCAGCTGAGATGTTACCTCCCCTGAATTAACAATTTAACCCTGCTCTCTACTGAATAATTGTGTAAGATATGTAAATGTGTGTCATGCTATCAAGTGTTATACCATCCAGGAGGCATAATTTGAAGTGTCTTGATTTTTAACATACTGCAGTCTTCTCTCAGTACTGAAAATGCGAAAAATGAGCCACTGGAGAAAAGGGATTAATATTGCTATAAGGAAGAAATGCATTAACCTGAAGGCCAACACAGAGTCAGAGCCTAATTTGAAAATTACTGCACTAGTCATTCTAAGAAAAAATACTGTATTTCAAGTAACTGTTTATACATTGGAATATTGGTACAGCTACGGGGTAGAATCTCAACAACCGTCCATGTAGTCCTGGATTTTGTTTCCCATTGTGGTATTTAAGGTGAAGTGATAAGACAATATACACATCACAATTACAGAAAGATCTAACAACACAAGGAATCTCAATGTAACTATTATTTTCAGTAGTTGGTAAGCTTGAATCTAAATGTAACTGTACAATGCTACCTCACATCTATCCTTTCTCAAATTTTACATACTTTAGATTTAATGATACATTAAGAGATGATACATTTCTCATTATAGAGAATTCCATCAATTAATTCTAAATGCAATAGTTTGCTAATCACCTTGTCACTAAAAAAAGCATGTGGTAAAGTCAAAATTAACCTAAGTACAGCAATTGCAAACACCATTGTGAAGATGTGAGCTACCTTCTAAATGCAAATCAAGTTCAGAATACTGTTTTAGTTTAAAAAAAAAATCAATGGCTGAAATATAGGGTGGATGGGCTGCACTTGATACTGTTACACTAAGCAGAACACAGAGTTTGCAGATCTACTGAGATATTGAATAAATTGTAAGATTTTTCCAATATGTTATTGCAGAAAGGGTAATTCAAGTACACTATTTACAGGGAAATCAATAATAAACCATTCATTTGAGAAAAATCTTTTCCATCAAAATGAGAAATGTATGACTTGAAATAAATTTAAGAAGTTTCTTATTTCTTTCATTATCCTCCTTCTCTATTTTTCAGTCCAGGGAAGGCCAATTCTCAATGACAGACAATGAAATTTCTGTATTGATAAGGAGAAAAAATAACCTGTTCTCCTTCACTGTATTTGCGTAATTACATTGTATTTTTATCCAGAAAGTCAGTATATTGCTCAAATGTAATTGCTTGTGTGCCTGTATGTTTGTTTATATTTATTAGACTCCATGATAGAAATGCATTAGGTGAAGTAATAACAGTACAAAAAAGGAAAAAAGCAGCTCAAAAAACATGATTCTCTGCAATAACAAAGTTTAAAGGGTTGAAGAAAGTGACTGGTCCCATCTTCTGAGCCCTCAGAAGGACACACCTGGAGAACTGTCCCATTTTGAGTTCCCCAGTACAAGACAGATGCTGAGAAACTGAGTGTGGGAATAGGGCCAGGAAGATGCTCACAGGAGGGAGTCAGGTTCACTGAGCTCACAGAAAAGAAGCACCTGCAGGTGTGCAGCAAAAGTTGCAATGAGGAAGGGAAATTCCTGCTGGATATTGGAGAAAAAAATCATAATGAGGATGGCCAAGCACTTGGACAGATTGTCCAGACCCTGAAGAACATGAGACATCTTAAAGGGTGGTCCACGGGTAAACAGGTTATCAAGTTTAAAAAATTAGGAAAACAAGATGTCAAGTTAATGAAAGAGAAACCATCCATGGACAAAACCCAAATGACCACTGCCAGACTTTGGATATAACTGCACAAAACTCACTCCTAAACTGTGCAAATAACCCCCCTTTCCAAACTGGATATGCACAACAGACCACTCTGATATCCTGTACTCTACTGCTCTGCCTGTAAATAACATTTTACTAACATTAAAGAGCAAAAGCATTTCTAATATTTGCTTCATGTACTTGGTTGATTCTGGTTTCTTGGCCCCAAGGACTGGCTGTAAAATCTGGATGAAACAGGCTTCACAATACCTTTGTGAGACACAAATGAAACACTGTCCAAAATTAACAGATGGTTAAACAAAAGAATAGAGATTAAATACTGTTAAGTTGATCATAATATGAAGTAGAGCTGAGCAAGATATTTTACCAGAGGAGATGCAAACCCAGATGGTAATTTTTTTTTAAAACAAATTTATGTTTCAACACATCAAATTAGGTGGCAGAACTCAAATTTTCAAATAAAAAAATCATTTAAGATTAAAAAAAACCCACCAGCTGATTAACTCTTGACTCTGGCAATTTCTGCCACAATAGTGTATCTTATTTTTGAAGCAAATAAAGGAGGCATAACTTCCAGGTCTAAGGAAAGAAAAAAAATTCTTGGTGAGAAAGCAGGAAAAAAATCTTTCAGGTGCCAAGCTTTAGCTTCATGTGGCAACATATTAGTTCTGACCAAACAATTTTACTTATTCTCAGAATTTCACTATGAAGACAGTAAAACACCATTTCTTGGTACATTACAATAAAATTCAAAATACTGTGGCTTACCTAATGAGGAGTTTTACAGATCTGAAAAGGTATAGTGAAGACAGAATAAGACACAAGTTTAAAAAAAAAAAAAAATCAAGACAACTTCTTCTGACTCAGATCAGGAGCTTTTCAAGGATAAAGACTATAAGTAAATATTTTTAATTAAAAAAAAAACCAAAACAACTGAAGTGTTTCTTGTCTTTTGAAGCAAAGACATGATCATAGTCTTCCCAGTCTGCCTTTCAAGCTTATTTTGATTTACAAACACCCCTGGGTTTGTGCAATCTGATTAATGGTTTACATGTAGATGCATTTTCCTCTTGCCAGCAACTGCCTTTACCCAACTGCTTCTGATTCCTCCTGACTTGGAACTGAGCTGAGGATTTATTCCCTTAAAGCAGCCTCCTGCTCAGCACACAGGCTTCTGCAGGAGCCCCTTCACCCTCCAGTTCCACCACCCACACTCTGGTTACAGACGGGTTTTAGCCCTGAAGTAACCAGGAGTTGGTTGTTGTCTTTCAGCTGTTTAATCACCTACAGTTACAGCAGCCATTCCATTAAAAAATAGCAGACTTAGGATAAAAAACGTGTCTAGGCAGGTTACAATAAAATGAAACACTGAACTCCTGACTATTTTATACAACTTTATGAAAATTAGAGGCAAATTTATGTGGTCTTGCTCACAAAAACTGTTATACATCAGTGAAAAAGAAGCATTTCCTTGTTCATATATCTATTAAAAAAAATTTCTGGGTTTAATTCCCAATTTGATGCAGGTGACACTCCCTTGAAAGAAATTCTGTAACCTCACCTGTGAAACTTGAATTCTAAGATACATCTTGTGCAACTACTTCTGATTATGTAGAACATAAACATGATAAAATATCACTGAATGGAATTATAATGCCTTACATTATTTTAGGTTTGCAGTCAAATCCATATTTTAATTGTGCATTTTAATTCAGATTGATCCATGGAGAAATCTATTGACTTTTATATTCCTTATGCTTCACTCAGGAAATACAGGTTAACATGGTTTCAGGGCTGCTATGGTTAAAACCCTTACAGATATTGGAATCATTTTGCTTTTATATTACTGATCCTTGTAGGCGTTTGATCATCATCTCCCTTTTGTAATACTGTAATCAACATGCAATATCCTAATGGTCTAATTAAACAATGACGACTCAGGCAGGAGGCTTCCTGGGAATTAATGACCTCTTGGGAGAAGCTGATGTCCCAAAATATAGCCTAGGGTCATTAACTGCATTTGTTTATTAATCTTTAGGAAATGGTCCATGATGAGATTGCTACCTCTATTACAAGATGAAAGAATTAAATATATAGATATTTTAAGTTTCTCATATTTTAGCTAGCAAATGTCAGACATTTCTAGAGGATTTAATGAGCCATACAACTCTCTAAATTGTGCTTCCTTTGTTTGTTATTTGAGATTTTAGAACAGGAAGTATAAAAACTTGCATTATTAAAACTTCAAGATGAGAAAATGAAAATATCCAAAATCTGAATAAAGATGTTGTGGTTGAGCACCAAAGAACCACAGGAGCATATCCAGATGTGCAGTCGGGCAAAGAGGATTACTAACAACAATTTGCTTCTGGTGCTACACAAAGAGTACAAAACCAGATGAGGAGACTTGAAAGGAGTCTTTTCATGACCCTCAAACCTCACCTTCAAGTATCAGGGCTAAGCAGGCTTATTTCTTATTTCTAACAGTCCCACGAGTGTCGCCTTGATCACTGAATTAACTTATTTACACTGAGTTTGGAGTTTCAGCCTGATTTGGAAGTTCTGAACATGTACTGAATGTATCTCCTGGAAGGGTGAAGGCAGTGAAAGCATGGAGTGTTTTTAACCCTATGAGAACACGGGGCTTTATCACCCTAGTTTGTAAATAAGTGGTTCTTCCAATTTTTCAAAATACGATTCCAGAATTCCCACTGAAAAGCAAGTTATAATTTCCAAAACACTTTTACTGCACCAAACATGAAGCATCAAAAATTCCTGCTGAAGAGCAAATCCAAAGTGCAATTTTAAACAACTCAGATGATCCTCCATTTAAACTGTATTTTAAATAGCATAGATGTATCTTACAATTTAGAAGGCCAAGTCCTAGTTCAAAGTTCTTGGCCACACAATTCTGATTTTAAAAGCCCAACTTCTCAGCCTAAACCCAAGCCAGCAATTATCAGATACTGGTGTGAAGAATGAAATCTTGAAACTGTAGATTATTGACCCTGCAGGGGGAGGACTGTCTCAGGGTTTTGGGACCGTAAATCATTTTTCATTATGAACTCTAGGGAGGAAGAAGAGTTGGTGGAATCTTCTATACAAGTAGATTTACTGCTAGAGAAGCATTTCTAAATAACATGTTCATTTTACCAATATTAAAACTGACAAATTTTGAGCAGCAATATCAATAACATCATTAATATCAAACCTTCACATAAAAAGCCTGTTTTGACAGTTAAGCAAACAAACATCAATGATGTGAAGGTATTCTGCTAGTGAGCTGGGCATCTACACTTTCATTCTGAAAAATAAAGGCTTCATCTAAAGTCACTGAAATTAAATAGACTCCTTCTCTGAAAGTGGTTTTTTGATTATGACATTAAATGAGAATAACATTCAAGAAGCGTGTGTGTTTTACCTCAGAGCACTAAATTATTACAGCTAAAAGGAGGATGTTTTGTGTGTATTGGGTTTCCAATGTAAAAGTGCCAAACACCCTCTCGCTCAACACATAGGATAAAGAATAGCATTATTTTAGACAGCAGAGAATATAAAGGGAAGATAAGCTCCATGTAATCAATACGGTCACAACACTGCTGGCAGTTTCTTTTCTTTCCATTGTTCTTGTGTCAGACACCTTCTGACATGCTAACAATGTTCTTGGTTACAATGTGGGGGAAAAAATCCCTTATTCAGAGCTGCATATATTACTGTGTAATGCAATATCTTGGTAGAAGAGGAGAAATTAAGACTGGAATTGATGACAAGGAGACCTCAGCAGCCTACAACTTCCTCATGATGGGAAGAAGGGCAGGCACAGATCTCTTCTCTGTGGGGACCAGTGGCAGGACTCGAGGGAATGGCCTGAAGTTGTGTCAGAGGAGGTTTAGGCTGGATATCAGGGAAAAGTTCTTCTCCCAGAGGGTGGTTGGGCACTGAACAGGCTCCCCAGGGCAGAGGGCACAGCACCAAGGCTGCTAGAGCTCAGGAAGCATTTGGATAATCCTCTGGGACACCGGGTGTGACTCTTGGGGATGGTCCTGTGCAGGGCCACGAGTTGGACTCTATGATCCTTGTGGGTCCCTTCCAACTCAGTGTGTTCTGTGATTCTGTGAATTGTCACTGGAGATTTAGGTAGCTTGGTGACAAGAACAGGCAAGGGGTTATTACACACCACCAACACAGCCCCCCACTGATGTCTTACGCACGTTTCTCAGCTTGCATAAAGTGTGTGCTCCTGGTTTTTAGCCATAGCACTTAGACTGGGGGCATGAGCAGAGACTTTTAAAGGTAGTTACCAAACCTGTATTACAGAGCAAACACTGTTCTGTGAGGCTTAGAAGGATCACAACTATTACATGTTTTGCAGTTTACTGCAAACTTGGAAATACTCCAGTTTTTCCAACACAGCAGTTGACTTTTTCAAAGATGCCTGGCTGCTTACTTGAATTAAAGTGAACTTTAAAAAATATCACTGAAAAGCACCATAAACCAGCAGAATTATTTGGATCTTAGCCTACTGAATGCTAGCTGATCCCTCTAAATCTCAGCACTTTTACAGTTGCCTAATAGCATAGCAAAAGCGTAGCATTAACAAAGATTGTACACTTGAACTATTCTATTTAACTAATAAAACAAAGGAAATTAGCAAAGCATAATTAGCTCCAGCCTTACTCGAGGTAAGAAAAGGCAATGAAAAGCTATTATTTCAAATGTGGAAAATCGAACGGGTGATTTTACAACACATCAGATGACATCATTACTCTCTCCAGATAAATGGCTAAGTATTTGCCACATTAATGAGCCACAGGATAAAAATGCTTCTTTGAGCTCTACGAAAGAGCCCTTTGAGCTCTATTGAAAGATCAATACAGAGAAGAGATGCTATAAAGGCTCTTTGGTTCATTTCTGGAGAACCAGTCAATTGTCTTAGGAAGAGCAAGAGTCAAACTCTGACAAAGGAGCCTCACACAAGCTTCCAACCACCATAAACACTGCAAGTACATTACTGGTATTGCACATTTATCAGGAAAACTGTTTGGATATGTAATGTCAAAAATTATGAAAAGAGAGACAACTGCTTACAAATCTTTCCAAGTTGTGCCTCCCGTAACAACCTAATGTGAAATTTTCTCTGTTAAAAAATTGTCATGCTTCACTCTAATGATAAAAGTGAATATATTAATGCTTCAGAGCTGTTAAAGTCTCCTAGCATTTCACAATTGTAGTGGTAAAGTCTTGGGAAGAAATAGCTCAGATGAATTACTGGGAACGTGGTTTTTCCTATAATAAGGGGCCTTCCAAGAAAATAGTTTTGGAGATTTTATTCACACTCTTTACATTTAACCATATGTGTATTTGAAGTAAATTTCTATTTCCAATGGGGAAGAAAGCTGGGATTCTGCCCTAATAAATGACACAAGAGATGTAAGGAGAAAAAATATATATAAAATACCACAAAGGACACAACTGTGTTGCTCTTAAGAGGATACAGAACCAGTAAGAGATGAGGGGCTGTACTAGCAAGGATTGTCCTTTTTCAACACTTCTGTGTAGTCACACTCCAGTCATGGATCAATCAAGGAAATGGGATGCACTCCATGCTTATTCTTATCATTAGTAATGGGCAACAGATGAAAATATTCTGCCTGTTTTCTTTCTTTTGTAGTTTTCCAAAACTAGAAAAACAGGCATTAAAAATAAATCTCAGAAGGGACTTACAGGCTCTATATACATAGTTCCTCACTAACCCCTGTCCTGAAATGATTAAAATATAAACACAGCAAGTCAACACTCAACAAATCAATGGGATTATTCAGCCAGTTCACCCTCACCCAAATCAAATAGTTTGAAGGAACTGCCCCAGGTGAGCGTGACAAAATGAGTAAGTGCCACTGCTTCCCTTTAGTGTCTGTTCCCAAAACACCTCCCTCTCTTTCCTGGCCTTGTGAGCTCACCAAGCAGAAGCAGAGGTGAGCCTGCTGCTCACAGTTTTACTGTGCTCAAGAGAAGGAGCTGTGTTTGCTGTGCCACAGCTCACACCCAGGCACGGGCTCAGCATTATCAATAACATAGTTCAGATGCATAATTTTTTCAGTTCTCTGATAATAAAAGCTAATCTGATTCTAAAGAGGTTTAAAATCAGACTGAAAACAAGTCAATTTAATCAACTGTAACCACCTTCAGAAAACATGAGGATGTTTCACTGGAATTATTATTTTTTGAATGGAAACAGACACAGTTGATACTGCTTATCTTAAATTATGTTTTGTATCCTCTCTGAGGCTACAGAAGAGGTTTATTGTTAAACTGCTGTGCTTGTTCTTCTTTATTAATCTACCCTCATTTGCTTTTTTCCAAGTGCAGTAACGCTTTTGATTTCAAGGGTCACATTCAAATGCCACTATCCCAAGGACTAAATGGAGAACATTTAAGCACAGGCCAGCATCTCACTGGGATTTGCAGAACCTTCTGTAAAGTAAATAAGGCCCTTGTGGCTTATCAGTCGTTGGTGTGTTCAGCTCCCTAAACTAAGAGAATTGAGGGGATTAGTTAGAGGAGAAATGAAATGTACCTAATTAATTCCCCAGATCCCTGCAGATTATATGGCATGTTTGGAACAGCAGGAAATTGTGACTGAAATAAAAAATACATACCTACAGCAGTGAGGCTGAAAAATGCAGCCTTTTTTCCTTTACTTCAGTATTAGTGATATATTAATGAAAGCTATTATATGTTACAGTTTTTTTCATTTTATAACAAGTTTCTCCACGTCACACTTTTTTTTTTAATACATATTTAATACAGATCTCAGAATTCCAAGTCTCTATGTCTCTGACAAGCAGAAGAGAAAATAATGTTGGGAAATGGGTATTATTTACCCTTGTAGATTTGTGAGGGGTTAGCTTTGTTCTGTTTGCTTCTCCTCTACCATGCTCTGTTTTTCTCTGACTTTTGATCCATTACATAAAATATCAACAAGATAAGAATTCATCTCCTGTTCTTGGCGACAGAGATATGAACTTGGAAAAACTCAGGGGAGCCTAAAAGTCTTCTGGGTTTAAGTAAGGGCAAGAATAAAGCAGAAGCAAAGTTGATTTCAGGGAGAAAAGAGGGAAAAGGTAAATAAAGATGACTAGTTCCAACAAAAGAAAAATGAAGGCAATTTCAATTTGTCTGAAATGAATTTTATATTTTATTTGCTCATTCTATCCCACTTTGGAAGAAGGTCCTTAGTTGCCTCTACATATTCTCTCTTATAGCAGGGAAGAAAAACAAATGTGCTGCTTGTTGAGCACATGACAACCTTTCAAAAATGATCTTCAAGAGAAGATTACAGAAACATTTCTCTGAATTCATGTCTTCAGAGTTCTGCTGTTTTATATCTTTTCAAACCACACAAACTAAAACTATATGTTTCTGCAGTTCTGGGCAGTTTTATAGAAATGTTTACCATGTGCTTTTGCCTGTGTTCTCACTCCAGATTCCCCATATTTTCCTAATATGGAGTATAAATAAATATCTTTGTTTGTTCATCCTTTTCTGTGGTGCTCTCACATGCTCTCATCCATGGAATTGAATATCTGCTAGAGATGAAGGCTATTTTTCTCTTGGAGCCCTGTATAATATCACTGCCAGTAAGTAGAAAGACTTAAAAGCAGAATTTCAAAGAAAGGGGTCTTAACTAAAG
Source organism: Corapipo altera (assembly GCF_003945725.1). Lineage (NCBI taxonomy): Eukaryota > Metazoa > Chordata > Aves > Passeriformes > Pipridae > Corapipo > Corapipo altera. The sequence goes on from NW_020884887.1 coordinate 3,511,211, forward strand.
AGGAACTGAAGAGCTAAAGGGGAACTTGTGCACTCCTCTCATCAACAAACTATGGGATAGCACAGGGAAGGGATGAAGAACACAAAAACCTGTCATAAATAGACAGGAAGTCAAAAAAGGTAGTCTGAATTGACCGCAGAGAAGGGCAGACAGGAATTCAACAAAACCACTGTTTTGTGAAAATCACTCAACTACATCAGTTTCCATAAGACAAAAGAATTCAATTTGCAACCCATCAATCATTTGCCATAATAATGGAAGTAAATACATCATAATTGAGGGATGTCACAGGATCAATGTCTTCTATTTTCAAAATAAACATTTTGGGGATTGCTCCACTATTTATTTTCCATAAAACAGATAACTGTAAAATAAATAACTGGTTTTTCTACAGCATTCAACTGGCAGCAGGAAACCACTGCTTGGTGACATTTTCTTTCAACAGAATTATCTCTAAACAACAACAAAAAAATTAATTTAAAAAAGACTGATCAGTTGTGGATCTATCACACACTCCATTTACCCTACTTTACCTTCCAGTGGCTCCATAAGAGCCACTGACTGGCAAATGATGTCATTTTAAGGGAAAAAAGACCATAAATTAGTACTATGCAATTGTCTTCATCTGCAGATTTCTGGACTCATATAAGACCAACACACTTCTTAAATATATCTAAAAATGTACCATTAATAAGCTACTTATATTTTGGCTCTCAACTAAAGTTCACTGTGAAGTATAAAGGTGTCTTTTGGAAGCATTTTTTCATAAAGATGATGAAGCATTTAAATACAGATGTCAACAAAAATACCAAATCCCCATACCATTGAAAATCCTGCCATAGTTTCCTTTCACTAGTTTGACTATAATTCAGTAGTTTCAGTCCCTTCAGCCCACATTGTCTCCATTTTTGTGAAACACTCAATTACTTATTTTTTTTCCCAGTTTGATGCCTGAATAAACTGAAACTAATCTGTGGATAAATTAATTGCAAAGTGTCACATGCTATTCGATTTCACATGCTATTCAGAATTTTTATCTCCTGGAGCATCTAAAGATAAATTTGTAACTCAAACTGAAACTCAATGCATCTCAAAAAGTTCAAGTAACTTACGTATCATGCCTAAGCCTACAGATCAGGAAGGAAAAGTATGTGTGACCCTGCCTATAACCACTTCTTGCAGACAGAAACCTTAAAAGATTGATCCAAGGTGAGAGATGGAGTTATCAGTCGAATTCCTCAGAAATGGAATTCTCAGGTTTGGTTTGTTCCAGTTTAGGGTAGAGGCCTGAATTCTATGCTATAATTCAGGTCTTGACAGCTAACGTCTTTGAGTTCACCTTCAGTTTAGTTGCTTTTAAGGTAGTGCTGTTCATGTCATGAGACAGGCTGGTGATTTCATACACCTCCAGCTCCTCTCCATTAACTGTTTGCAGAAACTTGTTTAAGCATCTGCTCAGGTCTCATAAAGCACCTCAAGACATACCAGGCTGAGCCAACCATCTCCTAGAAATCTGTATAATAATTTAACAGTGCAAATGTTTCCAAAGGGAAATATATGTAGTATGACCAAAGTATTATGTAAATGTTGTTTTTACAGTGATTTAGCCCTGCCATAATATCTTATGCCATTATACAAGCAGTGCATTAAGCCATGTCATTGCTGACAAAAGCAGGCAGGAGCTGGACCAGACATCCTGCAGCCTCAGCCTGAATGTATGGATGCCTTGGGGGCACACTACCTATTAATTTAAAATTCTGAAACTAATTATGTATGTCAGGGTGACCTCTTTCTAATCTACATTCATCACAGAACACAAGCCTTCTGTCTCTGTTGTTCCCATAATAAAATAGCTGCTTATAGACTTATATAATTGACTGTATCTGAAGAGGACTCATACCACGGTGCTACATTCAAATTGTATGTAATCCCAGCTGAATAAAGATAAGCAAAAATAATCCAGCTATCTCAAGTAATTAACTTCTAAGGTTTCATAGTAACACTGGGAAAAAATATTACCCATGATCTTAAAAACAATTGTATCAGAGTATACAGAAGTCACATTCATTACTGCACTACCAAGAAATTATTTTAAATATTTAAAAATGTATATAGCATAAGATGTAGTCACTTCTATTTATCTATCCCACAAATATCTTGACACATTCAAGACACTTTGATGAAATACCCACCTACACCTACAAAGGCACCTGAACTTGACACTGGGATTTTTAGAGATGCCTAAAAGAATTAAGTACCCAATTCTCATTGAATTCTAAAGGAAACAATACCTAATTCTCACTGAATTTTAAAAGAAACAGAAAAGAGCATGCATAGTAGAGCATGTATCTTCTGCTGGACCTCTACCTACAATACAATAAAAAAAAACAGGAAAAAAGCTGCTGTTGCCTTCTCCAGCCTACCTTGGAGAAGTTGCTCTTAAATCACATTGCACAGGTCAGACTTGCAAACAGTCCATTTATATGCCCAGCTTTGAATACTAACAGGATGAAATCCCAACATCCTTAAGTTCCCTCTTCTTTGGCATTGTGATTTTCAGTGAGGCTTGTGATCGAGGGAATTCCCAATGGCTTGAAAATAATTTAGGCAGTGGTCCTCAAAGGCTGGAGCTCTGCAGATCTCCTCACCTTGTGAGCAGCCCCACAACCTCAAGCCAAGAGACTCGGACACATGTAAGCCTTTGTAGGATCAGGTTACTGCTGAAGAGCTTTAAAACCCCAAACAATAACACTGTATTGCACATGTGAACAGTGAGACGACACTGAAAAAATCATCATTAAAAGAGACCGATCTCTGGAATATCCCAGCCCAACAAGCACATGTACTCCAAGAAGACACCTAAGTTGTAGTAGAGACAGGTACAGAACGCAATAAGCAATCAAAAAAGTAAACTTGGTAATATAAGGAGACGTGTCAGATACATCTTTTTTGAAGCATGTTGGATTTCTAGTGTTCAGGAACAGAGAGTTTACTGAGGCAAGAATTCATCAGTTCTTCCTCTTAGAAAGCACTTGTGAGTACAGCTACACTACAGAAAACTGGAATAACACATGAAAGGATGTGAACAAGATCCAGCTTAAAAGTCAAAAGTACATTTATACTTGGAAATTATTATTAATTTCTATTACCAGGATTGCATCAGATGTCTTAAAAATCACAAAAGCACTCTGATCTGTATAAACGAGCTGCAATGAGGAAAGGACATGGTAAATGCAGTAACAAACCTATGTGATACTATATTATAAATATTTCATTTAATCAGTTACAAACATTAACATTTAATTAGTTAAAAACATTAACATTTTCACTAAATAGGTCATTGTGAGCTCCTATGATAAATCTGAGTTATAACTGTAAACCAGCTACAAACCAGCTTGAATCAAACCAAAGCTTTCCCACTTCAATGTGTAACTTAATTACCAAATCAATTCTGTTCTGCAGTAACTCAGTGTCTCCTATTTGTACCCTGATTTTTCCCAATACTTCCTTATGCTAATAATTAAATATTCAGATTTCTAGTTTCACTGGAATACATTCATTTGCACAGTGCAGTGCTCCATCAGAATGCATCTCCTCAGGAAACGACAGACACTTTACTTTTTAAATGTTTCATGCTTTTCTAGAAGAGACACTTGTTTTTTGGCTCCAGGAAAATGTAGCTGGATGAAGTTGTACGGAATCTGGCACAGAGTACACCAGATAATGTAACTGTCAGCTTTGGGGAATCCTGTGATTGTAAATCCCACAGGTCCAAGGACCTATGTAAGCCACTTCAGGTAAAGATGAGGGGGTCTTGACCTCAACTTCTCTAATAGATTCACACACATGTTCTTTCCAAACAAAGCATTCCCCTGAATACATTTCCTATATGGGAAAACAAGCCCATGTCACCTTCTGCACTGCTGGTGGGATCCTAATACTGCAGTAACAGATGCACTGTAAGGATAGGACAGAATAAGCACAGAACATCTTCCTATAGTCCCCAAACCCGAGAAAACAGTACTTTACAAATAAGGTTACTTTTCATACAGTTTAGCTGCATGTTTTGCCTCTTTGAAATGTCAGTCACTAGCATTCTAAGAAAACATGAGTTGATTATATTTACTGAAAAATGCATGTGAACTTTACTGAATGTAAAGCCGAGCTCCCGTAACAATACTACTAAATGGGACTAAGTGAATCTGGGTTTACAAAATTCCCAACTGAGCTTCAGAAAAAGTACATAAAAGACAACTTACTTTGCCAAAGACTGGTATTATGCCCTCCCTGAAAGGAGTTCCTCTGCAGAAGTCACTTTTGATATTTCATACTTAGTGGTCTCCACAAAATTCAAAAACACACCGTTTCAGGAAGCATTCACAAACTATCAAGTACTACAATAATTGAGAAGGTATTTCTTTAAAAGACCAGCCAGCTTATCTAATGCCTACTGTTTATATTCTTTGTGTTCTTATTATAGCTTCCACAAAAGGAGGCATTTCTTTGTGAGACTGCAGTACTTAGGTTTTTTATACTTCCTGCGTACAAACTCTTTTCTCAAGGCACAGTTTTACTTTTCTCTGTCTGTTTGCTTGGGGGGGGGGGGGTGTAAATTACATAAAAATTTCCAAGTAGAACACCACATTTTCATTTCTTTCATTACTGACAGAAATATGACTAAGGAAAGATGCAAGAAAATGATCCATAAGTCTGGGAGAGATTTTTGAAGTAACAGCTAAAGGGCAGAAAGCTACAACTAACTTTCAAACTCTGTCACAGGAAGTTCTTCAACAGCTGCTCATGAATTTTCTGTAGCACCTCCTCTACAGTATTTGCACTTCTTTTGTTGTGAATTTATTTACTAATGGAAGCTGGGAACCACATACCTACCTAGTCTTCCATTAGGAAGTGACTGATGATTACTGAAATAATTACCATTACAGTCCTTAACAAAAAAAAAACCACAAAATGGGGATTTTGTCTTTTTCTGAGAATTGATCTAGTTTTACAAGTTATGTAACTTTACTTAAACCCTTGCAAGCGGGAATCTTTTCATCTCCTATAGGCAAAGACTGTTCCTACCTTTTTCTTTCAGTGTCAGAGGAAGGGCTTTTCCACATGGCCATTTGTTGCAGCCAGGCATAACTCTGGTTTTGTCAGTGAAGAGTGGACAGCCTTGCAGGACATAACAGCTAATCCATGGGTCATGACTGATCCAGCTCCATCAATAACTTACATCTCCTCCTGTACAGAGCCAATGCCATGCTCGATGGATACTTATGGTTGTCTCACAGAAGACTGTGGAGTGATGTTTAAAGTTTTGCTAAGTTTGAACTGTTTGGCAGAAACTGATCTCACCAAACATCTGCCCTGACTTACTTCTGTTTATTTGTCAACTTATTTAGTACCAGTCAAAACAGCATCACATGCCTGGAGATCACACTTTTCAGGTGCTGAAATAAATGTGCTATTTTTATGCTAAGAAGTTTTAGAAGTACCTGTAGGTTTCACGGTGATTACCCCTCAGTGGATGTACACAAGGAGCTGGTTTACTACTGGGATTTCATCATTTCCACTTGAGTTTGCACTCAAATGTTACAGTGTATCTGTACACCTCACACTGTATGAGAGGACACCAAGGTCATCTGCTTTCAAACCTCACATAAATCAAAAAAAATGCCAGTACTTTGAAAAAATTCAAAACCTTCCTATCACTAATAAGTTATGAAAAAGATTTAGTACATATTGTAGGCAACTTTTTAAATTTGCATTTTCTGCTGTAAGGACTTGGTGTAAGAGCTAGCTGGAAGGAAACTTTATTTTTATCAAATTTTCCCTTCTTCCAAGACAGAGCGAGCCATCAAAAAAATAATTTGTTGAGCTAATTTAAAATGGTTCAAGTAGACTTGCAAGTCATCTGGCAGCAGATTTTTTTTTTTTAAAATAATTTGATTTTTTAAGACTCCCCCAAACAATGTATTTTTTCTTGTAATCCACTATTCGTGATTCTGGGTGGACCACATTATAAATGTAGCAATAATCACACTTCTGGAATAGCCTGCTCACACAATATAATACAGGTAGGAACACAGGAAAATAGGTCACTAGAGCTTATCGATGTGCAGCTGTCAAACCTTTTATTCATCTCAAGGTTTGGTGGTTTCTGGACAAATGCACTATGATTGAAATCCCATTGAAGTAGTAAAGCTTTCAAGGTGAAATAGTATTTCATTTTCATTATCATGAAAGAAAAGAAGAAGAAATGTCTGCAGTAGCAGAATGCCCCAGCAATATGTTAACACTGGCAATTCTGTAACATTGTTAAGTGTAAATAGAAAGGTGTTCATTGCTGTCTTTCCCTTTCCTTCTGATGCCCATTGCTTTCCTTTCCTTTCTCTGCACTCTTCCAGTAAACAGAAGTTATAAACAAAAAATGCTGCACCAGAAAGACATGCTTTTGAGGCATTGTCCACAACACCTCTGCCTTCTCTGGAAAAAATAAAAAGCCACCACTTTGTCTCAGGCACTTGACAAAGAAAGGTAGAAAATGGTAAAATAACCTTGTTGTTACTTATTAAGTATAGCAATATTTTTACATATTAAAGAGCCAAATTGCAACATTTTGCCTGGTGCAAATCAACTCTCTCCTGGAAGAAGGTTGCCCTCTGTCCTTAATCCTATAAGTTTGTCACAACGCTGCTCCCAGCGCTGCTTTACCAAAGAGGGAAAGAAGCAGCTGAAATCTTCAGTGCAGCAGCAAAGCAGAGGCTGTCACTGCCAATGCTCCACGTCCTTTACACTCCAGTTCACAGGGGCTCTGCTGTACAAGTGTCTGGAGGGAGCCCTGCCAGACAACACCCATTTCATTATCTGCACATCAGGTTTCTGAACTGCAGCACTGAAACAAGGGAGTGCGAGGGGGAAATAATCATCTGGTCCCAGCACTGCCCAGGACAAACTGGTAACATGGAAATGTTTTTTTTCTGAATTCCTCAATAGAGAACTAGCAAAATATATTAGAGAAAGCTCCCCAGATTTGGTTGACTGAAATCACAGACAGAAGATCCACCACAGAGGCAGGAAGAAATAGCACCTTGCAGGACATTTTCAGTCAGAACATGACGCTTCTCACTGCAAGTCTACATCAGGTTGTGTTCAGAGGGAGTAAAAAATAAGGCAGAAGAGTTATAGAAACAATTCTTTTCTTACCTTTTTTGTGAAGCAAAAGGAAGTTCTTCTTAAGCTCTTGAAGAAGTTAATGCAGAACTGCATCTTCTGAAAAAAAAGCAAACAGTTTTTAAAAAAACTCTGAACAAACCAGGCTTTAAAGCCTGGGCTTTCTTTCATATCACAAGAACTAGTCACAGTAAGTGCTTCTACAATAAATTTTGCCCGTTTTCCTCATTTTCATTTTAATTTGCCAGAATATTTTCTTTCTCTGTTTTAGGTTTAAGCAGATGTACCCACGCTTTCTGGTTGTTAGGGAAATAAGAGTTCAGGCAACCATTGCTGTATGTGCTCTCTACATTCACAACTGTTGCTTGACTTATATTTTCAAGTATTCGTTATTCAGCTTATAACATAATTAATTTGCTCACATTATATTGGTTCTACTTCTACAGTGGGAACATGATGGGACAAGGATCTGATTGCAACATGCTTAGGTTTTTTTAATTTACTTATAATAAGACGTATAATTTTTTTCTCTGTCTTTACCATGTCCCAGTTTATTTTTGCACATTCTAGTCTTAGGGAGAGTTTGGCATCTCACTGTGTGACATGAAGAGAACAGCATTGAGGGCAGTGTTTGATCCAGGGTCCCAGCACAGGGAAACTGTTCAAAATAATGTGCAAAAGCCTGGGAGCAGGTTAACAGTTAGAAATACTCACTTAGGCAGCAGTAAGTGGCCTAGATATTACATTTCATGGCTATAATCAACACTTTATGGCACCCAGATGTTTATTGCTATTCAGGAAAACGAAAAAAAAACTAATCTATATCCTTCCCACCAAACACTGGGAGCCCTACAATGTCACTGCACTATATTATTAATGGATGGAGATGAGTTGCTTGATGTTGCAATTAAATTTGGGACTGTGTTTCATTGATCTGTGAAAAGTGAGACCCTTAAAAAGGCAGCAAACTGCATCTCCAAGATACAACAAACAACTCTGTTCCTAGGAAAGTTTGTCTCTGACCTCTTGGATACATGGGAAAGGGTAAGCCTAAAACATCTGCTGCAAGATAGGTTTCAGAAAAATCTAATTAACACCATGCCCAGGAACGAGGAGAGCAGATGTATCCTGGATAAAGTCACTGACAGGAGATCACTTTGTTATGCCAACACAATTTCAGCTTGGAAAGAAAAAGGTTTGGAAAAGTCTTCATTGAAAAAATCATCATTAAATGACAAATTATGGCAAAGGAGGAAGAGAATCACATCTCATATAAGAAAAAAAAAATTACAAGAGAGAAAAAGAAGCTGACAGGAGGGATCCCATCCTTGCTTACACTGGACCTTGCAACTGTGAAGGTCAATATATTAAGAAATGGCTGCAGAGATCCTGGTGAACAGACTAGTGCCCTGAGCTGATATGAATGTTTTAGAGCCTGTTGAACGTGTCAACTGTAATTAAAACCCAAATAACGGCCTCAAAATACTGAGAGCAGATATCACTGTCTTTTCTGCTTGGATTCAGCAGCAAAACAAGCTTGGTATATGTGTGACTTCATTGCTAACATGGTCCAGGATAAGATCCCCGCAATGTGCAATAAACTTCACTGTCACCTAAACAAAAAGGAATCCAGCACTTTTTTTTTTTTTTCAAATAAACTTGGACCTATTTTTGAGTGCAAGAGAATAATCTCTCATTATTGCATGTGTGGCCTACCCTTTACGGTGATTTTCACTTTATTGACTGGCATTGCCCAAACCTATTTCGCTGCCTCCCCAAAGGACTGAACTCACAGAGGGAGATAAACAAAAAATATCAAGTTCATCATGTTTAGAACTGCTTCTCAGCATCTGTGCTGCCTCTCCTCACAACGACCTTTTGCTGATAGCTTTTCAGAATCATTTTCAGAATGACTGAAGAGGAGGGACAGCAGCCCGGTTTGCTCTAAGTTTTGTCATACGTGTCTGAGAGATTAATGTTTTGATTAAAAGAACCTTGATTGAATTTTCTGATAGAAAAATCTTTCATAAGCACGTGTGCCCCTTATTTTTTGATCCTAGGTTGGTTTTCCTGCTTACAGTGAGGCACTGTACGTAGAGGAGGAGAAGAAGGGAGACACTGAACCCAGGCAGTGCTCAGGTGTGTCATGGTTAAATGGTGGGTGGCAGCACACAACAGCCTGTCAGGCTTCATGTTCATTTTAGTGCCAGTTTGGACAACAGTTTTCCTCCTTAATCAGAGTTCACAGGTTCCCATAAATAACTAGTGACTTCATTGTACTGTCTACTAATCATGCTTCAGGAATGAAAACAGATATGACCCAGATGGCAAGTAACACTCTCATTCATTTGGACTTACAATTAAAAAATTGTCACCTCAGTGTTATTAAGTGGTTCCAAGGAGATTGATTTTTTTCCAGGTTGTTTTTTTTTTTTAATTTTTTTTAAGTAGAGGCATGTAACAGAACAATCTTTTAATCACATATTTATGGAGTAAATAGTGTCTAGTGGGGAGAGAGGAAGCTGGCAATGAGGTTTCCAGAATTTTACTTTTAAGATAAGTCATTGATCTCTATGTTGCTTTTGGCAAGTCACTTTTTGTGTTAGACTTGATCTAAGCACAAAATACTGTAAATAATGCAGGTGTGCTGAAGTCTGTCTAACCTCTGTGAATCATCTTGCAGGATTTAAGCGAAGCAGATACCCAAACACCACTGTGGTGGGAGGGTTAAAAAATCCCAACTAGACTAGAAAACCCAGTACTGTCTTTATTGAGGTTTCAAGGGTCAGTCTCAAAACAAGCAATTTTCAGTTATCATTCCCATACTATGTGCATCTTCTAAGTTTTTTTTCATTAAAATGTTTCCTTCAGTCACTGACAAAATAACGTATTCTGTTAAGGGTTAATGGTAGGGGCAGCTGACTTTTTTTTTTTTGTTTCAAGCCCAATTTTTCCATCAACTTAAATCCTGAATAGTTCCTTTACGTTATGATTTTTCATTAACTTAAAACAGACATAAATGAGAATATGTGGTTTAAGGTGGTAAGGAAGCAAGCTTTTGATGCAGAAATTTGAATAGTTAAACAACTGTTATTTAGCTTTCATTTTAGTATCCTGAGATGGAAGGGAAGTAGACATCCCATCTCCAGCATCCCATAATTGCTACAAAAATGAAGGCAGAAAGCTATTTTCTGTTGGTAATTTCTGTGCTGTTTACATGTAATAGCAGCAGAAAAAGAAGAGATTAAGTTATCCATCAGCCTTGGAAGGATACTCCACGCTCACCAGACAGTAAGAAAGAAGACTTGGAGATGTTAAATCAAATACAGACATTGCCAAAGAGGAAGGAAGCCAATACACGTGGGTAGACAGAGGAAGCCAGCATGCTGAAAAGCTCTGAAATGAGTAAAAACACTTGGATTTGCCGTTGAAGAAATACAGCCTAAGAAGGTATCAAAGAAGGGATGCAGGGTGACAAAAAAATGCAGGGAAAAAAGGAAAACTTGGGTACCTTGAGTGAAGTAACAAAATGACAAAACAGGCAGCAGATACAGTTTTAAGAAAGAAGCAAATGTTAAAAAAGAGCTGACAACAGTGTGTAAAATAAGTAGAGAGATGAAAAAAAAAAGGAGAAAGAGGAGTAAAACCAAATACACAAAGCACTGTTCTATCTGAAACCCTGTCTTTCTTTCAGTTTCCTGATTCACCTCTTGTGATATTTATTACTCACACCTCTAATCTTTCATACTGTCACCCTTTCTACAAGATTCTCTCAGGATTCTGCCCTTCTTCTGTCCCACATGCTCTCAAATGTTTCCTCTGCAAACACAACTCAGGTTTCATCTGTGATGTCTTGTCATTCTTCTCTCTACTCCAGACCTGTCTTTGCTCAGACTAAAAGCATCTGTGCATCTGTGACCTCTCCTTATGGATCTACATGATGCTACTTCCATAGAGTTATCTACATAAGTAGGAGAGAGTTCTTCAACCCTCATTCTTCCCTAACATCTTCCCTTACCTCTCTCATAAAATGAAGTACCTACAATCTTCTCAGCCTTCCTTTACTGTCCTCTTCTTGGGTGTTCTTTATTCTTTAGACATCCAACCTCTCTGCAGTACCTCACATCCAGAGCAGGCCAAACCCTCACAGAACTTTTCTGTATGACATGCAAAGTACACATGTACTTATGCAAACTTTCATACTGGTCTCTGAAAACACAATATTCCTGACTTAGCAGAGGAGAAGGAGGAAGTGCCTGAAGAAAGGGTGTAAGAAAGCAGTTAGCTCAAACTTGAGCTGCTCATCTCCATGTTCAAAGCCCTTCTGAGACTTTGTCCATCTTGTTGGCTCTCCCTGAGTATTAGGAGGTCAACCCCTCCCTCAAGTTAGACCATGACCCCAGCATCTTTTATCTGCTTGTTACATTTTAAACAACCACTTTCTGTCCAACTGCTCAAACACTGGGAAGAAGTCACATAAATATCCACAAAATTATTCCATTGTACATCTTCAAACAGCTCTTTAAACCATACTATGATGCCCACAAAAGTTTTAACAAAGCCTAAAACACTTTTTCTATAAGAACACAACCAGCTAGCACTGTTTCTTATGTCCCTGTACATCTAAATCTGTTTTATCCTGTCAAATACTTAAAGGAGATGCCTGTATCTCTTTTTGATCTGTGTTCATAATGTGCCTGGTATATATCTGTAAATATATATCTGTGAACTTCCAGATGCTACTACACAGGGCCACAGTTCCTATGTGCTGCATTGTTAAACACAGAAGCATGTACTTTACTAAATCATGCAGGCATAAAGCCCTATAACAGGTAGAATGAGGACCTTGTAAACGAAGTCAAGATTTAAATCACTGGCTCCAAAATCTAGATTTTTACAACAGCTCTATTATTGTCATAGTGCAAGTATTAAAAAGAAGCTATGATGGAGTTTATGGGTAAGCACTAATGAATTGTGACACAAAACAACAGAGCCTGATTTACAGACTGACATGAACAAAGTTTGCCAGTATTATTTGTATATGATTAGACTAACATCCATAGTTACAAGAAATGAGTAATTTTCTGCCTACTGCATGTTTATAATTCTTTCTCTTGCTAAAACAGGAAATGTGAAGCCACCTGAATTCTAATTTGGAGAAGAAAGTATTCTGGGGACATGTGCTCTGTTTCTTAAATATCAACAACATGCAGGATTTTTTATTAATATCAAAATCTAATAAAAATGAATGACCAAAACGTTAAAGCTTCCAGTGCTTCAGAAACCCTGAGCTGAACAGAGATTCACTTATTTACCACACTTTGACATATGCTTGATTCCTCAAAGTCATAATTTAAAATAAGCAATAAGTCTGAAGAACCTCAGTGTTTTAAATGAAATCATTATTCTGCAGACTGAACCCAATGTTGAGGTAATGTAGAGTCTGACCTTTCCAAATAAATCTCTCTTAATGAATGTTCCTCTCTAGTTTCTGGAACAACAGAAGCCTCTAAGGCAGCAACAAACTAGAAACAAGGGCAAGATGCAATAGTGAAGCAAGAGGCAACGTGATTTAAAGGTGAAAGGATTTGGACATGACCCTACTGGGCAAAAAGAAGCAGAGAGGCTACATTTTTCATGAGTGCCTAGGGCATGTTTTTTGCAGAGTCTGGACCTCTGGTGAAAAGCTCCCTGCAATTCCTGTCTTCTGTTTTTGAATTTTATCAACCTGATTTTTATGTCAAAGAGATGAGAGGTACACTGGTTGCTGTACATCAATTTACAGCAGGGAATTATCACTACATATACTAGGCATTCATAATAACCACTAGAGGTGCTATTATTTTTACCAGCATCTGTAAGTTTTAATTCCCAGGTATAAAGACCACTTCTTTTTAAAAGTTAATGTAAATTTAAAATTAAATAACCCCACATAGACCCTTTGGTAGGATGATGTTTCACTTTTCTGGTAAAGCAGGGATAAAGGATTGCAGCAGAGGTGAGACAGAAATGATGCTAATAACCTACCTGAAATGAATATTTGAGATTTCCTGAGTGAGGATTAAACAAAGGGGCGCAGCAGGGGAGCCATCCAGAATCTACAGGGCAGCACTAAGAACCCACTTAGGGCACTTTGGTGGAGTTCTTAAACAAATTGCGCCACTTACCGAGTCCTGGGAAAGTTCTTTTCACATGTAATAGGCTGTAATGGTTCCTCCTTTGTTATCCGGAGCATTCCAGACAATGCAACTCCGGTTAGACACTGGGTCTGATTGGACACCTGGAGAGGTAATAGCATTCAATGACACATCTTCTGAGTGACAGACCAAACACAAAAGGACTTTTGAAACGCGTCTAGGATGAGGTTAAGATACTACACACAGAATCACACGCGGCAAAAATGCTGACAGAGAAGTGCAGCAGAAAAGCAACTTGCCCACACAACTTAAACCCCAGGACTATGTAGTTATCCTGAGATTTCAAAGTGATGCTCTCTCCTCAGAGCCGATTCTTCTTCCAGCAGATGTCTGCTACCCAGATGAGAAGCAGCTCTGCACCACTGAGGCTGTTCACTCAGTCTTTACTCAAGAGTTTATTCAGTGAGTTCATACTTAGAGAAAATTCTGTATGGATTTTCTTTTCCTCCTTCAAACTCTGAACAGATTCTTTAACAGTTTGCATACTAGTTACTGCAGTGTCCTCTAAAAATCCTTCTGGAGAAAATATATAAATAAAAATTCCTTGTACGTTTGGTAACTTTGCTCCTATAGAGGACACAGAGAGACCTATGCTGAGGTAATACTCCAGTTATGCATTCCTAGGTAATGAGCTTTATCTCTCAGGATCAATTTTCCATTAATAGCATTCAGTGCACCATCCAACTTTCAAATTAATTTGAACTGTGAACCCGGGGTGTTCTGATGCTGCTTTTTAAACTACTGGAATGTAATGTCAACATAACACAGAAAATTTATAGCAGCCAGACTTTAACGGTCAAACTGATGCTTACTGGAGAATTTTAAGGCAGCTTAATGGCAAGTAGACAGCCCAAATTCAGATGACACTGGGGAAAAAAAAAAAATAAAAACAAAAGACCAAACCTGGAGAACATTTTTTAAATACAGAGGTTTCTGCCGTTTCCACCTTAGCGGTTGACTCAGTAAGATAAGCAATCTAAAACTGCTTTTATCAGGATTGTCTGAGGCAAGAAAAGAAAGCCTGCTATGCTATTGATCTGCAAGAAGTTTATTTCTTCCACTCTGCAATGTTAAAGGAATCAATCTCTTAACTGAAGAAAAAATAATAGTATTGATAATCAAGATGATGGTTGAGCTTTTGTAGGACAATGAGCACGTTGTGTTGGGGGTGTAATTGCGTAAATGCCAGGTTTGATTGTGTCTTTGACACGCCAGCTGGTAGGTTATGATTGCTGGAATCGATTCTTGACAAGGAAAGGGACATCTCCAAAATTTTCAGTGGGACAAGCCAATTATTAGGACACTGACTGCATTAATCTCTCAGTGTTGTGCATGGCACAGGTGCATTTTATTACACATAGTCCAAAAGTCTGAGGGCACATTCAAGTAAATGCAAATTAACTAACTGTAGCCAATGTCACCTTAAAGAATATTTCTAGCTCTCTATTTGTGGTTGTATACATGAGCTTACATTCTTACCTGCTTTATTTAATGTTTGTTTGGGGTTTGGGTTTGTCTGGATTTTTTTGAGGAAGGTTTTCTAGTCGGCATTGTTTCGGTTTAAAAAGCAAAAAATCTGCTATATCAAAAAAAAAAAAATTGGAAAAAGTTGCTTAAACTTCTATAATTAATAGTTTTGCCAGAATCCAATACCTTGTTACAGGAAGCAAAGATTAAACTGTTTGCACTTATCTGGAAGTGTACAGCCAAAAGATAAGAAACGTCAATTGTTTTCTTGCAATTTTAATAAGCAAGCAAATATCACCAAACGTCAATAAAGCTTTGGAATATTGAGGTTTTGGTTGTGAAACGCAAGTTATAACTATCTTAGGAGTCGTAGTTAAAGATGTACACCAATTAATTTAAACCTTGAAGGTAGTGCAAATATATCGTGCTTCAAGAAAAATGTTATCCATGAAATAGTCTGCTTTATCATGGAAAGGATATCCAAGTTTATCAGTGAAGTGAGAAAGTACTGGCACACAGAGTGAGTACTGAAGATCTCTGGGTACTGGAGAGGATGGAAAGGATAAAAATAGGGGCATTGCTATAAAAGAAGTGCACAGACATTCAGAGTAACAACTGAAAAAGTCTGTTTTCTATGCAATTCCAAAGCACAGTGACTGAAGTTACACACATCAGTCCGTCCCTGACCTTTTCATTCTGCTCTGACTCTCAGGTGGGCACCTCCCTGGAGCTGCATCTGCATAAGAATTACTGCCTTTTTGTGGGTGTTTCTAGCAGGTGTTTTGGGGCTGGGGTTTTCTTCCCCTTCTTCTGTCCATGGCCTCTTGGAAGATGATGCAACATTATAATTAAGGGGGTGATCTGTCTTTTCACCCATAGCAAAGAAGAAGAAACACAGCTGAGCGTAACAGAACACACTACAACTTCCAGAGCTGGTACCAGCAACAACAGCAATGGAATCAGCTGTGGGAGAATTCAGCTCATGGCTTCAGGAAAGCTCATGGAGGAAGGAGTCTGACTCCCTTTTCTCAAGTCTTGCCTTTGCTTCTCAGGAAAAGCAGCTAAATAATATAGATGCTATCTGCATTTTGACATTGCCTAGTGCAATAGGGCTGGGGCCTTTGAGAGGCTTGTAATGTAAATAACACAGAGTAAATAACAATGACATGTGCTTTTTAACTGCAGAAACTCATCAACCATGCTAAAACATACATCACACACACTGCTACTGTCTCTCACTATTCATTAAAAGAGAATGAATCCTGAGGGAGGCATCACTGAATACAGATATGTCCCCAACACACCAAATCATATCCTGAGCCTCCAGTAAAGCTAATAAAATCATATTAAATACATTCCAAAAGTTCCCTCAGCTAAGTCCAAGCCACTTGGGCAATTTATAATTTAAAGGAGAATATAAGATTAGAGAGTGATGAAAATAGTGTGATCTAGAATTTGAAACAACAGTTTAACTGTTTTGTCGTGTTCAGAGAATGTACTGGTTTATAGTACATAGTACTGAAATTTGCTTGTAGAGAACTCTGAAGTTCTCTGTATTGTCACTTTCATAAATTGTATGTAATGTTGGACTCCCAAATAAATGACAAAAATATACTTCTTGTATAATCAGTATAGTCAAACCCACTCTGTTTTAAAGATAACAGTTTGTGACAGTGATTGCACACATATATGTACCACACATATATCCACCCCAACAGTCAATAGCATCCTACTCTCTGGGCTGATGTGGCTTTTAAGTGGCAGTGCCTCAGATGCACCCTCTGCCCTCGTCTGAGCTTTGACCTTTAAGTTGTGTAATATTATAGTTTTATTATTTTAATCAAAAAGCTCACCACGTGACTGATTACGAGGCTCTTACCATAAACAGTGATACTTTATGAACAAGTGCACCGAAATTCAGCTTGAACTCTGCAAAAATATCTTAGCAAGGTTTTTGACTGATTAAGATGATATCAACTATTTCCATTCAACAGCAGAGGCTCTGATGCTGTCCTGAAGCAATGCTGGGTACGGCCCCTTTCCAAGCAGAGCTGTTTCACCACCCGAGTTCTGCCCATAGGCCCACAAAACAATGTAACAGCAGGCACACCAGTAAAACCTGCACTGATAGTAACTTGATCTTTTTTTTTTTTTTTTTTTTTTTAATATTTACAGAAGGGACTACCTGCATTGCCCTTCCAGAGAAATATAATCTCTGGACACTTTCCCCTCAGCAAACAGTCTGTGTGAAGTGCTGGTGAGATAAATAAGCTTAGTGTGCTGTCAAGTGACAACTTCATACGTATGTTTTTTCCTATAGTCTGTTGAAAACACAAAATTTCATTTGACTTGTCTCTGGCTCAAAAGCAACCTGATGATACTGGGTACTGATTAGAACTAAAATCCTCTAAATGAAGTTGACTGGTAAATCCTAAAGATTATTGTTTTACAAGGAATACCTCCCTTTGACAGAGAAGGTCTATTTGAGGTAATCAGAGCTTTTCAAAACTTCTCTTATTTTTATAGACTAAGCTACCATGGAAGACTAATCTAAAAACTATGCAAAAACCCAGGTACCCTTTTCATCCAGAAATAAATAATTCTAGCATGCTGTATTTTGAGATATATCAGGGAGGCATTCAGATAGACAACTTATAACAGGACAAAGGGAAAGGGAAACCCCAAACTTGCACATATGGTAGCATCAAAAATCTGTAAACGCTCTCTTCCAGTTCATCTTAAGTCTTAAAAACTGTTATTATTATGTCTGAATATGCTAAGACACAAATTTCACTGAAGCCACCTTAAAGTGAATTTCTTCCCAGACTAAGCAACACACTGTCTGTAACTTTTTCTGGAGCACCTACCGAATTTCTCAACCAGAAGAAAAGAACTCTCCTGGGTATTCAGATAACTAGGCAGAACGGGTGCTGGCTGCATTTTGCTATCTGAAGACTTCAAGAGCAAATCTTCATTGCCATTCTGAGAGACAGTTTTTTCCTAGTCTTAGAATAAGCTGTTTTTCACACATACATTAACACAAAACAGTGGAGGGAGGCATTCCTTGATACTTTTCATTTGTTTGAGGATGAGATATAGAAGTGACTGTGCTGTAGGTGGTTGCTGCACTGTCAGCTAAACGAGGAAAAGCGCCAGGGAATTGTGCAGTTCTGAGTACTGTGGGGGTTCTGCAGAAGGACCTGCTGAAAATGAACAATGTTGCCATATACCCTTAATAACAACAAAAACACAAACAAACAAACCAACAAAAACCTCTGAAAAACAGCAGCCTTGCTGTTCTTGGACTCTTTCTGTAACAAGTTCTACATGAGAACACAGTGACATCAGCCCACTCAGCACTGCTGCACAGCAAGTCAGAACATCACTTCTTGGCCCAGCAATGCTGAGTGAGCACTCTGACATCCCAAACCTCCCTCAGATGATTTGGCTCAGGAAAAACCACAGAGACTCACTCATTTTTGACTATTTTTTGGAGCAAATTCTTGGCTTCTCTGTTATGTAGGGTCTAGTTCTACCCTCATGTGCTCCTGCTGCAGCCCTGCCAGACACAGAAAGGGTTCCTCCTGCAGCTGCAGTGGCACAGTCATTCCTAGCAGTTCAATTCCATAGTGCACCTAATTCAGTGGAAGTTACAGATCATAAATGCCCAAGAGCAGTACAAGGAATATTCACTGGCCTCAATTCTCCTTCTCCCTTCATTCTTTCTATTCCAGACATTTAGCTCAAGTCAATCTCTTAAAAAACCAAGGGATTCCTAAGAGAAAATTAAACTAAACTAAGAATGACCATAACAAATAGCTGATTAGTTTAAATGAACTGGAGAACAATTACTAAGACAATGAAGTGATAAAGTAAAATGAGTGAAATAATGTGAAATAATGAAAACAAGCTTCTTGGTTAATTCTATCACAGTTCTTATCAGATTCAATTCAATATGTAAGGTTTTGACAATGGCAGCAAGTTGCAAGAGAAATCTAATGTGAAATTCAGTGATGTGAGTTTATTTTATACAGTATTAAAAATCTAAAATCCCTTTCTTGATATTTCTGTCTCACAATGTTTTACTAAAATGTTTTGCTAGTACATCTGAGCTTCCAGACTGAAGTTGGCCTGGAAGGGGTTGAGGGACTTTGTTCAATTCAGCAGTCATTGGGAGGGCAGAAATTCCCCCACCAACACACACTGCCCTCTCCCAAGCAAAGGATTCCCACACCTTGGAATTCTACACAGCCACTGAAGGCTTCAGCCTTGTCTTCTTAGATAATGGAGAGACCAAAATATCTACCTGCAGCACTTCCTTAGCAATAGATTTAAGGAAACTCATCCCTGTGAGGTGGTTGCTAACTTTTGCCTAATTATTGGTTCTTTGTGAGGTCTTCACAAAAACAGTCAATTTAATTTAGGCCGTAAAATATTAATCTCTTAAAATGCAGTGATAAGAACTTATTCTTAGGAGTCTAGTTCTCTCTCCCAGATAACTTTCAGGGTGCACTTGTTTCTGTAGGATACATTAACCATTAAAGCTCACATCAGTACCTGCCAACTGAAAACTGGTGACAGCAGAACCCACAAGCTCAGTTTTCTCCTCACCAGTCCCTCTGCCTGTCCTGCACCTGCTGATCTCCCACTGCTCTCTGGACAGGTGACTGCTCCTTCCACACTGCTGATAAGCATTCATGCTTCTATTTTTAAATAAGGGAAAGTCTTGGCAGTTTAACCTGAAACAAGCTACTTCCTCACCACGTCTCACTCCTTTGATCTGTAGTGACTGTAGAGTCTGTGAAGGCTTTGAACAACAGATTGTCTCTTGGTGTCTTTGTAGAGCACCTCCCACAACAGAGGATTGATCTCACCTGAAACCTTTCAAAATTGCTGCCACCAACATGACCGAGCTGAAGTTGTGGGAGGGACTTTAAAGCCATCATTAGCTAAAGCTTGAATTTACTCTCTACAGAAAGCATTTTACTCTTAAAAACTGAGTTTTTACACTTAAATCCAAATTATCCTACAGCAGGGTGTCTTCCTAAAGCAGAAAATTTAAATAAATAAAAAACATCCCCCACAATTACTAACACAGCAAATACAATAATTCAATCCATATGTCACAGTTTTAAACTTGTGGTCAATGCACAAGTCAAGCATTATTTCATGATAAATCAATTATTAAGCCAATCAAGAATAATTTACGAAGAATTGTATTTCTCTTTTGCATATTCAGTCTCCTAGCTGAGTCTCTCATCATCTTTGATACTTTCAGTCTCACTTCTGAATGATGTTGTCATCATGCATTTTATTGATATTGTAAGAAACATAAGAAATCATTGTTTACCATCCCCACAATTTTCTTGTCTTCAGTTTGTGATGTTTGTCTGCTCCTTAAATACTTTAAAATCCTTTACTTGAGATACAGAAGTCACTTGATGTCAATTTTTCCTCAGTTTTCTCTCCCTTTTTTTTTAAACTACCCACTTTCTTCATTTCTCCCATCCTTCACATGTTCCCTGGGAGCAGAGCCCGACCCCCACCCGGCTCCCCCCTCCTGTCAGGGAGTTGGAGGGAGCAAGAAGGTCCCCCCTGAGCCTCCTTCTCTCCAGGATGAACCCCCCCCCAGCTACTCCTCATATCACTTACACTCCAGACCCTTCCCAAGCCCCACTGCCCTTCCCTGGACACCTTCCAGCACCTCAATGTCTTTCTAGAAGTGAGGGGCCCAGAACTGGACACGGTATTTGGGGTGTAGCATCACCAGTGCTGAGTACAGACATCATATATAACTTCAGAGAAATATCTATTTTAATGTCAAAGAATCATACTTTTTATGTAGCTTTGCTCATTAAAAACAAACAAACAAAAATCCCACACAGAGCTACTATTATTCTCCGCAGTTGTATTGCATCAAGAAATCTGAAATTAAAAATAAATCCAAGGAAGTTATTCCATATCACTGTTGAGCCCAGTCAGCTTTTCCTTTGCGTATCAAGATGAGCTATTTGATGTTTACAAGCCACAAAACGTCTAAAATGGTGTACAGTTTTATATGGACACTGACACTAGTACATTAGTATTGTACTTGTCTATGGCATTTAGAGTAGTTGTCTTTTTGAAATAAAGCATGCATTCAGTGAAGTATCATTAAGGGCAATTGAATTGCCCTTCATCTGTTTCTGGGGCTCTGAGGACTAAAAAGCAGCATCTGGAAGCTTTATGGGTATTATCTGGCTTTCTGTTTTATTCTGTTTCGGCAGACTTGTCTGTGTTTTCACACATTAGACTCAAAGACAAAAGGATTTCCAGCAATAACCTCCTTCTGATGAAACTCATCTTTGTCTGCTGCTTCTTGTTTCTTAGCAAGAGATGAAAAAATCCTTTATGGGCATAAGATTACTTAAATCAATAGTGACTTGTCCACACACAGCAGGGCTCAGTTGCCTGTTCATCAAAATGTCTGTTTACTGGCTGCACTGACTGTCAGCAGGAACACTCACCTCTCCAAGTACTTAGCTCAGTGTCAGAGTAAGCAGGGACACTAAATATTCCAAATATTCATGTTTTCAGGCTTATTGGTATCAGGGGCAAAGTTTCTCTGTTTATGATGGCAGTAATGCTACACTTCAAGACAGCTGGCAGTTCCTAATAACTGGACAGCTTGTTGTCCATAGCACAGCAAGTCCCACCTTATCATCCATCCAAAAAAGTGGCTGGAACTTGCTTCCCAGGAAACTTCCCTGAGCTTGCAGGCTGGACTCAGTCCCAGGGATGTGTCTGTTCAGCTGTCACTGGCCTCCCTGTCCAGACAGCTTGCAAAGTGATTACTACATAGCTATGAATTACACACCTTGAAAATCAGTTCTCTTTGGCAGCCCCACGATTCCCTCTCTGTGCCTGCTGGCTCCTTTGACCTCTGCTCTCTGGACAGCATTTTATACCGCACTTATTGGATATTTAACTTCTCATTTTCCTTGCACACTGCCCCAAAGAGCCAGTCCAGTTCCTGCTGACTCTAACCTGCCAGCTAATCCCTGCTGGGCCAAGCTAAAGATATGCTCCTGACATACGGTTAGCTGGCACATTTTGGTGAACATCTGGAGGGAATACCCCAGGCATAATGATTTTGGCTGGATTAAGAGAAGTGCTCATTTATTATATCACTTGAAACCAGCTTGTTCAACAGGGCATTTTCAAGGCCAGGTTACTGTGCCCAGAGCAACGAAAGCACTACAAAGAGCTGTCACTGCCAGGAGGAAACACAAACTGGAGTTCCACCAATGCCCAGATTTATACCCCTTCCACGAAAGGGCAGTGCCTGCCAGCTCCCCAAACATCAAAATGTTCCTTATCACAGACTTCAAGAAAAAATAGTCAGGCACATCTGCTACAGAGATACAAGTTACTCTTCATGAAATAAGCCCACACAATAAGTAAAAAGTTCTTTGGAATATCTTTGGAATATTTTCAGAGGGCATTCACCCTCCTGTGATCCCAGGAAAAAACAGGCAAGAAGTAGGCAAGAAAAACCTTCATTCTCCCTGTATCCTGGGAGAATTTTTGCTATAAAAAAGAAGGGATGTGAACAGAACTAAGACTTGTCCATGTAACCATGCAAAGAACACGGATACAAGCAGAAAGCACAACTTCTGGAGAACTGCGGGTGGAAGGGAGGGGAAAAGTGGTTAGTTCCCATTTTCTCTCCATGAAGGCTGAGTTACCGTGGAAATAAAAGGACTGAACATCCTTATCTGGTGCCTCAGTCCTTTCCTTTATCAGGTGTCAGCCTGGTCTCCAGCTATTAATCAAACCAGCCTTACTTCATTAGCTTCTTCACCTTCTCCTGGATCTTTTCCCACCCTTGACAGGGGATGCTGTGTCACACAGCAGGAATTTTGGTCAGGTAGGGCTCTTGAAGGGCTCTTGACATCTGCAGCATTCCCACCAATGCATCACGCCACCAGCAAGCCTGGTAATCTCATTTTTGAGGGAGAAATAAAAGGGGGAGGGGAGGTTGAGAGAATAAAAGGGGCGGAGAGGGAAGGAAACACTCCTCCAAAGAACAGGTTTCAGAATAAGCATAGCTTAAAGAGCTGACTTCCCTTATGAACATTGAATACAGAGGGGTCCTACAGAACCTAACCTGTTGATTTAGATACCTACTCCAGGAGTACCAAAAATGAAAGACAAAATGGGAAGGGGAAATAAGACCATAAGAATTAAATATCATAAATATTATGTGGCTTAATAGGTTTTCCTGGTATGGGGTAGGACAACATATTTTAGCCTTGCAAGTATCATTTTTATTTTCTTAGATTATTGTTGTTTGATAGTTTAGAAATCATTTAATTCCTCTGAACAGCCAGTAAGTCCGAGTACACGTGATTCTTACTATTTTCCTCTCGCATATAAGTGCAAACAAAGTCTGTTTTTATTAATTCCTGTTAATAGAACACAATCAAAAAGTCCATTGTCATTACCAGAAGGTTCTGCTACAATACCACAACAGGCAATCTACACAAGTGAATAAAACAGCACCCTCTGTTGCCTAAATGACAAGGGCAAAGCACTATATTCAGATTATTTTCAACCAGCCAAAGAAATTTTATGGACTTTGTTAACATAGTCCATAAAATTAATCAGGCAAAAAACCTTTCTATTAAGTTAGCAGTCATGTCACCCTCAGTGTTTTAAATAATAAACATAAGAATGACTTAAAAATTCCACAATGTCAGCATAACACACCTGATTCAATTCAACAGCCTTGAGTCTGCAGAAACTTTCATTGTAAAAACTTTCTGGAAACCGACAGAAATTTTACCAAGTGTTTGTGCACGGATTTTCCCTGATCTTGTTATATAAACTTACGGTTTCCATGCTGCAAACATCATGGATAGCATAGCAAGAACACTACCATTTGAAATGCCAGACTGCTTGGACACTGAATTCAAAGAACTTTTTCACTCTGACTATTAACATCCGAAAGCCCAGCCAGGCTTGGAGAAAAGCCCTAATTTATACAAGTTCTCTGTTTGGTTAATGGAAAAATACACCCTTTTGCCCCCAGTCCAGTTTGGTGTGTGAAAGCATAGACATTTCATTCCAACAGAGCAACAGAGCACAACACTAAATTTTGTACACTCTTAGAATGATTGCTTTGCAATTATGGCATACGTATTATGGCAATCCCAAGTAAATTATGAACTCTGTACATTACAAAGGCACTCTGAAACACTGATTGATTTGGACAGTTTGTAGTTAATTAAGTTCATTTCCAATTCCATCTCTTCACACAATTTCAAAGCATTCTGCATTGAAAGTCCATTTTCAATTAGTAAGGAGGATGAAACAAAAAAGAATTAATTATAAAAGTGGCAATCCCCATTTAAATCTTCATAGTGCAGCAATTATTTATGTTAAGTGTTGAGAAATTGGAGAGTTGTACTTGTCTAATATAGTTTTTTCCTTGATATGTATTGCATATATATTAAATCTGTACAAAGTAGTGGCATAGCATATTTTAAAGTAAGGATTAAATTACTGCTCACAAACTTGTACAAAGCTCTAAAAGGTAGAAAAAATGTCTGTGCTTGGCTAGAGCCAAATTAAGCATCTTGGCTTGATTCTTCTCACTGCTACTGCACTCTTTCCTTAAGGTAATTCCATTACTTGGATTAAAGCAAACATCCCCATGGAAAAGCAGTGAAGGAATACTGATATCAGTAGAACTTTATGCTGCCAAGGGACTACCCAAAAGTAGTTATTCAGTTTTATTCTGGTGTTTGATTCTGTTCAAAATGCCACTGCATGTCACCACAGGGGAGTATGGGCAGGAGAGCTTTCAGATACCATTTTCTAAAATCCCTTCCATGGGTACATGCTCAGATCTTTACACCTGGTCATCACTTTCAGATTTTAACAAAGTGAGAGGTAAAGAACCTCACACTATCTATCTCTTTACAGCATAGGTCCAGGCACCCCTTACCAAACTGCTTTTATAAAGAGTTACAAATATTACCACTCATAGAACTTCTGGGAACATGAGTAAAAAAAAAATAAAATATATCACTGCTTGAATTATTGATGTTATTCTTCTACAAAACAGCTGTTCTATCTCCAATGCCCATTGAAAAGACAGAGAAGAAGGAAAAGACTCAATGTATTTAGAGGTATCATTTAAAGATGACATATTTTAATTTACTGATTGTTCACCTCTATCAAAGACTGTCAGCCACAAACATGACACCAAAGTGAATAAGGCCAGCAGATGCACAGTGCTGTAGACCAACTTTTCTAACTTTGTTTGCTGGATTCTAAAGTGTCACCTACCAGCCATTTACCACTGGCATTGACTCCCTACTCCAATGCCAAGATGACTTCTTTAACCACTGGCACAAGCTCCATGGTCTGACTCAGGGCTGGCTCATTGCCTCTGTCCTTTTCTCTGCCACTTTGGTAGCAGGCTTTGTAACAGCACAGTAACAGTGCAGCAGGAGGAGAATGATGGGCACCAGAAAACAGAAAATGATTTAGGGCAGGCAGAAGGACAGCCAATAACAAAATATACAACCAAAAAGAGCTAAAACAGAGAGTAGGTCTTTATTAAATGGGAAACCTAAATTAAAGGGAAAAAAAAGAAAGTGAAACAAATGCAGACAGTCTTGAAGCTTCAAAAATGAATGCAGATTTAAAAAAAAAAGAACAGTACAAATCTTTCATGCTTGTGAGCTACCTGCAGTATTCTGTTATGTTCTCTGCTCTCACTGAACTATTCAAGGCTTTATTTTCCAACTCTACAGGTAAAAATATATTTGAACTAATCCTATCTTTTTTGTTGGTTTGTTTTGTCCAGGTACACTCGACTCTCCTGCATTGGCTCTTCATCTGAGGAGCAAATGCTTATCCCAGTGACCAGCACTGATCACAGTCACAGCTGTGACAGACAAACAAGCAGTGCTGGCACTGAAAATTCTGCACTGCTCAGGAGCTTTGAAGAAGCAGGGCCCTGCCAGGGTATTGTGTACTGCTCAGGTCACAGAGAATTCAAGGCAAGTGAGTTCAGATTCAGACTTTATACCATGATCTTGAGAAAGCCACAGCAGCTTTTCCCAAACACACACCAGTAATGGAACTACTGCACAAGTGCTGGTCCTGCAGTGGCCCCACCTCGGGCAGAGGGAATCCCCCATCAGCTGGGATCTGCCTGACTGAGCTCTACAAAACTGAAGAAGCATAAAGCACCTGTGTAAGTCCAGAGAACTGGAACCATTGCTGCCACTTAAATCAACAGCTGAGCTCCCCTCAATGTCAGCAGAAATAAGCCGAGGCCTCCTGTTTCTTAACAACCTCTTCAAAATAACAGCAGCAACAAGCATAGGATTGGGTTGACAATCATTTACATGCAAGTGTGACCTTTTTACTCAGTGGTGACATTTGTATCCTATTAGCAAAATACTGCATTGTATTTAAGCAATAACTGCATTTTCTATGGAGACAAACGACATGTAAATCAATAAATGACGAGGCTTCAGGCCAAGCACGTTATCGATTTTCAGTCATGTTCATCTCTGAGCTTAATGCTGAGAAAATACAGTATATGCTATGATTTTTTACAAGTTACATCTTCTGGGCCAGATAGAAGTTTTCTGAGAATTAAGAAATAAGAAAGGTGCTCTCCAGCTGAGAGAGAAGAGATTAAAGAGGAGTGAGAATTCAACAGCTGTAATCGAAGTTAACACCCAGTATCTTAAAAGCAAATGCTGAACAGATCAATAATGGCTTGTATGACACCCTTGTCATCTCCTCAGCTGCTATGGTTGATCACACTATGCATGCATATCATCTGTATCAAACCAGTGGTTAAATGTAACATCACTGAAACAAACAGGAGGTTTACAGAATTCTTGGTGAGAACCACTCTTATTGCTTTTGCTCTTCACGAGAAAACCAAATTATTCAAAACCCACCACAGCTGGACTCCAGCAAGGGGTGGATATGAAGAAGGGCCTTCCTGAAACATGAGCAATGTGTTTCTAAATATGCTACCTTTTTCAGATGACAACATAAATTAGAAATATTAATACAAAACTAAGAAGAGAAGGGAATAATCTCTCTGTTTTCCTTTTCTAAATAAATAATAAAATTCAAGGGTCAGATTTTCCTGCGAATAGGCCATGAGAAGGACAACTTTCAGAGGAAAGTAGTTTTAATTTAAGAACTGGGCAGTCAGTCATAAAGGATACGGTATTCCAATACTTAAATCAGGACTATGGTTTTATACAAATTTGGTTTTAAAAACACAAGATTAAGCGGTTCATGGTAGTTTTTAAAAACACAAACTTAAGCAGTTCATGATTTCTCTCTTCTGTAACTGCAGAGAGAAAAACAAGAAAAATCTGGAATGGCTTTCCTAATGGATCAAAAAAAGTCATCGCTACCTGATCCCCCTGAAATGTGCACAAAGCGGTCTGAATCTCCTGAAACCAGAGCAGTGAGTGAAGAAAAACCTCAACACACAGGCAGCCCCAGCCATCCTGGGAAGATAAAGGAACCTTCACTGCCAAAGGTACCAAGTCACCACTGGGAATATGAGACAAGACGTTGTCAGTCACAAGAAATAGGAAATTAATTACATCTAACAAGAGTGTTATTGCAGTAGAAGCACCGACTTTTCTAAATCTCTTCCTAAATCATTAGTAAGGTAATTGACTCCCAAGTAAGGAGACTTAGCCTGATTTGAGATATTTTTCCCATACATTTCTCTGTGACAGCCATAATTTAAGAACCTAGTGTTTATAACTTCTTTACTGTAGTAAATTATGTGAAAGAAAAACTCTTTGCACTTGTAGCCAGAACACCAACAAGCGGGGTGAGGAACAAGTGAGGAATAATCCTGCAATACTATTTTTTGCTGACCAAACCTTTCTATACAATATAAAAGGAGCAGACACAGACATTCATTTCACCCACAAAGGCCAATTTTCCTTCCACTTGGCATTATTTTGAATATGGATTTTACAATCTAAATGCAGTTGTTCAGTATGTAAGACTCTATAGTATCCTACAATCGAACCAACAGGTTAAGACGCTTTTCATCTGACTGCACTAAATTATTGATCTACTGGTCCCTTTTTCAGATTTTAAATCACCTAAGCAGAAGGAAAAATAAATGCATTAAGACTTTCCAGTCTCAGTGAGGAAATATATGTAGGTAGTTTGAGTCCCAATAGTAAAAATAATCACATAGAATATCTTGCAGTAATCCATCTGATTTTGAATTAACCGCTCAAAAAGCAGTTTATTTTTAAAATATATTTTTAGTTAGCTTGAGAGTTGAGTATATAAGTCCCATCTATCAATTCCTGCAGTTTGGGTATTATAGTATGAATAATATATGCCTTTGTCATGTGAATAAGATAACAGCCTTCACTCCTCAGTGCTCTACATTTCTTGCTCCAAATGTGACATAAAAGACAATTTTCCTCAAGTAGCTGAAAAGGAATTTGGAATAAATGAATTATGAATACTTCAAGGGAGATAGACACTAATTTTTTTAGGAAAAAAACAAGAATACTAAGCAAAATATCAAGAATTATTTATTAAATTTAGTCAGGCACTCATAAGGGCCTAAAGATTTAGCTGAAGAGTGGCATCTATTCTCAAAAAACACGCTTAACTGCCAGCACTTAACATCTTTTTACGTTACCACTTGAAAAGTTTCGTAAGTCCTTTTGAGCCTTTTTCAACAGCCAGCAAGCAGCATGCCCCTTGATCACCTGCAGGGGTGAATTCAGATGGATTCAATTCTGGTAACTTTGTCTTATTTTTAAAATTTTTTGCTCTATTTTATTTATTATGGAGGCTCTGGCAACCTTTTCCAAAGCATCAGGAAACTGCATCTGTTTAAAACAGGTTCCAAGGCTGGGCAGAACACAGATACCATCCCATGCAGCAGCTCCTGACCTCTTGTTTTGGCAGAGCCATGATTTGTGTTTCTGAAACAATTCAAACAATATATTTAAATATCTGGTTCTTTGTCCATAAAGCAGCATTATGGATCTGCCTGGACCCTAATTAGAGTAGATATAGCCTTGGCAGCCTAAATAATCATGAAAAATTACAAACTGACAAGAACCACTATTAAGTGATCATTTGGCCCACAACATATGACTGAAACCTTCTCTGTATATATTTTTTGGCCTGTGGCCTCCCTCCCCATTTTTATTTTATGTTCTTAAAAAAAGTAAAACAAAGTCTTAGCCTTCCCATTTTTCACTACCCCAGACAAAAAGGAACTGGAGCTTTATTGTGACAAAGAGTCAGGAAGAAGCCCAGTACATATTTGTTTGGAACCAAGAACTGTTTATTTTTCTGATTTGTTTTTTTCCAGGTTTTTAACACTTGGGCACACACAGTTATTTGGACTGTCACAACAAGACATCTCTGTGTTTGATGTATGGTGAAAGAGTCATAGAAAAAGACAGGAGTGGAAGAGCCAAACTATTACAGGCAAAATTACAAGCAGCCATGGTGGGAGGGAGAGGGAAAAGAAGAAAACAAGGTTCCACAGAGCAACAAATTCAAGAAAGCCCTGAAAACATTAGAATTGCAAACATTTTCAAAAGAAAGTACCTGCATTTATGTTTTAAAATGTGTATATATCTTAATTTTTCAAGGTTAAAAAGAGTAAAATGAGGATTTTCAGAAATAAATGTTTCTCTGGTAACCCAAAATAATTTTCAAAATTATTTTTCTTTTCCCGTGCCTGAGAAAAACACAATTTAGGATAACTCAGCAAAATTTTCTTGTTGCCTTCTCCTCTGGTAAAATCAGCAATCTAATAAGATCATTTATTCCCACAGATGTAATCAGTAACACTATGGACCTGCAACAGCACTTTTCAAAAACCTTGGGAGAAGCCTTGGGCTGGTGGTCGCAATGAGAAAGCAGCCCAACAGTTTAACAGCAATGCACTTGGGCTTTTATTCTGCTATGAGATAGAAAATATCCTTATGTCAGATATTTTAATGGCTTGACCTTTAAAAATCACAAGGAACCCAAAGAAATGCTGCAGATGGATAATGGTTAATGACGTTCACCAAGACCTAGGGACATCATGCCCAGGGAAACAAAGCCATATCCCTGCCTCTGCCTTTACCCTTGTTAGAAATGGAAAGTCACAAGCACTAAAGCAGATGATAACATTTGTTTTAAAGGAAATGTTAATTGAAATTGGCAAACTGCTGCTCACAGCTAGGAACGGGACCCCAAGAGATCAGCAGAAAGAAAAGGAAAAAAAAAGGTGGGTTTTGCCAGATGAGCACTGACTCCCAGTCAGTGATGGGGAGGGCTTCATGTCTGATAATCCATTTTTAACTAGAGCAAGATTAACTTTGACCTGAATGAAAAGCCATTTCTAAAGTGCAAAAAGCCTATTATCTGCTCTTTTAAGCATGTGAGCGGGAGGTGAAGAAAACAGCCACACAAGATCTACACTTTCCTAATTATTTTTTTAAACAGATACGGGAACCTGAAAATCTCAAAATAAGAAATAAAAATATTCATTTTAATGCATGCCATGTAATGCTTATCACTTAATCACTGCAAAGTGCTGTCAGGCTTAATTACAGTCTTCAGTGGCCCAGCAAGATGAATAAGTCATGAATCTTAACACCCAAACCATGAAAGTTAGCTCTCTCCTCCCCTCCCAGTGTGTCCTGGATCCCTTAGAAAAACCAACGTATTTTAACATGCATTTCTAAGCAGAACAACAAACAAAAGCAAATAAAGTCTTTGTTTAAAGCTGGTTTTATAGAATGGACCAAAGTTTACTTATGGGCAAGAAATAACCTAGATCAGCCTCACTCTGCATATGTTACCGTTTAGTAAAGCAGGAGCTATCCAGGGCTGCAGCTGCTGGACAGCCCTTGGGAAAAAAAGATCTAGCTATCTGTTACTGCAGACTGAGCAGAGAGACAGAACAACCTCCAAAAGCTCATTGCAGCAGCCTGTCAAGCCCAGGACTTGCTTGCCTACCATCAGGAACTGTGGCACTTTTCCTAGGCATAAAACTCCAGGGATAAGACCTCTTCAAAGTTTTTTTCCTCCTGCTCTGCTCCACCTCCCAGGCATCCTGCTGGTAAGAATAACCATTAAGCCTTAACTGCTCATTACCCCAGGAGCTTGTTTATTCATGAGATGTACCAACACCTGAACGTTTTGAGGAATGGCACTTAAGAACCTGATCAATGAAACATCTTTCACTGACTTTGGAAGTAAGTCCAATTTCAGACAAAGGTATGAAACACTATTCAAGGTATCCAGCAACTGTTCTCTGATATTCTGAGGGACACAATTATAATTTTTCCTTGTTACAACTTGGAGAATAGAATATAACTGAGAATAGAATACAACTTACTGGCCCTTTGGGAATGATCTGCTGGGCATCCATTACAGGAGACAGGTCTCTGTGCCCAGTTTTCCAAATAGATTTATCCACATCTCCAGTCACGAGAAAAATCAATACAACTACAAATTGAAGACTGTGTCAAAGTCACAGCCCCACAGCAGCCACTCTTTGTAGGGTTAGACCTTTGGCAGCTGGACAATTCCCTTCCTTCGTTCCACAGGGTCACCCCTTCCCCAAGCACTGCAATGTTTTACTGCTTCCAAATGCCAATGCAGCAGGAATGAGCCTGATCCAAAATTCACATTGTTCAGCAGGATGCCTTGACTGTTTTTCCAAACTGTCTACCAGTGAGATTTCCCTAACTTTGTTCTCTCCTTTGCCCTTCTGCCCCATCTGAACGGAAATGCAAAACACCACTCTCTGTCCCTTCTTGCCCTCTCTGCTCTCACTGGGTCTATTCCTTTCCCTAGATTACATCTTGTTCCAATGGTTGTGTGTGTGTTTGAAAACCCACTTCTCTCATTGCAATAAAAAAAGCCTCCTTACAACAACTGGCATCTCCTAGGCCTTTCCAATGAGCTCCAGTAATCACCAATGAGAAGGAATATAAACATCCCCACCACATATGAAAAACCATATGTAAGAATACTTAAGATCTAAGACAGTTAAAGTCTTGCGTGTACATAAAAATAAAAGTTAATTTATTGATAATATCAAAAATAGTTAAATTAATTCCTCTGAATATCAATATATGATTTTTCCTTATTCATTACGTTCAAGTTGATTATTAGTTGCAATACCCATTGTTTGGAGAAGAGATAGGACATAATTTGCTGCAGCTCTTTTCTGACCTGAATTGCTGCCGCATTTCGGATGTGAACACTCAGTATTGTCTCTTTTCACAGTTTTTGATTCAGCAGCCAAATGATGCTTTTAAGGAAAAGGAAAGCCTAAGACCCATACAGAAAAAAAAAATGGATGCATTAGAGCTATGAAAATAATTTATTCACACCCCAGTGTGCAAGAGCCACTCTCAGTCAGACGCGTGCGACAAAACTCTTTAGGAAATCAGTCTCTATAATAGAACATATTTGGAAAGGTAAAGCTGATAACCTATCTGAAGTACATTCAATGGGCTTCTTCCTTTAAGCTTTTATAATTACAGCATTAAATTCTCTGCTTTTTAATGCATTAGACACACTGAGGACAGAGGACATTCACTTAGTAAGCTTCATATAGGAAGAAAAAAGTGAGGTCTTCACAAAAGAACTCAAGAGTGGAATTATATTCTACATATCTGCACTGAGCTGCTTTCTGAGAAATAGGAAGAAGAGGAAGAAACATTTGTAATGGAAAGGAGGATCACCTTTTTGTTGACTGATACTTTTGACTACATTTTATTTTGATGAATATTAAATATTGGTATGTAGAGAAATTGAAGTAGTTGATAGAAAAAACTCAGCCCATCATTTTCAAAGCTGCATTCCTGTATACAGGAATCTAAGTGTTGATTCAGGCCCATACATGGAAATTCATCCCAGAGCAAGAATTAAGAGCCTCCTGATATAGAATAATTAGAGCCTTGGGGAGGGAACAGGTTGAGAATTCAAGAATATGAGTTTACATAGTTTACAAACAGATGCAAAGTGTTGAGGGTTTTCTATTAATCAGTCTTCTAAGATGGTGGAAACTATTTTGCACTGCAACTGCCTGCAATGCTTTTTATCAATGCCACCAACTTTCATTTTCCCTTTTTATATAGCTCTGAGGGGAAACAGCAGATTCCCTGGAGTACAGAAACAATTCATCCACAGAATACAGTGTATGATTCTGAGCACCTTGTTGAAAGACTGAAATTATCACAGCTCTGATCACCTACCAGCATCAGGAGGAGGAGGGGAAGGAAAGGAGTGTCATTGCAGAGGTCAGAGCAAATGCCACATGTGTGCATTTCAAAAACTCTTTTCCAAAGTTGTGAAACAAGGGGTTAACAGAGCAATATTTCCATTCTGTTTCTGGCACTTTCATTATGCCATCAATTATTATAGTGCCATCTTCTAATAGGAATTTCATCATGTATTCAAATCGGTGAGCAGAGTCATTCAGCAGCCACAACAAATTGAGCTCAGCAGGCTTTATTTCAAGAACTACAATGGTGTCAAGTGGTCAGTCCCTCACTTTTAATTTCTGGTTATATGAGATGCAAATGCATGATCTCTCATTCTTACAGCCAGCCATGGCAAATAGCTACAATTACATTCTAACATACCCTTAAATATAGGCAAACAGTATTATCAAGCTGGGGATGGGGCAATTCAGCTCACAAAGGAAAGATTTATTGTATTATGGAAATTTTTAATTTATTTTGCTTGTCATTGACCACAGTCACGTCTTCCTAATCAGAAAAGTAAATACCAGAGTTTGTACCTTGAGCCAATGTAAAGAAGTTTAATAATTGCATGAATTACTTTTTTTTCTCCTTTCTATCTACATCAGCAAGCTTGAAAAGATAATTAATTAATCATTCAGTTCTTCAGTCAACAGTCTCTGTTCCAAGGACCTTCTTCAGCGATAGTAAAAACTTTCTTTTTTTTTTAAGCTCCTTTAACTATCAACTATTTTAATTTGGCACTACCAAACAACTTTTTCTGACATATCAGATCTTTGAAGTCCAATCAACTGTTTAAACAGCAAAAGTGAAGCTGACACTCCATCCTCTACTTAACTGGAAAAAACTCAATCATTATAAATGAAGTTCCTGCTTCAAATTTTGGTAGAAAAAAATGCTGAAATTTGCTGGAAAGGAGTTCAAAACATGCAAGCTTAACATTTGGTTTCTGAGCTGGCCAGGTCAGTAAAATCTTTAATTGTGATACATATGCTAAGATAATTATGCCCAAAACAAGAGACTGACCTGTGAACAAACCAAATTCATTTAAATGAATAATCATGAATACCATCAGGAATTTCATTCCTTCTGTGTTGCACATCCATATTCTGAGCCTGAAATGCATCCTGCCCCTCCAGCAAGCCATTCCTTAAGCCCTGATGAGCTGTAAACACTTGTTTCTGCTGCCAGCGTGCCAAACTACTGACCCATAGCACCTTCTGGTTGTTCTGATTTGGACAGAATAGCTTGAGGAAGATGCTCATTTCAAATGCCAGATCTATTCTGCTGTTTGCACATGGGAAGCTCTTCCATGACATGAATTGGGACGATTTGATGTTTGTAAAATCTAGTGGAATGCAACGGGAAAAGGTCACCTGGTTTCATAGTGGGACACTGCAGAAGGTAAGAGTGGTTAATCCTCACCCAAACCCGTGTGTCACAGATCTGCAGCCTTATTTACACTTACTGTCACAGCAGAGTTTACTTAAATTAGAAGGTTACATGTCGTTGGATAAAATAAAGGATGTCACTTTGTGAGTTTTTAATTTCCTCTGTAGTGGTTGAATTCTGAACTAATTTGAAAGTATCCTTTCAGAATGTAATACTAAACAAATTAAAACAGAACCTGCTTGTCTCTGCCTAAGTTACCTCTTCCATTCATTGACCAATCCTCAAAATCCAGGCTCTTCTGTCATAGTGTTCTAATGAATTCCAAAATATTTACTGAACAACGTCTAATTATTCTCTTTCCTGCACAATACAGTTTCTTACAGCAGAGATCTGTTTAGCATTGGTCTTCTCCCCATATTACACTCAAGATAAACATTACTCTTTGGAGTCAGTTACCCCAGATTTGTTGACCACAATTTATCTTCAACAAAAGCCTCAATGAAGAAACAGACATTTCTCTCTCCTCTGCACCCCCCAGCCTGGCTCAGGTCCACCCATCTCACCTTCTCACTATTGCCAGGGCCCTGCAGAAGTGCTGTGTAACACTGCTAATTCCTACAACATCCACACAAAACTGAATCCTGCCTTTATTCTGGATAAATTACAAGTGATGGAAAGAACTTCAATAGGTTGCCCAGGGGAAGCAGAATATTTATTTTAACAATGCTCCAATTTCCAAACAGTCCTAACTGAGCTGGTTGTCAGCACAGTGAGATTACAGTGCTTTTCATTGCTATTCCAGCAGATGGTGAGGACTTGTAAAAGCTGAATGCACTGCCACTCTGCTGTTCTAACAAATTAAAACTGAAGTCTTGAAAAGTAAATTCCATCAGTAGCAATAACAGAAATGTGAAGTTTAGACCCTTGATATGCAGGCACATATATAATTTTATAGGCACTTATACCATCTTCTGAGAAACTCAGATAATTTTTCCGTGAAGATTTTGGGGTTTATCTTTATACATATTCTAGATAACCAGTCATAGTTCATTTATTATTTCAATATACAGTCATTACAACTGCAAATGGTTCAGGTTCTGGCGTGGCACTTGAAAGCTCCAGAAAAGGCTTCCAACAAAAACATTAAATGGATTGTGAACAGCTAATTAAGTGTGATAGCCAGCCTTGTGCATGAGAGAGATGTCTTTGGATGTGTTACATTATTACAGCACTTTCTGGAATAATTTTCTTAGGAATAAGAGAAGATTTCACTCCCTGTCCCAAATCCACAAAACATCCAAGGACAACAATGCTTAGTGACATACTTCAGGCTTCATCTCTTACTGTCTTAAAACCATAACCAGGTTATCTACAGCCATTATTCCTGAGATATTCCTGAAATAGCTGTTCTATGGCTGGAGCCATTGCAATGTGCTCACTGACTGACTCTAACTCAGGACGATTTCTGACCAATTCATAGACTGCAGCTATTTTTCTTACAATTACTGTATCTCTTACAATGTCTACACATCATAGAGTATCACATGATAAGTTTTGTTGTCAGCATGGACAGTTCTGCTGAAACAAACTATGATTATTCCCATTTTACAGATGAAGCAGAAAGATGAATCTGGTTGGGGTTTGGAGGGGTTTTTTTATTCTTGTTTTGGTTTTTTAAAGGCATTTGGATGCCTGTCTGCTCCACAAAACAATGGTAAGTGCTTCGTTAAAATGCTCTGAATCAAGGCAGATGTTCTTTAACGAAGATGCTTTTGGACATAGACTTTATGTCTCAGAGCACTAAGCAGATCCATATTTGAAATATGGGCTATGGTAGTACCAGAAGGTCACCCAAGGAGTTCCCAGCAGCACAGGGAAGTGAACCATAGCTTTAGCAGCCTCCACTCAGTCTGCTGAGGCAGACTCTTCCCTTGTGTAATCCCCACACACTAAATTCTATGATCCTCCTTTCCCTTTATCTGCTCTGCTCTCTTACCCTCTCCTGCTCCAAAACTGCCCAGTTCACCTTCACATATGCCTTTGTTAAACCTTTTAGCAAAATACCTAAGAACAAATCCTCATTTTAGTCCTTTTCATAGCTTTTCCTCAACATTTGTCTTTCTATAGCCCAAAAGTGCCATGGAACTTGCTCAGCATTCCCTTGTGTTTGTACAACACCTAAAAAACATCTCACTGATCCACTCTGGGGTTCCTTTGGTTACTATGGAGATAGAAGTAACAGCAAAAGGATTTAGGATGAACAAGTCTAATCAGAAAAATACATAGCTATAAAAATGACCTCATACTGCCCAGACCCTTTGAACTCAATGCAATAAACTGATAGGGGTTATGTTTCTTCATTGGCTTATTTAATGAGGAAGGAAATCAAAATTTTTCTCCCTGATGCACATGACAACACTCTATTGAACATCCAAGCTGAAATGTTACTGAGGTAGAAAACAAGGAGAGGAAAGAAGCTTCAATATTGCTTATACAGTGAGGGAGGTTTACCAAGATTTAGAAAGAAGCGGTCTGGAAATCTGCTGAGGTGTGCTATGAAACCATATAAATATCCAATCAGCACATTAAAAAATGTTAATTTAGATTGATGCTACTATTTGGGCCTGATTTAAAAACCTGCATGGATTTGCCAGTCTTTGTGGTTTGTAAATATCTATCCCTGTTAGATACATTAACCCACTGGCACAAAAATTTCTTCAGCTGCTGTTCCTGATTTGTTCTGTATTTCCTCTCTCTATTGCAGTTCCGAAGCTTCTCTCTTATGCTGCCTGGCAGAATCAGTCCCAGACATTTATTATTGCAAAGCAATACTGCACAGAATTTTACTGATTCACAGAATATTCTGAGTTGCAAGGCCCTACTAAGTTCATAAAAGTCCATCTCCTGGCCCCACCATGTGTCTAGTTTAGGGAGAGGAATTGATAATAAGCACCACATTCAAATGAAACTTTAGGAGTCTTTAATCACAGAAAAGGCAAATTTACACCTAATAATTTCCTTTTAAATACTTTATAACATGAAAAAAAGATTTTAAATGGAAACCATATGTCCATTTAATTTGGAAAAGTCAAAATATCTCCTCTAAATCTTCTCATTTCTATTTTTAACACCAATTATTCTGTATTTTTTGTATTCAAGACATGCAGTCCGCTCTCAATAACACTCTTGCTCAACATTTGTTTTCTCCATCATCTGATGTCCTTACTAGACAGAAGAAGAGTTAAACACACCAGCTCAGGCAGACACAGTGAATCCCTTTAACAGTTCCCCTGGGAACTCCATCTGTCTGATTTAGTTTTCAAGGAACCACAAAACAAATATTCTTTCCTACAAATACAGATGACACTAGTTCCACATTCAAACTATTCTCCCCCCCCCCCCTTTCAAACTCAATACCTGCACAAACAAACTGAATTTGCTGTGCTGTTTTATTCCACTGCCTTTACCGATGGAGCTAAGCAGAAATGTCATCAATGTTTGAGTGATTGTTGGATGTTATTTATTTGATACAAAATGAGCACTGAACAAATTGGCAAATTAATCAGCAAATGATGTTATTACCTGGAATAGATTTAAGCTACTCCATGTCATGGTATAGCTTTTTGTTATACAACTTTGATCACTGGATAAAAGTACACAGGCTACAAATGTACAATGCATCAGGAATAATCTTTATAGAAATAAGATTAGCAAATAATAGGAACAAGGTAGATGCTGGAGATAATGTTCATGTTTCATATTAAAAGCCAGAAATTGTTATGAAATTGAGCTGAAACATGCTATAACAGGGAGAAAAAGGTGATCATCAATAAATTTCATTTATTGGAGTACTTTGGTATTGACATTTTGTAAAATTAGAAATCATGAGACTGTTGTCTTCCACAAGTTTGCCTAGGAGTAGGATCCTTTAATAGCATACTGGGAGAAGGGAACCATCTGGAGGTGCACAGTGAGCAAAGCATTTTCTCATAGAAGTTTTAAAATATTCTACATAAATTCTTCCCCTCTTCTCACATGATCTTCAGGGACATGCACAAATATGTTCCTTCAGCCCCACTTGTCAGGGCAATGCCCAAGACAGAGGGCAGAAGGATTGATGTCCTGAATTATTGGAAGGAACCACCCAGTACCCAGCTCCCTCTGCTACTCTGCCTTCTCAAAACACTGACTGCAGCAGCTGACCATCGTAGTCCACAATTAAAACTGTAACTCTCTGTCACTATTCCAAAGCCATAGTCCAGCTTCCATAGTCAAACTTCTCTCCTACTTTATTGCTTCCTAGCCAGGCAGGCACAAAACACAGTTCACTCAGTTTTTGACCTCTTAGCCAAAGCACTTGATAGGGTTCCTAATTCCTCACTTATTAAATATGTCTCATGCCTGTTTCTTACAGGAGGATATCCAAGAAAACACTGCTCTCCACACAAAAGAATCCATTATTCAAACACATACTCTGAATAGTTTCTCGGCCTCTACGTAATTTCCTTATTTGCACCATTCTGTATTTGAGACATTTCCACTATCCAAATATTGCATTTCATCTTTCCTAACTTATTCCCAATAGAACCATCATAACTTATTATAAGTAATTCTGAATGGCAGATTTCTGAGGCAAACACATGATTTACAATTTAGCTTTAAAAAGACCTCTTCAATTTAACATTCAAACTACTGTCAAACATTCTTGTAAGTCAACACACACTGACTGGGACAGCTGGAGTCTTATGAGAAAATGGCTGATAACTAAACATACCAAGGCATTCCTTTAATTTGGGGGAGGAACATTCATTCAGTTCTGAGGTGACTGGTTTGTGCCCACACATCAGCCTTGTCA
This sequence comes from Corapipo altera, assembly GCF_003945725.1. Classification (NCBI taxonomy): domain Eukaryota; kingdom Metazoa; phylum Chordata; class Aves; order Passeriformes; family Pipridae; genus Corapipo; species Corapipo altera. The sequence goes on from NW_020884887.1 coordinate 3,550,600, forward strand.
CCAGCTGCTTTCCCCATACAAGACTCCTCACCACAAATACAGGTGTTTCACTTGAATCACACTGTTGTTCCAGTGGGCAAAACTAAACCAATATCCTCACAAGTAAAATTGACTCAGTAACATTTACAGCATCATTCCATATTTTATCTTTACACACATACTCTGATAGGACACTGAATTTGCACCTCCCCTCATCCCAGAAATAACTGAACAAATGTCTCCATCCACAAACATTATATTTGGAGTTTTTTACTTCCCCTTTTCACATGATAAATAGGTTCATATATCACAATTAACTCTTTCATTCTTCTGGTACATAATATACACCATATTTATACCCAACAGCTTTGCTTAGATGACTACATAACTATAGCATATATTTCTATATATTCTTTAACACACACATACAGGACAAACTGAATTGTTCTGAATTAGGACTTTTCTGTATAGTTTTCTGATGATATTCACTGATGACCACATAGTGAACTGTGGCCCTAACTGCAGTCCTATTTAAATATTTGATCAAAGAAAAGGATAACTTTTAAAAATATTGACTTAGAGAGGTTAAGTCACCACATTGCATGTAGGTCCTTCTTTTAGGACAAACTGATCACAAAAAGAGTTTTCCCCCCTAAGTTGAAGTAGTCTGCAGGAAAGGGACAGGAGGCTTTTTAGCACAGATGAAAGCTTACAAAAAATAAATTACAGAAGAAACATTTTTAATAGACATGCTTAATGTTTTTATTGGTGAGCGTGCTGAAGTGGCTGCCAATTCAACTTTGCATTCAAATTGTCAAACATAATTGCTTGTATATGTGACACAATAAAAATCTTCATTGTAAAAGTCTTAAGAACGCTAAGTAATATAACCCTGGCTTTTACAGCATTAAAAAGAAATAACAGACTTGTGTCCAGTTATCATATTTGGAGAAATGCAGAAAACCCATTAGATTTCATCAAAGACAGACAAATTGTTAAATGGTTTTTGCCACTTTGATCTGCACAAAAGACAAAAATCATTCCTTGGGAACATTTTCAATTTAAACTTGTCTCCTTAAAATATGCTTTTCAAAGTGTGCATTAAAATAAAAGCTATATTCAAATGCAAACACTCAACTTATAATTTCTCCATGTTGATAATTGTATTAATCGGGTAGCAATCTGTGCATCTGTGATATTGTTGTGACCTCTTCAGCTGAAAGCAACTTTTAACAGGCACTCTGAAAATTCAAGAGTCGTTGACTTGAGTGCAAGAATGTTCTGTTTACAAAGAAATGTGTTCGGCTGGTAAACAGGAAAAAAGAATTCAAGATAATCTTAAAAATGAAGCCAACCAACTAGGATAAATTGAGGCATAATAAGAAAATGGAGTAGCAAAAACAATTTAAATGGTTCTCCTTCTGCCACAACTAGTCCAACAGGAAAGTTTAACTTCTTTCCTTAAGGAAAAAGTCCTTTCAAACGCTTCCAGTTTAAGCCCAGCACATCTGGAAGCTTAGCAAGGGCACAGTCTATTTCCAAGGGGAAAATTAGACAGGCAAAAACAAAACTAAAAACCTCCCATAAGTATACTGGAAAAAACTCTCTGAAAGGTAATGCCAATGTCTATGGAAAACAACTAAAGGAAAAACAGATTAGGAAGCAAGAAGGTTATGATGGGGATTTGAGCTTATTAAATATAAGCTTTACCCAGGCAAGATCCCTTTTGACAACCCCAAGAAAAGGGAGCATAAGGAAACTTTTGTAGTAAGACATGGGTGACACCCTCTGTCTCTTACTTACCCCCAAACTGGAAATCAACACAAAGAACAGTAGGTAAAAATAAAAATTAAAAAAAAAATTAAAAATAGGAAAAAAAAAGAAACTTCCATTTTAACTGAAAGAAAAAGTTGATAAAGAGGCAGTCAGCAGGAAAAGTACAGCCTCATACTTCATCATGCTTTGAGAATACAGCCTTATTTAAGTATTTAATTTATGCAGAGTAAGAATTTCATATTAACTCTTCAGAACATAAATCTTGAATGTCAGCCTTGATGTCTTCAAAGCACTACAGAGAATAATCCATTCCTCATAAAAACAAATAATGTCCTCATAGCACACATCATTTTGGAAAGGAATATTCTATCTGAAAGTGCCACACTCCAACTGTCCTCAACAGTTAGTCTTTGAAGGGAAAGAGAATACAAGATTCATACCACCTATGATTTAATAATCATGTAACTTGGTTTACTCAGGAATCAAATCCAGGAGAGTTACACCAGACTATCAGTATCAGTGCAAGAAGAACTCACTTCCATCTAGACTGACCTGACTCCTTTTCCTCTGCAATAGTAAAGTCATAAAGAAATAAACAGGTAAACAAATGTTACAAAATCAAACGCTCAGAGACAGAAGTCACTCCTCTTAATTAAGATGAAACCAGGGAAAACAAAGCTATTATTCACTAAACAATGTCCACCTTCATGTGGCTTTTCTTTTAAATCCTGATCTGGTACCAATTCCCACATGAAAGCAAATTTGGAGACGTAAATTAAGGCAGAATTCAAGAACAGATGCAACAAATAGTATGGAGGAGCAGTAGATTTTTTATTTTAAAAAGATAGAAATTACATGCTTATGAGAGTTGCCTTCTGGACACTACTTAGCTATTATCTGGCAGTAATTTACCTCAGGCTTCACAGTAATAAGTTTAAACGCATGAGTTTTTACACTCAGAGTGTGAAGATCACCTCCTTATCACAATTGTTAATGTTCCCTTTAATTTTCTGTAACAAAACACTCAGGAACTGTTGCCATTGCTATAAAGCTGCATTCTGAGGACACACTGAGACACCGTTGCTCCAGTCTCAAGCCTGCAAATAGCACAGGTAGGAAGCACTGACAGTGATGAAAATCAGGAACTCTAAGGGGCAGAGACACTCTGAGCCTGTTCTGCACTCAGGAGGCAGAATCCCCTCCAGACTGGCCCTAGAACAGATGCCAACAGGAGGCCAATCCTTTGCAGTGGGTGTAGAGACAACACATGCACACCGAGCCATAACATCATCGTTTTGTGACTTGCTTACATGTACTACCATAACTCTCAGAAAGAGTATATCTTCACTCCCCTCTGTGCCAGCTATTATCATCAAATTCTAACAGCTCATCTCCTCTCCTGTGTCTGGATTTGATTTCTTACTTCCTTGAACTGGTACTATCTTCCCTCCAAAGGGGTGGGGGAAAAAAAGAGAAGGAAACAATCAATACAAGATGCAGGTTTCAAGCAGGGTTTCACAGTGTCTCAGGAGTCAAACTGGACAGGGAAGGGCATGAAGTTCGAGGATGGGAGGATTCATACAAACAGGGGATCACAGAAAAAGCCAAGGTACCACCCTCCACACTGGGCAGACAGGCTGAACCTGAAACCTCTGTTTTCACCTACAATTCCACACCTTGAACATTATCACACTTTTTAAAAATGCTTACAACAAAAACTCAAGGAAGCTACAAAACTCTCTCCTGACCCCTAATGCCTAAAAATCCAGTGAAAAGCCCAGGTGGTACCAGCCCACCTCCCCCTCTCCACTGGTACACTTGGCCCATCACTGTTCCCTCAACAGGAGAAGTATTTACCTCCCTTAGTCTCACCCAGGCAAATCTCAAAAGCCTGAGAGTTTCTCCATGCCAATACTTCAGCCATGTCACTTTATCCAGCTTCCTTTACACCCACAGAGCCAGTCCCCTCCTTAAGCTTTACAGTTTAAATATTTGCCCTAAGGTATTGTATTCTTTTAACACCCATAACTTCTATTCTCAACCTGTATCTGTTACACTTTGCTCATTAACTGACCCTGGTATGTCCTCCTTCTGAATGAAACCTTTTATGAGGAGAAGAATTTTAAAGTTTTAGAGCACAGTTAAAGCCACAAAACCTACCAATACATAATTGCCACAAATGCCAACTTCCTCCAAACTGACCTCTTTAACAAACATATATTTTCAAAATGCTTCTTTGCCCAAAACCTGACCAAGATCAAGACTTTTTTTTTTCCTCATAGTTATTTAAATTCCAGCCTCTTGTTCATATGGCTTCTCAAAAAAAAAAAAAAAAAAATTCAAGTGCTATACACCAGAGAGTTTTTCACCACAAAGCTACAGAATGGAGCAGCAGGAAAACCAATCCTACACATACTAGGATAAGATGTGAGAGCTATATAATGTCTCAGGAAACCTCATGTTATTTCCTAGAACTGCTCCCTTCCCTGGGTTGTTGCTCAGCTGACAGCAGGACAATGCCCTTGGCCTCAGCACCTGACACAACAGGTTTCTCACAGGAACTCTAAGATTTCAACGCTACGTGAAAAACTTCAGGTCCATCTTTCCTTTGCTCAGCAGAGACAACAGTGCCTTCTAACTAAAATATGAGATACTGCAAAATATCTAGTTGTAAATGGCACAGTATGTATGTATGTCAATAAATCCATACTTCCATTACACTCAAAATAAACAAGGGAGTACTATACTGAAACAGGGATTTTGCACTCTTTCAGTACGAAAAAGAATATTATGAACTTCCAATTCTGCGTTAGGAAAATATGGCATCATTACCATGAGTTACATACTCACTAATGTGTTTTAAATGAAACAAACAGTTGAAAAGCAGAAAGAAAAAGCTATGCAGTACACATGGATGTGTGCAGAGAAGAGCTGGGGCACATCCTGCTGAAAGGTTTTAGGTCATTAGGAGAAAGTAAGGAACTTCAGCAGCCAGCCACACACTTGGCAAGCACCCCCTTCATCTTGGTGTTAAATAATGCTTTAGAGAACTGCAGAAGACACACAGAAAATCAAGATTTTAACTGGAACAGACAAAAAAATAATGAAAATGAACTCAGACACTTAGAAAGCAGAATTGAACAGACAGGGAAATGAAACGGAAAGAGGAAATTCGAAATTATCATGCAGGGCACCTTTGGATAACTAAGCATTTAAGTGCTATCCTGATGAACAGAAACTTCATTAATCTTTTTTGACAAGTGACTTGCAAGAAACAAAGTTGTGGCAATATTTCTGCTACTAAAGGAAACTTCCATAACAGCAGCAGCTGCAACTGAACCAATACGGTAAAACCCACGAAGAACACAATAAAATTGCTTTAAGGAATTGCAAACATAAATCTCTCTCCTGCAACGTTATTTTCTCCCCCAGTGCTAAGCTTTATGGGGCATACCATCAAACAGAGCATTGCTGCAGTGCCATTGACCCCAGCAGAGCTGATGTGGAACTACATCATGCCTGGCCCTCAATCTGAGTTTGTTTGTCCTTTTGAAGAAAATATTCTCCTTCCTCATAATTCAGGTGCTGTTTCAAAATCAGAAAAGCAAAGAGTTTTCATTTCTTTTCAACCAGAAAAGATGCTTGTTTGTATTTTGAAATTATTTTTCTACCTTTGCACATTGTCTTCCCTTAGGGTGGCACCTCTGAGATGGGGCTACAACAGTGGCAGGGGAGGGTAGGAGGAAACCTTGACACTGTCTCTCAATCTTCCTCCTCCTCCTCCATAAAACAGACCAGATGCTTTTAAAGCAAAACCTTCAGCCTGCTTTGAATGCCCAGGCTTCTCCTTGAACTTGCCACCAATGGGAAGGAAGAATGGATGTCATGGAAGGAAAAACAGTGTGGTTCAGAGAACAAGGCCAAAAATAGTTTCATGCCCTGTTTTCTTGTGACAAAGAAACAATCTGACTGTAAAATACTGAAACAACAGGTTGACTCTACAGTTAAGTCATTAAAAGGTGTCTTGCATTTAATTCTATGTCAGAGGCAAATTTCCTCTGTTCATAGAGAATGTACGCTCCTCCTGAAAGCAGGAACTGGTCTCTCCCCTATGCAGCAAAGGGATAAAAAATAAAAGGTTTCCTTAATGTGAAAACACACAATTTGATCACAGTGACAGTGATTTATGCAAAAGCTTATTTGCTTTCTTGTTTCTCTTATTTCAAGAAAGTTTAATTTCTTGCCTTAGAGCCAGTTGATTGCCATCAGAGGAGACAGGGATCTGGAGGAGAAGGGGGAGTGTAGAGCCCTGCACAGAGGCAAGAGGAGCTGAGATGTTGTCAGAAATGGGTCCTTTTTCAGGTTTTGAGACATTTGGGATGAGTGCACAGGTGATTTCTCTTTTTTATTGGGCATAAACCCCAGTAATAAGAGCTTTTGCATACAACTGGGAGGAGGGAAGCTAGAGAAGAGTCAGCTTTGACTTTTTTTTTATGAAAGAAAAAAGAGAATAGACCTTAAGATTAAGACATAATATAATAACCATGGCCCACAGAGAGAGGAAGCAACAGCTGCAGGCACCCATCCATTGCTGCTTTCTTGTGACATGAACATTTTAACTGCTTCATCAGAAGTGGGGTCTATATATCTATGAACACACCACCTGCAAGTAGCAGGACACGGTGCCCATCTCAAGTGAGAAAAAAATCAACCTCTTAATACACACAAAAAAAGCACTTGAACAAAACACATGTTTTCCTCCTTAGAAGTATAGATTTTTACTATGTATAAAACAAAGTCAGTATTGTGGGCGTTGCTTTAGGAGAAAAAGAATTTAATTAGAACATTTTTTATTGAATTAAGTACAAGACGTGGCAGTTCATTTGATTCAATAAATGAAACAACAAAGAGAGTTCCAAATATCAGATCTTTGTAACAACAGTATTTAGATTCACCCCTCACATTAGGAGTTGGAAGACAAATCAAATCACAGACCGAGAAACACTTGAGCAGACTGACTCCAGGAAACTGAGGGCAGGGGCACAAATACACATTACACATTCTGCAAGGTTAGATTAATGTGAAGTAAGTTCCTCAAGTTATGTAAATAAATTACAGTAATGTTGTCTGACAGCTTGTATTAAGTAAGATTAATTCAGCAAGCATAAGATATGCTGGGGACTCAACAAATCCACGTATCCCAGTGCATCTTACAAACTCCAGGCCCAAGGAAGATGCTGAGGACTGAAAACCCAAAGAAGCAAGTCCAACCCCTGGCTGCTCAGCAGTGGCAGGGCTCTTGGATGGCTCTGGAAAGCTCATTTCTGAGGCTGAACCCATCTGATCAGCACTGCAGACAGTGCATTCCTGCAACCCCAGCGAGGTGTGACACACTGAATTCTGCACAACTACTGCAAAAGGCAGAAGTTTGAGAAGTGAAGCAGAGACTCTGCCTCTTACACTGCTGTAAACTGACCACCAAGTAGGTTTATAAATGGTCCAATCTGTGGAACAGACAAACCAGAGAACTTCCAGGTAACTCAGAGGAAAAGGAAATGGTTCTTCAAAATCAAGATCTTCCTCTCCGCCAAGTTTTTTTTTTCTTTTTAATCTTCTTTCAAAATCAAGACCTCTAACAACCAACCAAAATTCCACCAGGAAATAGCAGCAGAGGATCACTCCTCCATAATTAACACTGATATTTCCATTTTTCTCTAACATCCTAACCCAAGGCACTCTTGAGAGGAAAATTGATACGATTCCATCAAAGCCACCATTAAAGGATTCATATTTTGTCCTATTGTCCCCCTTCAAATGGGCATAGTATCCAGCTTCTCGAAGGTCCATTCTCTGATTGTACTTTTACACACAAAAGAATGTATTTCTGTAGTAAAAACAAAGCACCAGACAGACACACATATCCACACTGTTACAAATAAAGGAGAACATTTCACTGAACTCTGGACTTTTGAAACTCAGCCTTAACCATATTACCACAAAAAAACCCAAAGTACTAAGGAATGGATTTTATTCTAGTGATTGTGTATAATAGTATTCAGTTTATAGATCAATTTAAAAAGGAAATACTTTCATTAAAGGGAAGGTAAGTATAAAAAAGGTTTGTTTGGAAATCTCAAAATAACCCTAGAAATGGAATAGAAGAAAACTAAACATGTGGAGACACTGAAAACAGCACTCTGTCCAAACCCATAAGCCATCATTGCACAATATATTACCATTAGATTAAGACTGACTTTATCCATCTATCTCTTTGCAGGCGTGACTCGACTCCAGCAAGCAAAATTGTTCTGCTCTTGTTAGGTTTAATCTTACTTCTTAATCTTCATTTCAACTTTCATCTTAAATTTCCTGCTTTCAAGTATCAAGCCAAATTGATTTGATGCTTAATGCTTGACAAATAAATAATGAGCCTTTGAATTAGCCCACGTGTGATAAGGCAATGATCCCATTATTTCTAACGTTCTTATAATCAGGCAATGATTAAATTATTTCTAATGTCCTCAACATGAATGCAAAAATACACTAAAAAGATCTTTAACAAAGCTCCCCACCATGTTTTTTTATTAAATGCTCTTAATTTGAGTATTTTATCACATGATTACACTAGCTGGGCTATAAGAGCCTATTTTAATGAGAATGGGAAGAGCTCAAGCAGTGGGTGTTCTGCATATCTCTTTGACATCTTTACAACCATTTGCCATTTTGAGCGTGATTAGCTGAATAGCAACTATTAGGAAGGTTGATTAATACTTTTTAAATATTCCAAATCTTGGATAGCACTCAGCTTATTTTCTTGGAGAACAGACTGAAACAAAGACTTCCACCACCTCCACCCGAGGACACAGCACAGCACAATGTGGGCAACAAAGACAAGACCTCACGCTCAGCTCACTGCCTGCACCACTGACATTCCTATTTACTGAGATCTGCACTCATATATGATATCCAAGCACTTATCTTAATTAATATCACGTCCACATTAGAAGTGTGAGCACAGTTCCAGTTAAGGAAATGGTGTAGGCAGTGTGGTTTCAATGGGTGCCTCCAGGACACTGCTATTGATAGCAGACACCTATTAAAGTGCTGAGAATCAACATGAAATGCCGTTTAACATCCTATTAAAAAAAAAAAAATTAAAAAAATCCCCACATATTAAGCTGGCAGAACAAAGAAACGCATTAAAAGCACTGATAAGGGTATTAAAAGGCAATAGTTGATGTATGCCTATCTAGTACATTAATATTGAATCTGGCTGTGATATGAGTTGCACTAGTTAAAATTACATATTTCTCTTTTTCCTTGAATCAGAGGAGACAGTTACAGGAAAAAATCAATATCTAAAGCTTACAAAGCCAAAAATCTTCTTTCAGCACTAAGATACCATGGTGATAAAGGCCATGAAATAAAGGTCAGAATATATAAAATAGACATTAGATGCAGAGAGACATTTGTAACATGTACTGAGATTAGTAATGCCTTGCTCTTATAGAGGGTTACCCTAAGAGCTGCTCCTACCAGCAGAACACACCCTCTTCTCTCCACGAGCCCACAGGGGTGCAGAACAGGCCAAAAGTGAGTAACTTGTCTGAACTGTGTGCCATGACTGTGGACAAGAGGGGGGGAAAACTGCACTGTTGGCACTAAAAACAAGCAAACACAATCTTCTGTTATTTGCCCCACTATTCATCCTTAAGGCTAAAGTCACCCATATGAAAATACTCCTCCAGAGGAATTCTAGGATGCCTCAAGTCTCTGTAGGTGGCAAAAGAAATGGCTGAAGGCTTCTTAGCTCAGCAGTAGCTTCTGAGTTACTGCAGCTTTTTGAAAACAGGTGAGGGACAGAATTCTTTGAAGAGGTGGGGAATGGAGGAAGTGATACAAAGCCAGAAAGCCATATCTTAATTTGCTTCTCCCTTGGCTATAGCTCATGCATACTGCTCAATACTCAGATATCCATCCCAAAATTATCACTGTCTTACCACAGATAACAGAGTAGCAAAACACATCACTCCTGGTTGTGGTAACCAAGCAGAACTGCTCCAAACCAAGAGCTGCACAGGCTGCCAGCACTGTCCCAGTGAGCAGGCAGGTTGGAGGACACTTCCAGGTACCTGTCTGGTTTCCACTGGTTCAGACAGTACTGAAAGGGAAGCAGCACAGATTGTGTAATTATCAACTTCTTCCAACACAAATTTCCCTCTGGAGTACTGAAGGAAGGCTAATGGGAATCAATGTTGGTTAAGTCATATATTCACCACATGACCAATTGTTACAAGGATGTGCACACACACTCATGCTGCTGGTCATCTGTGTACTTAAAAAAAAGTCAAGGCGGGAGTTATAAGGCAAATTTTAGATGGAAGAAACAGTCACACCCTGTTCCATTGTCCCATGTTTTCCAGACTGAGCTACAAGACTGTCATGCCAAGCCAGTCCCTTATGAGGTGATCTGTAATATTTTATTGAGACGTGAAGGCAACATGGAGAGACATGGAGGCACTGAGAAGACAGCACATGTTTGTTTGCAGTTGAGAAAACAAACTGCAGAGGAATTTCTTGTGCTCTAAATGTACTTGGAGCACAAGTTTAGACTGTCACTGGTAGATAGGACTAATCCCTGGCTTCTTCATGTTTGTGTGCACTAATTCTTTTGTATTAAGATGAGAGGAAAACCTTAAATGTACTTTCCCCATTAAAGAGCATGAGAAGGGTCAAAAAAAAAAAAAAAAGAAGAGGTGGAAAGAACAAGATGGAAAAATCAGAGAACTGGCATTACTGATGTTTCTGTGAGGAAGAAGGTGTTAGGATTGAATTCAAACTGTTGTCAGTCTGAATTCCCTGGCAAGCTCTTCTACACCTGCAGTTTGCCCTGGTGTGCCTCCACTTTTAAGGAGAAAGGAGCAGAAAGGACTGGAAGGAGGCCTGGAGGAAGAGGCAAAAGGGAGCTGGAACAAGAAACAGAGAATAGTGCAAAGGGGAAGCGTGTTATGACAGTAAGAGATGAGCATGTGCAAGCAAAATAGGCAAACAGGGATAAAGGGAAATGGGAAGATAAATCAAAACCTATTCACAACTATTACCAACTTCTTGTATTGCCTGTCTGAAGACTACAGAGTAGGAAGGGAAAGGAAGCATTCCCAGGGGACTTGCCTATTTCTTCTCAGGTAGGGGTGGATTAACTGCCTTTTTAAATATATAATAGAGTTCTCCATTCCTCCCAGTCTCTGTTCTCATTGCTCTTAACAGAAGTTGTATTTATCATGACTATATGACAACTCTGAAGGAACAAAATTTACATTCTGTGCCCCAAGCACTGAGGGTGGCAGAACATACTGATGCAGGGAAAAGAGTTCATTTTGAAACACAGAGAAAATAAATGGAAAGTGTAGGAGAATGGAGAGGAGGTTACATTTACTTTTGAAAAATTAAGGAGACAAATAGCTCCTTTTCTGAGATGACCTTGCAATTCCTACCCTCAAGGGCCCAGAACTTGAAGATGGGAGAACCAGGCATTGCTTTCCCTGGCCTGTGTTGGTACAGGGGCTATTTGTGAAAATGTCAGAGCAGCACTAAAACCATGAAATCTTCCCACAAGTAAGTCATTCCCTGTTAGCATCATACCTCTTTAGCTTTTATATTACAATCCCAAAAACTTTCTCCAGCAAGCTTCCCATGTAACAGTCCCTGCAATCAGGCAAGTTTGCCTACAGCAAAGCAGGTACTAAACAAAGAACCTTCCCTTGCTTTGTGTGCATGGGGAAATCACATTTCTGCAGACAATCGCTCTTCATTCTTCATGAGGGGAATAAAAACACCAAAAACATTTAGTCTCCATGAAAAAGCAGTGAGCATGCTTGTCATTTTGCAGTAGGATGCTGAGCTGCAGGTGGAATGGCTGCATTACCACTGTCCCTGCTCACACATTAAAAGCCACAGAGCACAGAGAACACCATCCTAACAATTCACAGCTAAGTACACACTCCATCATGGTTATTGTCCAGCAGTGAAACGAGGTCCTTTTCTTGAAGCTGATGCAGTGAATGGTTAAACTGAGGGCCCAACTTAAAAAAGGTTCCCTCAAAAAAGTTAAACAATATGCAAGTATGAATGGAGTTCTCAACTCGTGGGAAGTCAATACATCTTCACTGCATCACCTGGCATCCAGCACTAGAGATAATAAGAGAGAGGACACTTCAGAAGTGGTCTGGAGCTACAGGTATCAACAGATTGCTGCCATTAAAACAACATTCATCAGAACACTGTCAAAGGGGCTTTAATTTCAACAGTGTATAGTTGGCCCTTGGTAAGATTCTGGGTCAGAAAACACACAAAAGTGGCCAACAGCCACATTCATACCCACACTGCTCAGCTAGTTATTATGACATGCAGCAAAGTAGTTATAAAACAATCTTGTCTTGTTCCCTGCAGAATGTAATTCTACCACCATCAGAATTTGCTATGTCCTGAGAGTGCTTCATCTGCACAGCTCTGCAAAGAAATGGAAAGGACAAGCAGAATTTACCCATAGGACAAGATAAATCCAGTATCACAATCATTTAATGAGGACTACAAATCCTACTAAGTGCTTTTTCATTCATAAGCCCCAGATAAAGGGGTAGGACAAACTATGGTTTCCCTCCAGAATGCTCCAGACAAAGACAATGCCAAGTTTGGCCTCATGACAATATGTTAATACAAGAGGATCTGCAATAAAGCCTTTACCAAGAAAACCACAGAGTATATGTTTTAGTGACTTAGCACAAAACTGGGATGCTTTAGCAGCATAATTTCTCATCATTACAGTCATGCTTCAGTGAGGTGGAGTCATTTTCCCATGACAACACTCTTAACAGTGTTATTCCATTTCTTTTATGCTGTGTAATAAACAGGAGTTTCAATTACTTTATTTGGCAGATGCTGGAGCAGAACCAAGCCTGTTGTTTCTTGCCACTGAAGCTGTTATGCTGCTTTAAAAAGCATTTCCATGTGCTGTTTTCTCCTTTCCAGATCAGTCAATGGGACATTTCCAAGACAATCTTTATGTTTTCTGGATCACAATAAAATACATTAAAGATAGAGAAACAAACTGAATTAAAACAAAATACAAATTAACTCCCACATTCCTCTTGCCCAATCTCTTGGGTTTGAGATCCTGGAAAAGCAAACCAACCATTTCTGTTATTACAAGACACAGAAGAATCATGCTCTGCTCAAATGCAAAGTCCTTCTCCAGGTTCTCTCACTAAGAAAACAACTTACAGTATCACCTTCACACAGTAACTATCACAGCATCTTCAAATACCAACACGCATGTGGGAGAAACAGAAACTTCTACTGAGATAAATCAATGACAGAAACAGGAACACAGCCCAGGCTGCACCCAGCTGGCAGTGCACACAAGTTCTGTGTGGCATTCTGCACCTTCATTCTGCAAATAAAAAACGAAGAACACAATGATGACTCATTTTCCCCCTCCTCCATGTCCCACCCAGACTGTTGCCTATCAGGCAGCCTACAGCAGGAACAAGGCCTCAGCCATATGGTTCCTTACCCATGCAGGGCTTAATGTCCTGCATTCAATGTTCAGCTCCACTGTGCTTCTGTAACTCACAGAGCCTTTCTAACAACACCAACACACGAGAGTTGACTTCTACATATTATGTGAAAATTAATTTCCACTCTCCAGGATAACTCTGAATGAAGAGCAGGCAGAGCCATGTGTTCACACGCCAGCTGTCTCGAGGAAAACAACCAAGTTCATTGTTCGCCTTTCAAAAGGCAAAAAACCTGCTACAGTTTCTCAGAGTTCCTCGTAGCTTTGCTTTCCTCTTCATCAGCTATGAATGACTAGCAGCCAAACACTTCTTTACTACCAAAATTGCAGAGCACAAGCTCCCCCTTGTCAGGCAATACAGTGGGTCTGAGGAGTGGAGGCTTTCCTGCTTCTGGGCTTCCTTTGACCTTGATCACCCCAGCAGCCACGCCAGCCCTGGCCAAATCATTTAGGTTACAAGAGCAGAGACCCAAATCAAGGGGTACAACTGTGAATTTAAGAATTATGCAAAATTGCTTATTTTAGCTGCCAGAGAATGCAATGATTAGAAAAGAACATTTATCTGCATTTATCTGTAATTTCCCCACTGCCAGAATCTGCCGAGAGAAACCAACTTGTATGAATACAGTCCACATTTAGATTGACTTGGTAATTCTTCTTGCACCTATAACCTATGTCTGTTGGTGAGAGTATGAACCTCAAGCTCCCCATCCAGAGCTCCAATGCAGAGAGAAATAACTTGCTAGTAGCTTTCACCACACATTAGTTTGCATTATCAGCACAGACATGTTGAACCAGTGAACCATGGACACTTACCAGCTTAACCTGCTTCAAACACTGCAGGAGCTGACAAGAGTCTTGCTATCCAAACTGATAGACAGCAAATGTTTATTTTCCCTCTTCCCCATGCAATAGGGTTGCATTTTGCAGTGGAGTGTAATGTCAATGCTGGGATGTTGTACAGTGTCACATCACAACAGGACATGAGGGGTAGCATAATGGCATTCTGGATGGGCAGCTGGATTTGCCACTAATCCACATTCCAGTGAGCTCTCCAAGTTGATGTCTATTTAACACCTATAGTCTCTCCATCAATTAGTGTCACGCTGACAAAGCCATACATATGTATGTGTGTATTTTCTCTTTACATATGTATGCCTGTGTGCAGGAACAGCTATCTGCTCAGCAATCAATCCTCCTTTAATCAGTTCCCCGTTAAATACAAACATCTACATTTCCACACTCTGCTTTACCTCATCATAACTACAAAAATCCCTTTATGATGACTAAATTGGCCTTTTAGTAGAACAGTTCATCTGCTGGAGGAGGGAAGGGGACAGAAGGAAGATACTAGTTGTGCAAGTGAGAGTTATGAGGCAAGAAAAGTTTTTGCACCTTTTAAATAGGTTCTTAATCAAAGAACTAAGTCATCCTCAGCACTTGAGAATCTGAGAAAAAGCTTATTATGTGAAAAGTGCTTGCCAAATCTGGTACCTCAGGTTTCCCCTTGAATTCCCAAAGAGGACTAACATTACTAGAGTGCACAACACAGAGCTGTGCAGCAACAGTTCCTCAGACAGCATTGCTCCTACCTACAAACCCCAAAACCAGAAGGAATGTATTTCTGTTCCTCAGGAATACAAAAGACATAGCATAAAATGTCAAGACACACTCGATGAAAAGTTTCCATCATTATTATGTTATCACCTAACCAGTACCAGCTGAGTTTTACTTGCAACTTAAGGTGATTATCAAAGACTCTCCACTTATATGCAATGTGCATAGAAGAAATTAATATAGCTTTACAGTACCTTGAATCTACAAATTCTTTTGGAAACTAATGTGTTTCTTGTGTTAAGGTACAGCCTCAGTCCAGGTTAGCCACAAGGACAAGAATATCGCTCAGCTTTACTGCCACAAAGCCAAGCCAGAGAGAGCCAACTCCATTTGTCTCACAAGTGTGGAGGAGATCACTCCAAAAATTCCTAACTGGCAAATCCTCACCCAACATTATCTCTTAAACAAACCTGCCATCTTTTTCTGGCAAACATCAAAAAATAACATCTCTCTAACTTTTCCAATCTGCTCTCCTGACAATGCATTACTAGGAATGAATTACACTTTGAACAAGGTACTGAAGGCTATGCTTGTTAATACAGCACTTAAAGTTCTCAGAAATTCATGTCCTTGGAGAAAAATTGAAGCCTTTCACCCTTCTTTTCCTCCAGAGACAGGGAGTGATAATATGGTTTATGGGGTGACACAAAGATAGCCTGATTTCTTAAAATCATTTCTGTACATTTGTCACTACAGCAGAGTGAGAACATGAGGGCAAATACTATTTCAGCAGGAATGAGAAACACAGAACTGAATCTGCTCAAACTGGTACGAAGACGAAAAAGGACAAAATTTGGGGTGAAGGGGTTTTTTTTCCTGAATAAATGATCCCTGCATTTCCTGAAATGCCACAGACTTGTTGCAAAAGGCTTACAAAATTACATCTAAAAGTTTTGTCCAGCTTGAAATAAAAAGCCCTGATTGACAGCAAAAATAGGTCTTTGCTAGCAATCAACTTGCTTTGTTTTTCAGCCTCTCTGCATTTTGTGGACAACAGCCCAGATTTTGGCAGATTATTTCATTAGGGGAAGCTTGCAGTTTAACTAAACGTGGCTTTCTCAACAGAAAATTGATATCAATCATTTCAAATTTTTTAAGCAGACTGAATGATTCATCTCCAGGAAATCTCTATGAAAATCTAGAGTTACAGCTGATCAGACAAAATTAAAGGCGCAAATCAGTTGATTTTTGCCACTTACACTGCTGTATCTTTACATACATGCTGGTAGAAAAAAAAAAAAAAAGGAAAAGAAATCCCAAAACAAGTCTAAGTTTCTTTAATTACTTTTCTCCATCTTTCATCACCAATTTTAACCCCAAATACATCCACTGCAATCCATTTTTCTGCAGAAAGGTAGGAAGAATTCAAGCTATAACCAGCTACTATAACTCAGCTATTGCTTTATGACATTCACTGTTTTCACAGCAGCTTACATAAACCTTTTTGTGGCTGTGTTTCAGCTGCATTTTGCTCCCAGTATCCTGCTTAGATACAGTGGGTCTGAACAAAACAGCTTATTTCTGCCAGGGATGGAGGGGAAAGAAACAGGGAAAAGGAGTTTTATTAATAAAATTATAAATAGTTCACTACTCAATCACGAAGCCAAGCTTGCCAAAGCAACCCCATTTGTTCAGTATTTGATTACTGGCAACATCTCAGGCCTCAACAAACACTCAAGTGAACAATTTTGACTGCCTAAACTCCACTGAACTCAATGGGGCAGAGAGCAGTTTCTCCCCTGGAGTAGTTTTCCATTTCAGCAGAAACATGATGTATATCTAATCCTGCTAACTTATTTACCAATCAACTAGATCCACATTCAGACAATTTTCTACAAGAGATGCCCTAGGTAAGTAAATAACTTTTACCTGAATCCTCCCATTCTAGATGCCCACTCCGAACTTTGAAGAGGGTCCTGTGTCTCC